>NC_090825.1:26196439-26499469 GCF_028021215.1 Eschrichtius robustus
TAGGGGAAATCCTCTAGCCTCTGCGCTCGCTCCCAAGGTGTTTTCAGGCTTAAAATGCTTACCCTTATGGCTCGAAAGGGTTAATTTCCATCTGCCTCTCCTGTTTCTAGCCTGGAGGTTGGGTATTAGAGGGTAAAGAGCCTTTTCAGGGTGGCTGGTGTTTTTGTTGATGATGTTGTTATTCTTTTGCTTTAGTTTAAAATTCCAAATCCAGGAAATGACTGTGGGCTGGGCAGGCCCGGTTAGGAGGCCCAGAATGGAGAGGGGCCCCATATTTGCCAGGCAACCTGGGAGCCCAGGGCAGCACAGAGCCTGCTCACTCATCATTGATCTTATTTATTTATTTTGTATTAAGGTAACATTCATATAACATAAGATTACAATTCAGTGGCATTTAGTACATTCATAGTGTTGTGCCACCATCACCTCTATCTAGTTCACAAACATTTTCATCATCCGTCAGAAGGAGATTCTGTACCCATTACCGGTCACTCCCCATTCACTCCATCACCCCTGCACCCCGACCTCGGGCCCCTGGCAACCGCTAATCTGCTCTCTGTCTGTAGAGTCAACTCTTCTGGACATTTCATATAAATGGAATCATACAATCTGTGGCCTTTTGTATCTGACTTCTTCTAGCATAGTGTTTCCAAGGCTCATTCATGTATTGGAGCATGTGTTGGAACTTCATTCCTTTTAAAGCTGAATAATATGCCATTGCATGCGTGGATGTACAACATTTTGTTGATCTGTTTATCTGTCGATGGACATTTGTGTTGTTTCTACCTTTTGGCTATGTTGAATAGTGCTGCTAAAAACATTCATGTACAATTATTTGTTTGAATGCCTGTGTTCAGTTCTTTGGGGTATATACTTAGGAGTGGAATTACTCAGTTACATGGTAATTCCGTGTTTTGTTTTGTTTTGAGGAATTAACATTGATGGTCTAGTCTCTGGTCTGCTGTTAGGACCATTAGAGGGGCTTTGTTAGAATCATGGAATCAGAGCCTTAGAAAGAGCCTTAAAGATAATGTAATCCACCTTCTCACCCATTCCAGGAAGTCTTGTCTATAACAAACCTTATAGAAGCCCGTCCATCCCCTGCATGCACAATTCTAGGGCAGAGGGACACCCTACCTCCCAAGGGTGGCCAGTGTCACCTGTTGGCTTGCTCTAGTTCTGCCCTATAGAGAAGTTTTCACCTGGAATCCATAGACTTTTGGGGTTTATCCACAGATGAGCTTCAGCATTGAGAGGCGCAAGGCAGAGTTTGTAACTGTCATCATTCTTTAAGGGGTCCCTGAATCACTGCTCTGGAGTGACCCAGCAATGCCATCTCTCTCTTCTGCCCACGAGCCTTCAAAGGCTTACTGGCAGGCCGTTGCTTGGTTGACAGCTGCCCTCTGCTGACCTCTGCCATCCAGATGCAAAGAACAGCAAAGGGTCTTCCCAAACGCCCCACTGTGAGAAGACAGAGCCCAGGCTGAAAGGCTGTGCAGAAGCAGGTAGGAGGCCGAAGAGCATAGCAAGCCCCTCGCATGGGCCCCACTGCCTGTGACCTTGGCCACCTGTGGTTTACTGCAGATGCTGAAAGAATTCGTTATCCAAGAGATTGTTTCATTTGGAGACAAGGCCATTTCTGAAAAAGCTGAGAAAGTCCTTGAAAGTTGCACAGTTTCTGATGTTGGTAAAGTGAGGGAAATTTCATAATCAGCTCTTTTTTTAAAATAAACTTTTTATTGACGTATAATGTACCTACGGAAAAGTGCACAGTCATAAAAGCACATTCCATGCAATGCTGTTTCTATGAAGTGTAATAACAGACAAAATGTATCTGTGGTGTTAGAAGCAGGATAGTGGTTACCCTTAGGAGGGCAGTGCCTGGAAGGGAGCACGAGGGGCGCCTGGAAGGGAGCACGAGGGGCGCCTGGAAGGGAGCACGAGGGGCACCTGGAAGGGAGCACGAGGGGAGCCTGGAAGGGAGCACGAGGGGAGCCTGGAAGGGAGCACGAGGGGCGCCTGGAAGGGAGCACGAGGGGCGCCTGGAAGGGAGCACGAGGGGCGCCCCGGAGAGCTGACTGTGCTCGGATTCTTGACTGGGAACAACTCTTTGTGGAATAACCCTGAGGATGCACCACACTGAGAACAGACGAAGCCCGGGATGAATGTGGTTCAGACGGCTAAGCCTCCTGGTTAGGGCTATCCTTGGTTTCTGTCTTTCCGACACCCTTCCCCCTGACCCCTTGCTCTGGAGGATGCCCTTTCTCACTCAGTCCATGTGCCGCAGGGGGTCCGTCCCACCCTCTAGCTCCAGGAGCCAGCACGTAACTCAGAGGCTGGTTAAGTGATGGGCACGTGATCCAAGTTAGACAATGAGACTCCGTCTCAGGACTTTTGCTAGAACCACTGGGAAAGAGGCATAAGCTCTCAGCTGGAGTTTCTGAGCTGGTAGCATAGAACCTTCGGCTGCTGGTGGCCCTCTTTGCTACCATGTGCAGAGTGCCAGCTGGAAATGAAGCCAGCACAGAAGACAGAAAAATCAAGACTCCTGGCGAGTGTGTATATGGATCCAGCCGTGTCGAGAGCTATCCCGATTCCCCATGGACTTTTCATTTGTATGTGTTGATAAATTCCCTTCTTCTGTTCTTCAGGTTGAGTTTTTATCCCTTGCCTCCAAGGGTTCTACTAACTGAAACAGATTTGTTTCTTGATCAGTCGGAACTATTAGATGTACTTGTCCAAATCTGACTTCTTCTACTGTAGCACACAGTCTCTCTGTGAGCCCCTGTGAGTGTAGTGGCAGCTCCAAATTGTGAGGGTTGCGGATGGAGGGATTGGGGGGACTTTAGAAATAGCTATCTGGTTGGAGGGATGAGCTGAAGGGGATTTGTTCCAAAGTTGTGCTGGCCCGGCTCACACACTGTTTCAGGTGGCGTGGGGGGAACTTAACGTGTCACTGCTTCCTTGCATGCTCCTGGTACTTGGCTCTTGATGACTTTTCTATGTGTAAGACAGAAGTAGAAGAGATGAGCACACGTAGACTGATGGGAGCTTACCAGCCTGCTGGAGATAACCAAGAAGGGCCCAACAATGACCTCCCATTACCCATTTTATGTAAACTCTGTATTTTAAGATATCCCAAATTATAAAGTACGTAAAGGAACTCTAAGGTGGCAGTTTTAGGAATAAAATTATTAAGGTGGTCTTACCTGGGAGGGCAGAGGAATGCACTGAATCAGAATCATCTAAAATGAAAGTGATTCTAACAGTATCTTATGTTTTGCTGTATAGCTTTTCAGCTATTCATTGGATGGAAAATATTCTTCAAAAAAACATTCAATGATTTATGATAACTTTGTAAGTAGAGTCGACCCTTGAACAACATGGGGTTGAACTGCATGGGCCCACTTATAGTGGGCTTTTTTTTCAGTAAATATATTGGAAACATTTTTGGAGATTTGCTAAAAAAAGAAAAAAACCAATGAACCACGTAGCCTAGACATAGCAAAAAAATGAAGAAAAAGTTAGAAATGTCATGAATGCATAAAATATATGTAGATACTAGTCTGTCCTTACATAGGCATAAGGTGAGTGATATTTAACATAAAACTAATAACTTATTAGTTTTTCTACTGTTTTATAACTTTGCTTTCAAAGAATTACCTTACTATACAGTATGCCTGTCTCTCCTAATTGGAGAAGCTGTGTATGAGCCTATTTTCATAGGTAACGTTTTTTTTCTTAATGTAACAATGTTTCCAATACTGTAATACTGTATGCCATAAAAATTTTATAACAATTTATTCATTAGTATACAGGCTAGGCTACTGTGAAGCAATTTTATCAATTACACTAGGCTACCATAAAGCAATCACATTGCTGCTTCCTTATCAATGCATGAGTCATTATACCTGTAAATAAATAGGAATTTCTTTTTCACATTATTCTTTCATTTTTGATGTCTAGTGTTAGTAATACGTATAACCTCCATAGCGTTTTGTATCATTTAAGACAATATGATGTAGGTACTGACAGACGATTCATCTTGTAAACAGATGACATAAACTTGTGACATTGTACAGTACAGTACTGTAAATGTATTTTCTCTTCCTTAGGATTTTCTTAATAACATTTTCTTTTCTCTAGCTTACTTTATTGTAAGAATACAGTATATAATACATATAACACACAAAATATGTATTAATCGACTATTTGTGTTATGAGTAGGGCTTCCAGTCAACAGTTTTTGGTGAGTCAAAAGCTATAGGCAGATTTTCAACTGCACAGGCAGTTGGCATCCATAACCCCCATGTTGTTCAGGGGTCAGCTAAACAAAAGAATATCATTAAAATAATGAACAGGTTTCTTGCTTTTGGCTTATCTTCCTGTCAACTGCTCGTGTTTGGCCTGGAAGACCATACAGGGCTAGCGGGCTTCTGGGTATCTCATGGGGGCCTGTTACAGTGCGTGGTCGTGATTCAGCCCTTCAATAAATACCTGACTTGACCTAATTTGATGCAGGTTTTTTGCTCTGAATCTCACAAGTCTACCAGCTGCCATGTAACCTTGTTTCAACCTCACATTCAACCGTCTTTGACTCATTTGCTCACCCTGATGTGAGCAACTGCAATAAAAGAGACTTTCACAAGGTCCACAGGAAGAAAGTATTTTTGATCTTAAAATTGCTTATGCGGAGAGAACCACAAACTCTCGTATCACTAAAAAGAAGTTTAGAGATGACCCCGAGTTCCATCTGGCCTTATTTTATCGAAAGGGGAAGTGACTTGCGTAGCCAGTGGTGGGATAAGGCTGGACCCCAGGTCTCTGATACTGTCCTACCTGAGCGGGGACACTCACCCCTTGGGGCTGGGAGAGGCTCGGCCTTTTCATGGAACTTCAGGACAGCCTGCCTGTTGTTGGAAGAGGGGAGGATAGAATCAGAGGAAAAGTCCTGACTCCGGGCAGAGTTCACACAAACGTACATCCTTTGCATGTCCTCTTCCTCTGAAAGCTGCTAAGTGGGGACAGAAATAGCCGCAGGTCATTTAATAATTTCATTTTTAGCAGTTGGTACAAATTCCTCCTCCCATTATGCGGCTCACAGGAGTGGTTAAAATAATGCGAATGTGACTCTTTAGGTTTCATTTCTTTTCTTTCCCTTCCTCTGTTGGGGAGGCTAGTGAGCTGTGGTTTCCAGAAGTAAAACGTGCCAATAATTTATAGCTGGATAAATCTGCTTTTGAACTATACCATGACCTCCAGGATTAAAATTAGCAGTTGCTGAGAGCATCTTACAGTACTGGTGTTCTGCTGAGTGCTTTGTGTGGATTATTTTGTTTAATTCCCACAAGACCCCTACGAGGCAGACATTATTATTGACCCACTTTTCTGATGAGGAAACTGAGGCTCAGAGAGATTAAGTGACTTGCTCAGGGTCACACAGTTCTGCCACAAGCTTCATTCACTCTGAAAAACCTCAGACCTGAAGAAGAGCAATGAAAAGGACATTTTTTGACGGTTAGAGAGATTGAAATCTATAATATATTTAGATCATGGGATTTTTCCCCAGAATCATTTCAGAGAGCTGAGAAATAATGGTCCACATCACCACAGATGGGGTCCTCAGCTTTAACCTCAACCTTTCTCATGTCTACATAGTCTGATAACAGAAGTTCTTTACCTGCGCTAAGTGGAAATCTTGACCGTCCTCAGAGGGCCAGTCCTCGGAGGAACGGTCCTCAGAGCAGCTGTGTGTCCTGTCTCCATCTGCTATGCCTTTAATGCTCTTCGGGGTGTGTATGTGCCAGGTTTGTCAGCCCAGGGAGCACAGCTGATTCCTGGCCAGCTTTTGAAGGCTTCAGGCAGATTCCTGGGGAGACGGGGACACTATGGCCCTGGTTCTCGTCACAGTCTTGTTCTGCACTTTCTAAAAATATTCATGACAAACAGCTAATGGGCATTTTGGCCACATGGCTCTAAATCACCACTGCCATTTCAAATGGAATGCTTCTCCTTGAGGCCTGTTCATCTTGATTTACGTGATTGGGATAGATTCAGTTCCGTTTCACAGAACTTCACTGCAGCCTACTCACCAGAGAAAAACAATAAAGTGCATTTTTGCCTCTTTTAGCAAGTGTTGCATGGTCATTTACTAGTCAAAAATGAAGCGAAATGAAATAAAAGCTTCATGGGGAAGAACACAGCTGCAGTTATTGCCTAGGTATTATTTAGCGATACACAAGGGGAGGGAGCCCCATCTCTTCAGAAGAGCAGTTGTTTCTGAAGTTAAGAAAGACTAAGGGGCAAAGATTTTTTTACAATTTTAAGGTAAATTACTATAGTCTTTTCAGAAAGCATGTTGACAATGTATATAAAGAGACTCAGGGTGCGTGCCCTGTCGCCCCGAATTCCTTTTTTATAAATACATCTTGAAGAACAAATTGGAAATAGAGACGATTTTGTATTCACCAGAGCATCACTAAATGACGCAAAAAAAAATGGGCCATATCCTAAAGTCCCAAGGAATAGAACTTGTAAAATAAATTATGGTGATCCATTTGTTATAGTACTGCACAGTTATTAAAACATCAGTCTTTGAAGAATTATAACAATATGGTAACATGTTTAAGATGTAACAAGTGAAAATACAAGCTTAAAAATGGAGTATAGAGTATGACCTCAACCAAGCACAAAATACTACACGTGTACACACACATGCACGCACACACACTTTGGAAAAAGACTGAAGAAGGAATCCAAAATTGCGGTTGTCTCTGATTGGTGAGATTGTGGGTGGCTTTATTTTCTTTATGTATTTCTCTATTTTCTCTATTTTTTTTTTTGTTTTTTGCAATGAGAATTGATTCCGTTAAGGGTCAGAATTTATTTACTTATTTTTTTAAGAAAAGCTCTCCCCGAGAATTTACTCGGGGTCTTATTTTGATACATTGGCATCCATAGCTCTATAGTGAATTCAAACTGAGACCTGCAAAGTCAGGACAGCTCTGGGCTTAGTCTGTTGTGATAAACAAGAGGGTGGCCTCAGGAAAAATAAAAGAGAAAGCTGAACCTGCAGTCAGAATACTGGATTTCTCACCCAAATTTCCCTCTGTTACTAGTGAGAGTCTGGGGGAGACCATCAGGTACTGCAGGTTCCTCTCATTGCCAGGTCTCCTGGGGGAGGAGTAGATCCACCAGTGCCAGATCTCGGCAAGACTATGAAGCAGAGAGATGCTTGTACATCTGCTTCCATAGTGTTCGCTCCTCCTCATGATGCCCCCACCCCATCCCTCTTCTCATGCTGTCTGCAACTCTCCCCCCAGGAAAACTGCTCTTTGGAAAGGATCTGGTTCATTCTTTCAAATACATGTTTATTAAATGCAAGGTTCATTGACCAGTAAATACTTCAACCCATGACCTTGCCTATGGATAGTTACATTTTCATAGGGAAAAGGGAACAACCTGTAAATCAAAGGACAGTTCTCTCCAGCAGGCTGCCGGGTGGATGCACTGACAGTGTGGTGGAGTTCAAGGGAGCCCAGCTTCATTCGCCAAGGGCCTGGATGTTGAGCCCAGGCCCTCTGCTTGCGAACAGGTGCATTTGCAGGAAAGTCATCCACCTTCCCCGAGCCTTCAGGGATTTTCCATCAGAAATAATAATAATTCCTTCACAAGGTTATTGTGAAAAGTGAAACCACCCATGTGAGATGAGCCTTGGCAAAGTATAAAGCGGAGGTTGCCCACTGGAGGGACGTGGGCTGAAGCTCATTGCACATGGTTTTGTTGGGTTTGCTGAGTGGTTCTTTTTCATTTTTTAAGGATCGGATTTGTTGTCAATATTTTAAAATCAAGAGATTTCACATTTTTAAGTGTAGGTTTGTTTGTTTGTTTGTTTACTTCTCTGGGTCCTGGCATTCTGGCATGCACCCATCTGCTGGAACTCAGTAGCAGCTGTTCACTGTCACGGGGGTCCAGGCCTCAGCACCCACCAGGCCCAGCACTTGCTGCCATGTCTCCATGGTGAGAGAGGGGAGTGATGATGGAGGCTGGGGCTTTGAAGGCAGAACTTCCTCCCCGAGTCTCTGCTGAACCATTTGCTGGTTGTGTGACTTCAGCCAAACTCGTGAACTTGCAAAGCCGTAACTTGCTGGACCCTCTGTTTCTTAATCTAAGTGGGATAATTATTTGTATCTTCCGAGAGGATTGCACCAAGGACTAAGTGAAAAAATGGGTGTAGAACACTCAGAACATAGGTGTTTGATCAGATTTATATGCTTGGCCTCTGAAGGCATTTGACTTATCAACTTCTTCTAGAAGCTGGGAATCAGACGATATTGTTTCTCTTACTTTATCTATCTGTCTACCTAACTATCGAGTAATTTCTCTGCTCTATGTTAATTGGTAGTTCTGGGTGAAAAAGTGGGCTTCTAAACAAATTAGAAACTCTTCCAAATATTCTTTTAGGCTAGCCAGTCTATCTTTCCTTTTGGAGGATGTTATATGAATAACATGAGAACTCTTTTCCTCTTGGTGAGTTTGCCGTGCCATCCATCCATTGTTCTTGACCTCCTGTGAGTCTATATAACATGTTTTCATACTTGATTATATTCTACTGCTAGTTGCTGCCTGTCTTTCCTCTTCAACTAGAGTGTGAACTCCGTCCTATTTTTCTGCTCCTATATCTTGTACGGTACCTAGCATTTTGCAGATAATAAATCGCTCGTGGACCGAACAGCCGAAGTTATTGCTAGAAGGATGTGTAAATGGCTCTTCTGAAGGCAGGCCCAGTGGCATCCTTACAGGTTCTTACAGGGCAGGTCTTTCATAATAGCAACATTACCCGTCCCTTCATCCGTCCCCAGCAACCCCTCCTAGAGGGCCCACTCTCTGTCGGATTCTCAGCCAGGAGATTAGATACTGCCTTCGATACTGAAGCAACGGAGGAGGTGCGCCCATGGACGACACGGAATAGCCAGGCCTACCTGATGTGTCGTTTGCTGTCCCAGGCAATGACTCTGCATTCTGAGCGGCCGGAGCGTGAGCGATGAAATCAGTATTTCCGGCGCAGGTAAATGGCTCAGGTGACATCACATGTGTAGTTTTTCTGTCCTGGTCTTGCAATTTTTCCCCTCTAACTTTGCCTATTTTATAACCCCAAGCGCATGCAACTTCTTATCAATGTGGTAACAGCGTTATACAGGGCTGGCCTCCAAAGTCCATAGAACTGGGTTTGTCTGGAACGTTCTGAGGTAGTTACTTTCTAAAGAGTTCATAGGTGGAATTTCTCTTGCCACAATTGAACTGAAAAGCATGGTCCTGTTGAGGGTTATGGCTTGGTGGTTGGCTTCACCCTGCTCTAAAGTGGTTTCCTTTTCTAAATCACAGGCATGTACTGAAAATTATATCAGTTCCTTGAGATTTGGGCAGAGTTGTCAGTTTGGTTTCTTTCGAAACCAGGGCAGGGCTTGTCTCACCCATGTTTACTGGCCACTGACAGAGGAGGATCAGGGGAGGGTCGGCCACTTCCTTATTAGGCAAAAAACATCCTTTCTGTCTCAGCTGGTGTCCAAGAGAGGGTCTTCATTCCCTTTAAAAATAAAAAAGGAAAGAAAATGACTTGCTTCAAGAGTGTCTTTGATATTGATATCATTTGAATGAGTCATGAAATCTTTTTTCTCTTGACATTTATTCCCTTTGCCAGTGCTTGATATCTTGATGCTAATTCTGAAGAAAAAAGAAAAAGAAAGATTTTTTTTCCCTTTGTAGTTCGAACAGGAAAGAATCTTAGTGTAAAACCTGTGTTCTCTTTGTCCTTTTTTTTTTTTTCTTTGTATGTAGAATTATTGAGGCTAAGGATATATTCAAATGATTTCAGGGGGCTTTAGAGAACTTTACTAAAAAGCTTAGTAGTGCTAAAAAAATTCTGATCCTGGTAAGATAAGAAGTTCTGTGTTAGTGTGTGTCATTTCTGCTCCTGGCTCTGTCTCCACCTGGGGTACCTGAAGTCTGCAGGCTGAGGCCTCAGCAGGTCCCTGGAGAGACTAGAGAGGACGGAGTGAGAATGCCAGTCACTGGGTCACCCTTGTCCTCCGCTTCATCATTCAAATGAACGGATCCTGAGTGTCCCTTGGACGCCCCTTGCCTTGCATCTTCCTGGTGCTCGTGCTCAGCGTTTTCTTGTTCATATTTAATTTTTAAATAGTATTTTTCATATTAAAAAAGAAATTCATATTTGTTGTAGAAAAATCAGAAAATACGGATGGAGTGAAAGGGCAATAAAGACAATCCCACCATCCAAATAAAAATGCTGTTAATACCTGGGGGGGGGGGGGGGCGGTGTAGAAAGAGGTAGAGAGAAAGAGAGAGAGAAGGAGACTGACTTTTATCTCTGTCTGCTTTCTTCATTAGTTTCTTCCCAGCATCTAGAACAGTGCCGGATACATAGTAGGTGCTCAATAAATATTTGCTGAAAAAAATAAAACAGATCTTAGAAGTCTCCCTCCTCCAGGGAATTCTCACACACCACCTAAGAGATCCTTTTCCAGGTCTCACTGAACCTGTGAACCTGCGGCCAAGCCGTCTTCACTGGCCCTTCACTGTGCACACCTATTGCTCACTTCTCCATACTCCACGCTCGTTAGAGACCTGTCCATTCCTAGAGGAGTGTGCCATTAGCCTCTTAGCCTTCCTGCTTTAGTATCTTCCCCTCTTTGGAGGGAAGGAGGTCTTTGTGAGGTCAAATTTCTTTGATTTCAAGTTATACTTATGCCCCCATGTCCTGCCTCGGTGAAAATCTGCACTTTTCAGTGTAATGCTCCTTGTATACTTTAGTGGTAAGGTGTTCCCTAAACCATGTAAATGAGTTTTTTCTGATACCAAGAACTAAAGGGTCTGTTCTAGGAAACAGCATGTGAAATTTTAGCAGAGTTTGTCTGAAGTGTGCCTCCTACCACAGCCAAACTCTGGGAGGGAAAATCTAAAAAACAAAAACTAGCGAAACTTGATCCATAAAGCCACGGGAGGGCCTAGCATTAGAGCAAGCCGCTATAGAGACTGTGCCTTGGAGCAGCGTGAGCAACCACTTACAGGGCTCTCAACAGAGCTGTGGGGCTCTAGCCGGTTTGGTCTGCTTGGAAGTCGGGCAGTGTTGGTTGGATTCCTGGTGTCCTGGGCAGGAGTCACTGCCAATCCCCCCCGTCCTCCCCCAAAAATAAAAGAATAGTCTTGGCTTTGGCCAAGACAAACGCCTAGGTAGGTGCAGCCAGGGCAAGTCTTTTGTGGCTGTGTCTTCATGGCCTCAGGAAGTGGAAGCCCTCGTGAGTGGCTTCCTGAACAGATGAGATATAGACCAGCAAAGGCAAATCAGTATCTACTCAGGAGTCAACTCACTTCCTAGGCCGTCAGCAGACTTGTTTTGAGAAGATTCTATGTCTATAGGATCAGCAGGAAGGAGAGCTGTGACCCATTAACAATGTCTGTCACGGGCAGGGGAGTGAGGGGGCCTGGTAGGCCAGCTGTTTGTCATCCTTGGCACGGATTGAGAGATTAGGAGATTGTGCTCAAAAATGGAATTTTAAATGATCACCCTTAGAAAAGGCCCTTTGACTAGGGTGACCATAGGCTTTTTTTAAAATCAAATTAGGATACTTCTAAAAGTGAAATGAAATGCTATTATCCCAAGGCAGCAAGAGTAAACAAGAACCTGATACTTTTGTTCATTGCAAACAGTCTTCACATGAAAGGTTTTCCCTCCTGTACATTCCGCACCCCCCTGAGTTTCAGGGGCTACTTGGGCAAGATCTCCCTTCCACTGTGCTCTGCCTTATTTCCAAGGAGCCCTTTGGTTGGCGTGTGTTTGTCTCAAGACCCCAAAACTTGACAAGGAGTGACCCCAAGCATCCACCTCCTTTTGTCCTCGACACACTGTGCAGAGGAGCTCCCAGTGAGAGCTCTTGTGGCTTGCTGACTTTTCTGCCAATGCTGGCAGGTTTCCAGGGCATGTTCAATGCTGGCTTCTGCTCCTCCTGATGGCAGAGCCATCAAATCCATCTACTTGTTCTGTTTTTCCACATGCCAGGCTTGTGCCATCCCAGTCCCTGTGGTATGAATGGCCCTACAACCTGACCTCAGAGAGCTAGCTTTCCAAAAACGCAGTCCCACAAGCCTGCACCTGAGCTGGGCTGGCCGCCACGCTCTCCCACGGGGCACCTCACTCACACCGTGGCCCACGAGCCGTGCATGAATGACTGCAGAGCTCTGGGTCCTGAGCGTGAGAGAGCTGGGATTCCCTAGGTATGTTATTTCTTTTTCTTTGTTAAAACCCTGCATATACTTTTATTCCCAAGATAGGTCCCCATGCTTTAGTTTACCATGAATAATCTCAGGCCGAGTGGGACTGAAGTCACAAATTTAAAATGATGCGATGGGCAGCTGACTTGACCGCAGAGATTCCTTCTGGAAATGTCTGGTTGGCCATTTTGCTGGTAAGCTTTGGGGCCTTGCTCAGATGAGCCACCTGGGAGTGCCAGCCCCATTTCCCGGATTGAGCATCAAGATATTCGGTTAGGCAAACAGTGTCCTTGGCCAATAGATTTTGTATGGTCGGTGGTGGTTAGTTTAGTTACCAGTATGAGATGAGAGTGGTAGAGACAGAAGACTTGGATTCTAGACCTGACTTTCTCACAGATGGTCTGTGTGACTGTGGATGTGTCCCTTCCCCTCCCCACACTCCTCTCCTCGTCTGTAAGGTAGGTGGGTGGACCAGAAAAATGACCATCACACCGCTTTAAAAATGGTCCCCCCCTTTCCAAAACGTAACACGTAATCCTAACATGCAGAACCACACCTGCTCTGATTGAAGCCAAAACGAGGCCCAGATTGATCCGGGCTCGTGGAGCTTTCCCTCGCTCCCAGCCTGAGAAGGCTGTGGGTCTTCCCGACTCCCCCCAGCAGTAGAATCTGTGATGTTTCTCTCCTGCTGCCCGCCTTCTGGCCATCTTTCCGCGTAGGCTGTTCCCTGCGTGTAGGCATTTTTGGCAGGGGGTGGGTGGGAAAATTAAAAGGAGATGAAATTTAAATCTCTCCGGTTTGCTGCTCATCAGCAGCTCCGATCACACACTTGGTTGGGGCGAAGGTTGAAACCAAAGACTCAGAGAAGGTTTTAGGTTATCTGTGCATTGCGATTCCAGCGGGCTGGGCTTGCTGCGCCTGGGAGTGTCTGGTGTGGGTTGACTGTCCTAGTCTGTATGTCTCTCTAGCACCGCCTCTAGGGCAGTGGTTCCCAGACCTGGAATGGCAGTTAGGATAACCCTGATCTGGGATGCACCAGTCCCTTGTCAGCACTTATTAAAATAGGAGCAGCTCTAAGCGAGTAAGTGGTTGGAAGTGATCTTGTTGACTCTCTATTTTATGTGGGCCCTTAATTTATATTTACTTCTTAAATCCTTGCACAACAACTCTGTGAGATAGTGTTTACTGTTTTGAAGTTGTTTCCTTGCTTATCTGTCTCCTGGTGGAACTAAGTGGCAAGAATGATGCTTGATCTGTGCATATCTTGGCTTAGATCAGCCACACATGGTAGGCCCACTGATTTTGGTTCGTTTTTTTGTTTTCCCTATGTAAGATAGGTGAGTGAATGAGCAAATGAAGCTCAAAGAGGTTAAGTAATTAGCTAGGCAGTAAATCTGGGGTAGACATCTGTCTCCATCAAGCCCAGCTGATTCAAGAGTGAAGAAGGTGGAAGTGGGGTTCCAGTGTTTTCATCTTCTTGGTGCTTGCCTGCATTCCCTGTGCCCTCCTCTAAGTGTCCCTGGGTTGCCCTGCTTTCCCGATGCTCAAGACTGCTTCTTTCCCCACCGTGGCTATCCCTGGCTCCCCCTTCTGGGAGAGGCTCACAAAGGGCATAAGGAGATAAGTGGTCTATAGAAAACCGGCATCCTGCTCTGGTGGTGTTTACCTTTGGGATTGCAGGGTTCTCCATTCCAGGGTTCCCAAACCTGCTAGACATACAGATTCCTGAGCCATTCCCAGGCCTACTGAATCAGGATTTCTGGAGATGGACCCCTGACCAGGCAGGTGCTTTTAAAAGCAACCGATCCTGCCCTTCCTATCCAACTTCATCATCAGCTAAGATCCCCCAGGAGCTGACCTTTATAGGGTCACGTGGGCCAGCTTGCCCTCTCCAGCCCCTGCCATGCCACATCCCACTTCCACACTTTGGGTCGTGGTTTTCCTCCCAGTTGAAAAAGTCGTTGCTCCCTTTTGCCTTTATCTTCATTGCAGGTGGCCTTTGGAGTCCAGCCCATCCTCAAGCCCTGCCTTTGCGTCAGGCAGCTCACCCTTGCTGCCTCCTTTTCTGACCACTGCTGGCTCCTGTGAGGCCTAAAAATTAGCCCTTATTTCAGTCATTCAGTAAATAGTTAATGAGCAGTTGTGATGTGACAAGTATTTGTCTAGATCTGAGGGATACCACAGTGGGCAAAACAGACAAAGGCCCTGTCCTCGTGGAGGACATTGCATTCTAGTAGAGGAGACAGACAGTAAACATGATGCACAAATGTATTTATAACATAAGGCAAGGTCTGCTAATGACAGGAGCTAGGAAGCAACCAAAGGGGGATGAGACGCTGGATAATCAGGGGTGCCATTCTAGGTAGGGTATTTGTGAAGGGCTGAGTGAGCTATGTGAGGTGGGGATGCAGGTGAATCTGAGGTACAGATTGTTTCTGACAGAGGGAACAGCAAGTGCAAAGGGCCTGAGGCAGGAGCATTTTCACTGTATTCAAGAAAGAGTGAGTGGGTCACTGTTCCTGGTGTATTCCTAGCACCTAGAGGGCTGCTGGGCACTGGGTAGGGGCTCGGTAAATACCCGAATGACCATGCCTGGAGCGAAGAGGATGGGGTGGCAGATGAGGGAAAGAGGTAGTCAGGAATAAGGTGTACAGCACTGTGAAAGCCACTGTGAGGACTTGATTTTATTCCAGGTATGATGGAATGCTATTCAGTGTGTTGCGTTAGAAGAGTGACATGATCAGACTGCCTTTCCCCCCGGGCAGAGGATAGACTATGAGGGGTTAGGGGAGAAGCAGGGAGACCAGTGGGAGGTTCTCGCAGAGGACTAGGGCTAGGGGACTTGGGAGAAAGGGACATCAGTGCAGATAACGAGACGAGTTTGGACTCAGAGTGCATTTTAAGGGTAGAGACTATGTGTTCTGAGGATGGGTGGGATAAGAATGGGAAGTCAAGTCAGAATTGCAGGACTTTTTATTATACATCAGCAATTGGGTGCAAAGACAATGTTAAACCCATGTGTTTGCTAATTTCCTGTTTGTCAGTTTCCTGGACATCCCCCTGGCAGGGCCTGGGCCCCAGTTGATGCTGCATTAAGTAACGGAGTCCAGGAACAGCCAGTGCTGCTGACTGATAACCTTGAGCCCTAACCCCATTCCGTGGCATCAGCATCCAGGGTGGTGGTTTGGGTGTTCTCAGTACAGGAGATTTTTGTGAGGGTGGCCCCTCTGTATCACTCAGTTGTCATCAGGGATTTAAGATGCCGCCTCTGCAGGAGCTGGGCTTGGGGAGGAGGTGGGAACAGAACCCAGAAGTTCAACAGCCCAGCCCCTCTCTTTCCAAGTTTATACATCTTTGGGGGAGTGTTCCTCCCTGTTCCCTGCACACGCTGGTGTTTCTCTGCCTTTGCAAATGCTCACCTTGTTCTCTCTTGAGCAGATCTCTCTTGCTTTCCTTGTTCACTTGTCAAAATACCACCCCTTCCTCAAAGCCCATTCCTAATGTCCCAGCCAGATGTGGTTTCTGCCGCCTCTGAACCCCATAGTGGTTTATACCTTCTTTATGACATCATCTTCTCCAGGGTCTTACCCAGTCTTTTGAGCTGGAATGCCCACAGTGAAACGATGAGCCTTAATTATCGTTGAGTCCCTCCCCCAAGGCCCAGTGCAGTCTCTTGAACCCAGTAAGCACTTGATAGCTATTATTCAAATTGAAGTTGACTTCCTTTATGACTCATTTTCAGCAGCTGCAGGACACTTGTCTCCTAAAGAAGATTTGGGTCAGGAATCAAACAACCAAATGTCTAAGATATGTCAGATGGAGAATATAAATAAATGAAGTGAGATTAGTATTTTTGATAGAGATGCCATTATAAGAAAGATTTCACTTTCTTTGTCACCCTTTAAAAGATGGTAAGAGGCAATAGATGCAGGGTCTCTCTTGGGAGGCAATAGGGAGTGGTGGAGACTGGGGTGAACAAGAGAGTGTGTGCTGATCCATCCATTTAAAGTCGACAACAACCAAGCCTTGGCTCTAGACAGACATTGCCACAGTGTTCCTGGATAGCCTGATTTGTCAAGAGAAGTTGCAAATTCAGAATTTTTGCATGGAAAACATTGATTCCTAGATGTTAGCAAATGATATCCCCCCCACCTTTTTTTTTTTTTTTTTTTGTCCCCAGCCAGCACCTTTCGGAGGGCCTGGCTCCAGTTTAGGACCTCTGATTTACATGTCAGACTTTTCCCCACTGAAGCAAATAGGTATATTTATCTTGAAATTGCAAGGAGATCTAGCTGCTTTTCATTAAAAAGAGGACGTTTGCCTCTTGCTTTTATTCTCTAGCATTTGCTTTCCACTGTCCTGCTTTTATTTGAGTGGGAACCCCAGGGTTACTAGTATTAATTTGTGACTGAATGCCAACTCCACGTGGCATAAGCGCTTCTATAGCTTGCCTTGAACTCTGTATAACGGGCTTTTTATTTTCCTCCAGGAGTGGTTTAAATGGAGGCTGCAGTCTTCTGCAAAGCATAATTGGTTTTAAAGTGTAGGTTTAATAATAATGATGTTGGGCTTAATGTAGCGCTTTTCAGCTTCTGCTGGCAGCCCTTGGCAGCCGGTCACTCAGCAATCTGTATACCCTCTCTCCTCAGAAGCGGACAGCTGTTAGGGACCTGAGTCCCCTCACCACATCCTGCTATGGACCACAGGGATGAGGGGGCCAAATGCCCGCTGCAGCCGGGGGCCACTAGAGGAGAGGGAAGCCGATGGGCCTCTCTTTGTGCCCTGAGCATAGGGGTCCGAGGCTGGACCATCAAGGCTCTTTGCTGTCTTCTTCCTCTCTTTCTTCGCCTTTGGGTCACCCCACAGCTCATTAGGAATTCTTTTGGAAGATAAGCAGAGGAATGCAAATTCCACAGTTTTGCTTCTGTATAGAAGGTTTAATTGAGAAGATATATTAACTTAATTGGTTATCATCAGGCTTCTAGCTTCTTTCTGTATTTTCAATAACTTTTTTTCATTTTCTTTTGCCATGGCCAATAAAGCGTCCCTTTAAAAGATTAAATCTTGTACTTTGGACTCTCCAAGTGGAAAGAGCTCTGGTTCAGAAATCAGAGAGCCAAGACTCTGATTATGACTCTTTCTAGAATGATCTGCATAAACTTAAATACAATACTCACTTCTCCTAACCTATTTCTGAAGCATTGGATGGATGAGTAGATTAAAGTACACGACCACCAACGTCCCTTCCAGTGCTTGTGATAGAGGACTTAAGTGTTTGTGTGAAATGACACCCAACTCCTCCTTGGATGACATTTGGTGTGTTTCAGAAGTCAATGAAAATACCAATCTACATATGTCATACAAAAGACTAACTGAGGCTTGGAAAAGTGAGGGCTTGTTCAGCGAAAACTCAGCTCTTGTGTTATAAAAAGCGCAGAGAAGGATGCTGGTATCGTGTGATGTGGAGCGTCCTGCTTGAAAATTACAGGCAGCGTAGTCAATGACAGGGTAGCAGCACCCGTGGCCAGCTGACGACCGCCCTTTGGAGGTTTCCCAGGGTCCACCCTTTGGACGTTTCCCAGGGTCCACCCTTTGGACAAACCACAGACGTTCAGAACTTGCGGGCTAGTTCACCATCGTTGATGACAAGCAGCCTCTCATTTGTTTTGGGGTCTGAACTGCCTTGGCTTCGACCACCATTTCTAGATGGCTTTTTGTTTTTGTTGTAGACAGGAGCAAATTATAACGTGGGAAGAATGGATGAGGGTAAAAATGGAAACATGAAGCCTGAAGAAGTTTCTCTGGGCTTGGAAGTCTGCGGTGACCATTTGGACCAGCGTTTTGGAGGAAGTGGTGCTTGCAGAGTTTGAAGGTAGCGCACGTAGAATACCCGATTTTGTACAAATGTCACCTGCGAAAAGCTGACCAGACAGCTGTATTCTGCCTCGCCCTCTCTCCTCTTTTGAGCACACTTTGCTCCTCGAGGCTCCAAGTCAGTGCATCAGTAGACTTTGCTACCTATACCACTTTCAGTCTTTTTTCTTAATCTTTAGGTGGGGTGTTGTATTTTTTTGTAGGGGAAAATGGACAACCAAAGTTAACAGGCTTTGTTCTCTCAAAGTAAACATTCTTAAAAAGGACTGAACCAGGGGCTCCCCTGGTGGCGCAGTGGTCTAAGAATCCGCCTGCCAATGCAGAGGACATGGGTTCGATCCCTGGTTTGGGAAGATCCCACATGCCGCGGAGCAACTAAGCCCTTGTGCCACAACTACTGAGCCTGCACTCTAGAGCCCACGAGCCACAACTACTGAGCCCCTGTGCCGCAAGTATGGAAGCCTGCGTGCCCTAGAGCCCGTGCTCCGCAGCAAGAGAAGCCACTGCAATGAGAAGCCCACGCACTGCAGTGAAAGAGTAGCCCCCACTCGCCGCAACTAGAGAAAGCCCGTGCGTAGCAACGAAGACCCAACGCAGCCAAAAATAAATAATTTTTTTTTTTAATTAAAAAAAAAAAAAAAAAAGGACTGAACCTAACGTGAATGATAGATGCGGTGGAAGGGAAACCATGTCCTCCTTTTCCAGAAACAACTTGCCAATCTCTCTGTGAAACGGAATAACAGCTTCTGAGGGGCAGATATTCGCAGCTGGTGAAGCCAGCCCGGCCGGCTGTGCAGCAAGGGGAGAGGAAGGGTGGGCAGAGCAGGCCGGAACACAAGGCCATGTGCTCACTGCTCTAAAGAGCTGGACGTGGCGTAAACAGCCGCCCACACTGATTCCAGTTCTGAGAATTAGGGTCCAAATTTTGAGGTCTACAGATTAGGTACAGAAGACTGTTGTCTTCAGATTTCTTAAAAAGCCTTCACTGTTGAATTGCTGGCCACCAAGGTGTTGATGGCCGTAATTTAGGCCTCCAGATGCGCCCAGGGCTGCACAGGAGTGGGACACGGAATAAGTTTGTTCTGATGCGGAAAGGCAAGGACAGCACTAAAAGAAGACGGGTTCAGGTGAAACATTGCAGGAAGAGGCAGCCGGGTGCCTCCAGGACCTGGCGTGTGTCTGCATGTGCCTGTGTGGAGCGAGAGGTCACGTGCTTACCATTGACGTAAGAGACCTTTGGGAATGAGGCTCGGGGTTAAGATGGCGTTGAGAAACTGTCAGAATTTTTCTAAAGGCTGTCAGCTCCCTGAGGGTGAGGACCATTTCATTTGTTTATCACCACATCCCCAGCACCTACCAACCAATATTATTATTCATTACTATTTGGTGGATAATTAGATACAAGGAAGGGGGAGAGGAGCTGGGGAAGACCTCACCCCAGCCCTGCCCAGCCATCTTGGCCCACATGGAGTCCTGTTCACCCTGAGGGTCTGTGGCCGGGTCAGCCATGGTGACACGCTAGGGCTTGGTGGAGGAACAGACCTCCCCTGGATGCTTAAAGCAGAAAAAGCATTTATTGAAAGGACGCCGAGCAGCCCACGGAGCCAAGGGGCCCCGAAGATCAGCAGGGAGGAATCCAGGTGGACGGCAGGATGACAGCCAGGCGGCTTACAGGGCTGGTCTGGGGATGCTGGGCCGACTCAGCGCCCACGACACCGCTGGGTATCCCTGGGCATTGTCCTGCTGCTTCTGGCCCCTCGGTGCCGCCCCCTGCACCAAACAACTCCTAGATCCCAAGTCCAGAGTGAGCGGTCATGCCTCCACCCGCTCGTGGGCTTGGGTCCTGGCTGTCCCCGCTGCGGCCAGCCCGGCAGGAGGCGGGGCACTGCCTTACACGTGACTGGCGGGCCTCCTTCCAAGTTGCTGGAGCAGGGTGGCTGTGCTGGGGGGGCCAAGGGAAAAAACACAGTGTCCCCTGGGGGCAGGAGTTGGAAGAATCCTCAGTATGATGAGTAATCCAGTTAGCTAAGCAAATATGAAGAAACAAAATAAAAACAGCCCTGGATGCATTGTAGACTTTTATTTTATTTTGAATCAAGGGCGACAAGGGCCAGCAGGTTACAGGGTATTAAGAACGTTAATGGCAGTTCCCAGGGGCTAGGACAGCTTCCTGGCTGATGTGACACTCAGCACATTCTTACGGAAAAGTCTCGGTCAGTGTGAAAAGAGAACGGTCAGGGTGGTTTTGCTGTTGGTTCCACCTGACCAGAGCATCGGCGAGTTTCCGTCCCGGGTACGCACGAGGTCCGCCCTGACCCTGTCGCTTTCCTCCCGACGAGCCGCCAGCTGCGCGGGACGGTGCTTTTTCTGAGAGCCTCACGTCAAGAGAAGGGGTCAGCCGGGGCCCGTCGGCCCAACCTCGCGCCCTGTGAAGTGCTCCGGCTTCTGAGGGTGAATTAACTCTTGTTTTTATTGTGCTGTTAATTCCAGCTCCTGCCTATCTCCCTAATTCATTCCACGTGTCTGGTCCCTTCCGCCCGCGGCGGTCACTGCCCAGGCCGCCGGGGTCCGGGGGGAGGGGGGAGGTGCAGTGGCTCATCTCTTTCGTGTGTCTTGTCAGCCTGTCTGCTGGCAGCTCTGTCCACGAGCCCCCTGGGTTCACAGGCGCCTCTCCTGGGAAGTGCCTCCTCCCGTTCTCACCCACAGTGGAGTGGAAACTTTTTGAGGGCCTGAACCTTCAGGCACTTGTATTTTATATCTTCTCTGAGCCTGACACTTAGCAGGGGCTCAACAAATCTCGTTCAGTCTGTGAGCAACTCGAAGCACTGGCGTGCTACCCGCCTTCGGCCACCACGCCGGGGAGAGCAGGAGTGGGGGGCTTCCCAGGGGAGGCGGAGCAGGGTCAAGGCAGCCCCTCCAGCCCAGGGGGTGCCGTGAGGGGACACCCCAGAGCTCAGACGGTGGAGGAGGTGCCCAGGTTCTGGTCTGGGGGTGCAGCACGCCTAAGGGTGGCCTTGACATGTTTGCATGGCTCTGGGGCTGGGGACGCGGGACATGATGGGAAGGTGACGGCCGCTGGGAGGATGTACCTTCTCACACGTGGACCCTGGATGGGCCTGCCTGACACAATCCCGTGGTCATGTGTCATCTCCAAGTGGGAAATCCTCTAATTTTGAGTTTTCCAAAATGTGTGTTTTTTTAACATCCTTATTGGAGTATAATTGCTCTACAATGGTGTGTTAGTTGCTGCTGTATAACAAAGAGAATCAGCTATGCATATACATATATCCCCATATCCCCTCCCTCTTGCGTCTCCCTCCCACCCTCCCTATCCCACCCCTCTAGGTGGTCGCAAAGCACGGAGCTGATCTCCCTGTGCTATGCGGCTGCTTCCCACTAGCTATCTATTTTACATTTGGTAATGTATAAGTCCATGCCACTCTCTAGGCAGGCAGGAAAACTCTTCAAAATGTGTTTTTAGGAAGAGTTTTCCTGCCTGCTTCCCTCCCTGCTTTCCTTCTTCCTTCTCTCCCCCCCTCCTTCCCTCCCTCCCTTCCCTTTCTTCCTCCCTTCCTTCCTCTTTCCCTTCCCTTCCTAACCTGTCCTTTCCATCTTCTCTCTCCAAAAGCAGAAGGGCAGAGAAGGCACCCCAGGTGGCTAGATGTGTCCATTTCAGAATTTTCCCATTTCCTCCTAAAGTATGGAAAGTGTATGGTCTCTGCCTTAAAAACAAAATGCTAGAGGAGTAAAGTGTCCGAGCAGCAGCTCCACTCTTCTCAGGCAGCCTCCGCCTCTCCCTCCTCTCGCCACCCCCCCCCCACCCCGGGTTCTCTCATTACAGTACGTTCCCAGTCCTGCTTAACTGTGTTCCCCACTCCTTACTCCTCCTCCTCTTCTACCTCAGTTTCCAGCAGGTTCTCACCCTCTCTGAGCCATTAGCTTTGCCCCAATTCTAACCCCATTAGCAAGACTCATACAACCCGGATCAGCGAGCCCCCAGGGCCAGAACTTCTAATCATCAGCCCCCGCCTCCCTTGGTCTGCGCCCACCCACTCCCCCAGTCTCTTACTCTATCGTTTCCATTGTTGTTATTTCTGGGTGCCTGGGGGCGAACAGCGTGACTAGCTGCTGCACAGTCAACGTGTGTTGGGACCACCCTATTCATAACCGCACTGTGTTTTAACAAGGATGCGTTTGAACAGCTGTCAGTGCACACACACCAGGCTCTTTGAGGAGGCTTCCAGGGGAGCGAAGCTTCCTAGTATGAAATTAAAAGATCAGTTCTTTGTTCCTTCACCCAAAACTTTGGTTTCGCCTGATTGGCTGGCCCTCTCGCCTGGAGCCCAGCATGTGATCCATGGAATGTTGTTAGGTGCTTCTAGTGAGTAAGGTTTGGGAAAACACAGTTAAACAAACCTAAAATCTCTTTACCAAGGGGCTTCTCAGAAGTATTAATAGGTTAAGTTCGGTGATGGCAGGGGCCATATCTTTGTTCTTCATTCCGATGGCTAAAAATAAAAAATGATCAAAAATGAGAAAATGCGTCATGAATTTCCAAGAGGAGATATGGTTTACGGCCTCTCCCAACCTCAGGACCCTGTATTTGCAGAGCATCTCCCAGGAGAGGCTTGAGGGCATCTTGCTCTAGGCGAAGCAGGCGGGAGGGGTGGGGAGGGTGTTTCTTGGCCAATATTTCATCTCCTTAAGGAAGCAGAGTAGGAGTGGAGGAGGGTTGCCCTTAATGGATAAAGTGGCCATTGGAGTGGTGGCTGTTATGTTGAATTCAGGCAGAATTGCATTAAAACATGTATTTACTGAGCATCCGTCATGCACTGGGAGTGATTCTTAGGAAATGTGCAGGCAATGTGCTGGGTGCTTGAACAATAGTGAACCAAACATAGTTCCGGGCGTGAAATAACTTCAGCAGTTTCCATGAAACAAGCCTAGAGGAATAATCAGGGAACTATGCAAGGCAATATATGCTGGTGAACTGAGGCCTATGATGCCAACAATAAGTGGTGTGAACAGTTAAAATAGGGGAAAAATTGGACATGCCTCGGGTTATCAGGATGACATTTGGGAGAAAGTGGAACTGGATGTCAGAGAATGGGAGGGATATGGGTTGTAGAGCAGCCGAATGTAATTGTCCCATGGGATCCCAAGAGTTCTTTGTTTTGTCCACACTTAGGTATCCTAAGCACTTCGTCCCCAGCACACAGTAGCTGCAATAACATTTGTTAAATGAGTGATATGGTAGAGGAGGGAGGAAGAGCGTTTCAGAAGCTCTGGGGTGGGAACGTGTTTACTCTGTTGGTGGTGTGAGCAGCAGTGGGGTGGGGTGGTGGAATGGAGCTGTTTAGGAGGTATTGAGTGATAAGATGGGGCCAACCTGTCAAGAGTCTTGAATGCCAGGATGGGAATTCAAATGTGATGTTGTAGATTCTTAATTTACGAAGATAACATGGGAAAGAGACCACAGGAAGAGCCACCAAAATGGAAAAATGACAACAGCAGCAGTATCCCAGCAGTCTGGTTATTAGCCTGATGACCGACTGCAGGGTAGGCAGGAGGAAATCAGCCTCTTCCAAATGGGCGGTAGCAGTGAGAGTATAGAAAAAAGAATCTGAGAGACATTCTAAAGGAGAGAAAGAGGTTTGGGGAAATAAAAGAGAAGGAGAAAGTAAAGACAACACCCAGAATTTGAATAATTAGAATGTTGGTATCCTTGGAGGGAAAAAACGGAGGCATGTCTAAAAGTCCAGATTTTAACGTAGTCAGAGCATCCCACTAGATTTGTCCTGAAGATGGTTGGAAATGTGATGTTGAAGTTTGCATGAGAGGTCTCAGAGAGGAAAAGGAGAAAGCTAAGGGCTCAGGACTGCCCCTGGTACCTCCTCCCAAAAGATGGAGGGTAAGTTTGTGGCCAAGTTGATATTTACTATGGGAGAGTTTGAAGCAGACATTGAAGGATCAGGTGTAAGAGCCAAAGAGACCTTATGGAAATTTCCTGAACCAGAATCTCTGGGCATCTGGACATCTGGATTATAAACAAGCATATAATGGGATTCCATGGACACGATGCCTTGAAGACCATGTCTCTGCTGCCCACATCTCATGCCAATTGGTTAAATGTTATAGGAGAAAGGCCACTTGAATATTAACAGTCCACCAGTTCATGCACACTGGCTTAATAGGCAGTTTCTTACTTTCTGGAGGTGGTCAAAATAAGTTAGCTCATTCAAAAATTTTCATGGCACCGAAAGATAAATGAGAATTTGTGAGCCCTTATGTTGAGATACCATGGCCAATTAATATTCAGACAGAGCCTCTGGATATCTGTCATACGGCTTGAGGATTTTTATCTTTTTTTACTTAAAAAAAAATTTTTTTTAACATAGGATTTTTAATTTTTAAAGTCATGAGCAGAATAATAGAATAGACTCTATTTATATTTTTGTGTAAAGACCAGACTGATTTAGCAGCAGTAATATCAGACTGAAGTGGTGACCACATTCCCTTGATTGTGTATTGGGGTTAGACAGGAGCTGAAGGCCTTAATGTGAGCAGGCTGAGGCCAGGGCCAGACTGGGGACCTGACACTTGGAAATCACTAGCACGGTATCCAGAATAAGAAGCACGGGGAGTCCAAGAAGCACTGGCCAAGGGCAAAGTCAGAGGTGAAGACCAGCAGACACAGGGACGAAAACAGAATGCTGAGGGGTAGGGCAGGCACATAACTGACCAAGACTAATTCTTTTATGTGTGCATGTGGTAAAATACACAAAGCATAAAATTGACTGCTTAACCATTTTAAACTGGCGTTAAGTGCATTCACAATTCAGTGGCATTAAGTACGTTCACAATGTTGCACAACCATCACCGCTATCTAGTTCCAGAGACTTTTCATCATCCCAAAAGGTAACCCCATTCCCATTAAGCAGTCCCTCCCCATCTCCCTCTCCCCAGCCCTGGCACCCACTAATCTGGTCTCTGTCTCTATGGATTTGCCTATTTTAGATAGTTCGTATCAACGAAATCATATGGCCTTCTGTAACCTACTTCTCTCACTTAGCATAATGTTTTCAAGGTTTATCCACATGGTAGCACGTGTCAGAATATCATTCCCTTTTTATGGTTGAATAATATTCCACTGTGTGGATATACCGCATTTTGTTTATTCATTCTTCAGTTGATGGACATTTGAGTTGTTTCCACCTGCTGGCTGTTGTGAACAGTGCTGCCATGAACACTGGTGTACAAGTTCTATTTACACACCTGTTTTCAATTCTTCGGGGGTATATACCTCAGAATACAAATGGTAATTCTGTGTTAGCTCCTTGAGAAATTGCCAAACTTTTCCACAGAAGCTGCACCACTTTACCTGCCCCTCAGCAATGTATGAGGGTTCTAGTTTCTCCACATCCTCACCAACATGTGTTTGACTAATTCTTGTGGTAAGTTTCACAGCCAGGTGCTTCTTCCAGGGCCAGGGGCTGACCCCAGTGGGGCAACCTCCAATGGTCTTCAAGACCCAGCTCTCTGTGACCACAACCACGATGGTGATCGATGGAGAGGACAAGCCTCAGCCAAATGCCTCAAGTTCGGCTGCCCAAGCTTGATTCACGATTTCAGCACCTTCATGGTATCTGCCTTCCTGCTCAGTCACTCCCTCTGATGCCCGACTCACCTTCCAAAAGTTACCAGCACATCTTATGCTACCATTGGCCTTTCCCTCCCTTTAGCGAGACTGCTCAACGCTTGAACCAGTTCACAGTCGTGCAACAACTTTGATGGAAGCCATGTGTCATGGTGGTTTTGAGTACAGCTGGCTGAGTGCAATCGTTGGCCACAAATCAAAGCTCATTAGACGGAAGCATTAAATAAATCAGGACTGGGGAGGGAGGTGACTGTAAATGGAGGGCTGAATGTGAGAGATAATCCAGTCTGCTATCTCTAGTGTCTTTCCCACTTGGAGTGTTTAAACTTGACCTGACATTTATAGGCATTTTTCAGCCTCTTCTCCTGCCCCCATCCCTCTGCCACACACTTCCCCACAGCGATGAGCAAACTGGGAATAATTTGACTTGAAATCAAGGTGGAGCTCAGTAGAGCGGGTAATTAAGAATGTGATTTTTTTTTTTAAGCACTCAGGGAGTTATGAGAAGTCAGAAACGCCTTTTTCCTTTGAATAAGAGTTACTGGTTTGTGAGGGCAATGACTGAGACATCATTGTCTGTGTCCTAGGAAGCTGCGGGGCTCTGAGAGTAGCCCTCAGTACTTCTTAATGCCAGGGTGAAACTTGCCAGCATCAACATGACCTCTGGCTCCTGCCCACAAGGTACCTCATGCCAAGGGCTATAGCCCCCACTGGCCCTCTGGTATTGGACTGTCAACCTGACCTGCTTCCTATGGAAAGCAGTCCCCAGTCTTCCGGACGGGTCCCCAGCGTGCAGCCCGCCATCCACTTCAGCCATGGAGCTCTGCCCTTACCAGCTGTGTGGTTTCTTCTTTAGGGCAGACCAAAAAAATAAAGACCCTCACCATCCTCAATAACAACCACCGCCTACCACAAAAAGAGAGTGATGTTCACAAGCCGCACTGGAGGGAAAGAACTTAGAGGGGAAGAACCACTCTGGCAAATAAGTCATATGAATTTTAATGGTGAGTGTGCTCTTACACATAACATGAATTTAGGAACATGGAAACTGAGGAGATGGAGAGGAAGTGACGTCAGCAAGATGGCAGAATAGGAAGTCCCAGACACCTCTTTCCCCAGGGAGACATCTACTCAACAACTGTACGTGGACCAGTTGCCTTTGTGAGAAATCCAGAAACCAGTTAAGAGATTCCTGCAACCCAGGTGGGTATGAAACCAGCTTCTCGAGGCCAGTCACGTGACTACAAGTTGGAAGTGGCCAATAGCACACAATCAGTCTTCAAAGAATTTGAAAATAGAGGATAATAAAATAATAAAATATGAGATCAACGTGTAATGAGTCACAGTAGAGGCCTCACATGAAAGGGGGATCGTCTGGCCCTGAAATACTGAAGACAGAAGCATTAAGGAGACAAGCCCCAGAACACTGGGCAGGGCACCTGCTGTCCACTCCTTCAACACTTCTGCTAAGGGTGACCAGCGTATCGGCGCCCAGAGAGGAAACTCCTCCTACCCCTCCATGGAAGATGTTCTTTCTCTCTCCCAGACCATCAGTGGCCACACTTCCCTCTAGTTTGGAGCTTCAAACTTCAACTTGACAACCAAAAGCTAAAATTGGGAAAGGACTTTTTTTATTGTTTTAAGTGAAGGATTTTGAAGATGGTAATTTAAGTTACAATGAAGATAAAAAGCAATTTCCTGCCCACCACTTCTCGCCCTCTCTTCTTTTTTCCTCTTCCTCCTGCCCTATTCTCTGAAAAATGCAGCTTGAGAAAATATGACCCCGGGGAATAGTGGATGTGAGAAAGATGTATAGCCTGAGCTGAAGAGCAATTAGCTGTCCCTGAGCAGTCTCCGAGCAAGCAGAGGCGTGTCCCTGAGGCAGGAAGACATCACCATGATTTAGTTCTGTGTTGGTTGGTTTGCTGACAGCGTGCTGTGTGTCCTCGGGCCCCATAAGAAATGGCTGGTGAAGACGGAGGTCACCACTTCGCCCAGCTGGACCATATCTTTGCAGTGACCCAAGGGTCAGTGAGTAAGAAAGAGAAGGCTGAGGCCAGCTATGACCTTGAATATGTATCCAGCTGTGAGCTGTTGCCTAGGCTTCAAAATGGTAAATTAAGATTATGCCTGCTTGGTTTTTGCTTCTTTATGTTTTAAAAAAAATTCCCTTTATAGTACTATATCCCATAATCTGAAACTTGCAAGCCCACATCTGAAAGATGCTAATAAATATAAAACAGAGTTCCATGGTCAGTAAGCTTTAACAGCGCTGGTGAAAGCCTTAAGCAGATGTCTACAGTACCGGACTGCTCAGAGCCTTCAATAGGAATAATGACTCTAGGAAGAGTGTACAGCAGACAGCAGTTCTCAAATGTACCTGATTATGGAACGCTCTTCAGTCCGGTGGCTCTTGGTTATTCAGTAGAACACGTCTGGCTGCTCTGTACCTGTTCCTCAGTTCAAACCTTTCATTGTCTGAGTTGATCTTTCAAACTAGATGACCCAATACCTTGTATTCATTTCTCTTCTACGTGATGGTTTTGACCCATTTTGACGATGTTTTATAAAAGATCCATCCACCAGCTCGAAGAGAAGGACTATTTAAAGGTTTCAGATGGCCTTATCATCTGCAGCTTTAATGATGAGGACAGAGGCCCAGCGAGATGATATAGTCGCCCATGGCCACACTACCGGCCAGTCAGTGCAGAGCTGGGCAGTGTGACCATGTAGTGCCTGCCTGCAGGCTCAGGGTCTTCCCTCAGGCCCTCACTTTTCCATGCATGATCTCCTTTGAGCCTGAGGTCATGGCTCCTGTCTTGTTTCCTGGTTTGTTCTTAACCCATACTTCTTGAGAGGATTTATCCAGGTCCCTTATGCCAACTGGTATTTAGCCATTTTCCCTTTGTCCCAACTTAGGTAGCGAGATCCCTCGCCAAATATTTTTTGGTGACATATTTGAAGGCAGAGTAATACATTGGGAACAACCAGATGCACTCCTTTGGAACAGCGGCTTCTTCACTAGGCTATCTTTCCACCTGTGAGATCAGCGCTTCCTTCTGAGTTGTTGCACCTAGAGGCTTGGCGCAGCCAATGGCAAGAGGATAGGTGGTACCAGGTGCATGGAACCAGGTCCTGGAGTTAGGTCTCTGTCCACCAGGTGAGGTGGGCAGGATTTCATATCATAGAGATCTACTAATAGCACGCTGTGGTTCAGGCAGACAGCTGCACCAGGGTCTCCGAAGGCTGGTGGAACTCAGTGAAGGGCGGGCTGACAGGCAGCTTGCAACACACTCCAGCTGTCGGTGCAAGAGGCAGGGTGGTCTTCCAGATGCTAAGATGGGGACTAGCAAGAGATAGATGAGGCTCGGTGCTTAGTGCTGAGAGCATGATGAGGACGGAAGCAGCGACGGGGATGAACTGATGCCGAGTCTAGGGGTACTCTGCTGAGCCGCTCTCCGATCTTTCCTGCCAGATGTGAACGGTTGCCCCGACAATTACTGACGGTGCTGAGCAGGGGTAGGTGGAGGGCTGGAGGGATCACAGGGGCTCACACGTAGGGAGAGGCGAGAGGCTGAGGCTGAGAACCGACAGCGCCCTCTGCTTCCCCTCGTGTAACACTTGTAATCCTGTTCCTGATCTTCACGCTCACAAATTCTCTAAAGATGGGGGCAATGCCTGTTTTGTTCACCTTTGTACTGCCTGAGCACAGCGCTGCCCCTGCGGTCCTCAGTAAATGCTTTCAGAAATGAATGCGTGAATGAATTGGAACTATTTAACAGTAGTGGAATGAAGTCCGCGCGGGAGATGATGCTCAAGGAGCTTGAAATCTGGGTCCTTCCATTGGAGAGGGTGGATGTGTGCTTGTGAGTACCTCCCTGACACGGTGATTTTCCAGACCCCTCAGGCTTGAGTGGCTTGTCTTTGAGTCAGCGCTGACCAGACAGCCTGGACGGGGCATGAAGCTGAACTAACCTGGATGGAGGCCAACATAGTTGGCTTCTGAGGCTGCAAGTCTGTTTCTAGTTTGGACAATTTGTCCAGTAAACGTTCAGCAGGCTGTGTTTCACGTCACTGAGGATAAAAGGGAAGCTTTGGATCAGAACCCTAGAGCCAGACTTCAGACCAGCAGCGACGTTTCTAAAATCACCAAGCAAATGTTTTCCAATTACCCATTGTAATTCGGCATTTCGATATCAGAAAAGGACAGCTGATCAGACATTAAAAAGTGCACAGCCTCCGAGTTTACAAATAGGGCAAAAAAAATCAATATCAACTTAATTTTGACTAATAGAGTGAGGTTTCCAGCCAGGCTAGGAGGCTGGCTTTTAGTTTTAAGTTGCTCCTCCTGATATTTTAAAATCCTGTTGTGTTCTGATTCACTGAAAAATGGAAGAAGTCAATTAATTTTTAATGCAAAATGCAGAGTTTGGATGTGCCTGAGTGGCTTTCGGAGTGTGGCAGGGCTCCAGCGAGGCCGAAGTCCGCAGTCACAGGACACAGGCTATGGTAAGGAGTTTTGGAGTCACTTAGCTCATCAATAACATCTTGATTCTTGTTGATGAAAACTTTCGGACTAAATGCTAATGCCTTTCAAGGAACCGGATCTGGATTTTGTTGTTGTTGTTTTTCCTTGAGCTCAGTGAAGTTTCTTACGGGTCCCCCAGTGAAGTCCTTATAACTTATCTGCCCTCTTCGGTCATTTCACCAAAACTTACGTGCTCTGGCAGGCTGACGCTCACTCTTTCCAAAGATGAAAGGCATGTCACTGAAAATACTCGTCAGGCTCAAGGAAAAGCATTGTGAGTTTTGTATAATCACAAACAAAGGAAAGTAGGTCCCATTTGGAGGCTGTTCTGTCTGTGGAAGAAAAAGAAAAGAGCATGAAGAAGAAGTGTCAGATGATTTAGTTTTATCACAGCTTCTTAAGCCCAAGCAGTGGTGTCAGAGGCCTGGGATCTGACCTCACGCTCGCACTCTTGTGTCTCCCCCAGGCTAGAAGAAAGCCTGTGCAAGCCAGGCTCCGTGAGACGTGTGGGCCAAAGGGAGACAACAGAGTCAATGGATGTATCCCTCATGTGTGCTTCAGGGAGTCTCATGTGCAGCTGGCATTTGGAAGGGGAGACAGTGTTTGGGGGGCTTGTCTGGGGTTGGGGAATTCATCCTGAGTGGCTGTAGTCTAGGTAACCCAGGGGCACTCCCTGTTCTTAGTTCACTGGCTGTGGTTGGCTGTCAGTGGGGGTTAGAAATTGTAAACAGGGCTAGGATCCTTGGAAGGCCCAGAACAGTTGCTAACTCACCCGGTCTTTAGGGCTCTGGGATTCCTTGGACCAGGCCAGATTCCTTGAGAGAGGCGCTCATAGAAATGACCATCCCAGAATTGTCTGATACAAACGAAATCTAGTGGCTTGGAGAGCTCTACACACTTGCATTCAGAGGGAAGCTTTATGTGTAAAGTAACAAACCAAGGCAGTTTCTCTGCTGTACCTGCAGCTTTCTTAGATTTTCAGTGTTAGAAAAAAAAAAAAAGCAACTATGCTGTGAATCGCCTCAGCTCTGGGTCTTGTCTTCTGTCTTTTCACTTTCTTTTGCCTATCATTTTCAGTTTTTAAGTGTACCTCACTGTTTTGCAGGAGTTGTGGTCTTGAAAATTTTGCATGGTTTCTTTTGTGTGTGTGTAAAGGAGAGTGTGTGGTTAAATCATTAGAGAAGCTTGCTGTTAAAGGAGACATTGCAACGATGCAATTTGTAAAAGGAGGAATTCTTTGATTGTACAAATAAGCACTATTTAATGGAACTGCTTGGGAATGAGCTTTGAGTCTAATGTATTTGTTGTTCATAAATTGGGACCTTCTGTGACAGTAGATGAAGTTCTGCCACTCTGTATTTGACAAAAGAGGAAGTAGAGAGTGATATAGGGCTTGTCTGTGACTATTTTATTATTCATGTAACTATTCAGAACTCTTGGCGGGGGGATTCCTAGTCTCTGTGTAGACGCTGCAGTGTATTTTGGTGTTTATCTTGTGTATAGCTATCTTATCCTCCCTAAGTTTATCAGCAGCATCTTTAGTAACATTGAGTCAGGGCAGACTCGGCATAGGGCACTGAGTTTATTACAGTCTATTCCATCCCAGGTCAATGGGGGTGTTTTGGCAGTTCCCAGGACCACCAAAGTCGGTGTGGATTTGCACCGTGCGGAGAGGCAGAGGATGTGGAGGTAAGACAGAGTCTGGCAGGTCTGCTGTTGGATTGGCCAGCATCCATGGACAGGAAATCTAAGTCAAGAAGGAGGCAAGTGCAGGTGGTGGAGCCAGGTCCAAACTGAAAACGAGTAGATCATTTCCTCACCGGCAAGAGCAAGGGCTGTGGTAGACCAGAAAGATAGGAGTGTTTCATAAGTCCAAGGTCAACTGCCCGCCTAGTCAAAGGACAGTTGAAGCAAGAGTGGCTGTGGGCATAGTGGAAAGACCCAGCCCTTCCATTCACTTCCACCTGAACTTGGCCTCCCTGGGCCTCAGTTTCTTCAACCTCTTTAACACATGGTTAGATTAGATGAGTAACTTTCAAACTTAACTATTTTTTTTAGGTACTGGGACCCTTCCTTAAAGTAAGATTTTGATAAGAAAACCCAACATGCATCAGAAAAAGGTGGGTGTACTCCAGTTGGCATTGAGGGGGGCAGGACTGGGCACCCGAGCCCCAGCTACTTGGCCCCTGTCTTATATATCATGGTGATTCCTTCACCTCCCAAGGACAGCATTAAAGGATATTGGATAAAAATTTTAAATCCTTTCTAGCTCACAGGTTAGCTAACAAGACTTTGAAATCAGTGCTGCCTTTTTTCTAAAGCTGCTCATGAGTTAGTTCCTAGACACTTTTGCCTGGCGGGCAGCCCCTCCTGATTTTAGAGGGATCCCCCTCTGCACAGGGCCAGGCCTCTCTGCCAATCATCGGCCAACCAGAAGTTTCTGCAGGCTGGCTGAATAACCAGAGCCAGGAGGCCCTCGACCAGAGCTGGATTACACTGTGGACACACACGTTGTCCTCTGTCCGCTTGAAGAGATCCCGTGGAGCGTTAGACAGTCCTCAGTACCCCAGCCCTCTCAGCCTCATGGGAGGTGGGGAATTTGGAGGAAGCAGGTGGGTCCTGAGATTCACAGTCTGTGGGATTAGGAAGTGAAAGTGCTCGAGAAGCAACACCAGCAATAATGCCAGCATTCACCCCACACTCAAAAGTCTCTCGTGCAGGGAATATGTAGAAAGTAGGAAAAAACATCGTGGAATCTTACCTTCCCACAGAGACCAGAAACTGGTTCCAAAACCAAGTCAAACTGGCGTTAGTAGCCCCTTTCCTTTACTCAAAAAGGCTGTCTTAGACATTTTTAATCATGAGAAAATGGGAGCTCGTTTCATTCAAACGATACAGTTGTAAATTCAGGGTCTTATGATATATTTGATATAGTCAAGGGAAAAACCCTGAACTTCAGCATTAATACCTGGATTGTTGTCCCAGCTCTGCTCCTGGCTGGGGGACTTTGGGCAAATCACTCGGGCTTTCTGTGCCTGGGTTTATGTCTGGTAAACTGAGAGAACACCCAGCCATGGCAAGGATACAGTGAGATACTAGATGTGAAAGTTGAGAGTGGTTGCCCTGCTCTGTAAACCTACTGGAAAGGCCAGTATGCAGCGGGTGAAAGCAGATATGAATGCATGGAAGGGTGGTGTGGTCCCATCCACAGAGCGTGGGGTCACCTGGGCTGAGACTCCTGCTCTCCACAGCTGGTCACTGCTCTTTGGTTACATCACCAGCACCAGCTTTACGGCCAGGGCAGAAGCCAGTCCCGCCCCCCGTCCACCCACAGCTGAGCCTAGCGTGGGCTGAGTTTGGGCTCTGTGCACCTGGAGCCTGGTGCCCGCTCACCTGGTCTCATTACTTGGCGTTCTGCCTGCCTGGGGGTAGGTGAGTAGTTTGGGATTTCAGCAGCACCCTACACAGGGAATAAAAACCTGGCAGGTCAGAGCAGGAGGAAATTTAAAGGAGAAGAAGGAGAGGAAAGGGGTGAGTCAGAGAGCTCAGAAGAGAAGGGAACTGCTCCCTTTGCCAGAAGGATGGTTATTATATGAAGAATACATGTTCACTGTAGGAAAAAATATAAAGTAAAAGAAGATAAAAGTACTTGTTAGTCTCATCACCTGGAATTAAAATGGTTAATATTTTAGCTATTGTACTTTCTGGCTTTTTACACACACACACACACACACACACGTGTATATAAATAGACCTTTAAATGAAAAGAGGATCATACTCAGTTGTGTGCTGGTAAATGTTTTATAAGTGCCTGAGGGAGAGGCCATCATGATTTGTAGCATTTACCGATTTCCAAGGTGTAAATGCGCCCACCATAGCTGATTTCCAACTACCAACGTGATGTCAACCAGCTTGCAAAATTCCTGATAATTTACCAATCAGCTTCTGGGGACCATCAAGGGCACACCACTGACCAAATTTTGTTTTCTAATTAGCCTCGCCTCCCTCACAATATAGTGCAAAAGTCTTACGCCTAAACTTTTGAAAGTTGTCTGTATCAAATTACCTACTTTTTGAATCAAAATCGTTTTCCTTTCGGAATTTAGAGCCAGATCACAGCCTATGCCGCTAATTGTAAATGTCGCCCTCTGCTTAGAATTTGTCTGTTTCTCGTGTTCTGGAGACCCTTACGTGAGTGGGGAGTGGACCCGAACTTTATTAGGTGGCAGGAATAGAAATGTAGTTGGAAAAAAAAAATGACAGAGTAATGTGATCAAGCAAATGGTGATCTGGAACTGATTCTACAATCCATTATGCCAGGATGGATTTGACTTAATAGAGGCGATTTTGTCCTTTGCTCTCCTTCCCCCGGGCCCAGCCAGCCCAGCTCTAGAGCTGTCACTCATTTTTTTTTTTTTTTTCGGATGGAAATTGGCCCCCCTCCTGTCTGGTGGATGAGAATGGGGCTGCAACTGTTTGGCCCATGTCAAACCCGCTAATCAGATCCATGTTTTCCTTGTTGAATGGGAGCTTTGGGAAGTTGCAAGGGGCAGAGGGAGTGGAGGGCTGCACTCACAAAGCAGCAGTGGTGTGTGTATGTGTGTGTGTGTGTGTGTGTGTGTAGTCATCTCCCGCTTGGCTCCAGGTATCATCACACTGGCCTTCCTGGCCTGGTGGACCATTACATCTATGGTAAGAGTCGGCGAGGTGGAAAAAGTAGTTGGTGCCAAAGGTCTCCCACACTGGAGTTTTAACTGCCTTCAAAGAGGCTGAGCCTTGTGAGCTTCTGATAACAAACCTGGCTCTCCCAGGCCCGGTGAGTTCAGACAGGGAGTTTCCAACTAAGAATGCCTAGGTGCGGGGCTTGGGGTGTTGTAAGTGGGCGCGGTGCGGGCAGTCCACTGTTGCAGCTCTAAGAAGAGAAAACTTGGCCTTCGCCTCTACCTCTGTCGTGTGAATAGAGGATGGCAAGAAGTCTAGTCTGGCCCTGACAAGAGGGCAACATTCAGTTGCCTGGAGTGTAAGAGGCAAAGGACAGAACCAGCGTGAATAAGGGGCCTCTCTGCTGGGTAAGCCCCAGGTCTCTCCAATCCCCTGGGTCATCTCTGACTCCTCTTCTCTAGCCCTTTCCCCACCAACCTCCTTCCAAGTGGTCACCTAGACTGGTCAACTCTGCCTCTGAAATAGCCCAAGAATCTACTCCCAAGTGGTCCCCACTGCCTCGGTCCAAGTGATCATATATCACACCTGAGCCAAGAGGAGTCTTCTAAGGGGACTTCCTGATGTCTAGTCTCACTGAGCCTATAGAAATCCCATCCATATCTCTCCACACACACACACACACACAAAAACTGTTTTTAAAATCAGCAAAGTAATATGTGTTCATAAGTATTTAGAAAATGCAGATGTTTAAAGGTGAAAAACCACTCATGGACTTACTTCCCTGAGATGAAAACAGTTATTTTTGAGAATATCCCTCAAAGAGATTGTTGAGGAATGAAAACAGTCAAAACTACTTGGTAACCTTCTTCCTCATTTTTCCATTTTGATACTTTTCTACGATGAAATCACAAATTTGGTCATATCATTTCCTTGCTTAAATAATTACATAAATAAAAACCCCAAACAACCAAAATCCATTGCCTACGTGTGGAAGGTCAAATTCCTCGGGACAGGAGGGAAGGCCAAACATAACTAGCCCCAATCCACACACTAACCTCCCACCCCCGCCCACCAGGTCCCACAACTTCCACGCCACCATTTTTTTGCCTGAATATAAAGCCTATGTGTTTACTCTGAGAATTCCATATGAGCTGGCTTGTGTAAGTGACTCCCACCTCCCCCAATTCCCACTTTGTGAATTCTTTCATTCTGTAAGATTTATCTTAAGTTATTTATGTGTCTGTCCCTAGGAAAACTGGGAATCTCTTGAGGGCAGAAACAGAACTTAGTTTGTATTTTTGGCAACTTGTGGTCATGCCTGGCACAGGGTAGCAGGCACTCAGTAAATATTTATGGAATGAATTGGCCTCGTTTTGGTTTGTCTGTTTTTATCCTCTTGCCAGTTTTGTGTGTTGGTTTTTATTAATCCATGTTATATTTTCTTTTCTTCCTTTACTGTGTCTCGGTCTTACCGTCCTGAAATAAGAGCCCCTGGCTTGGAGCCATCCACTACTTTAGTTGTGTCATTGCTGGTGGATTGAAGATGTCATTAGTTTCTAGTTGCTTTACTGTACCATTTAGAATACCTGAGACGCAAACTCACTTTTTCGGAGTCAACAGCCCAGAGTCAGCCCTCTTCTGAAGAAGTCATGTATAGGTTTATAGAAATGTTTGAAACAGGAGAAGGCAGCATGGGTAGAGTTTCCAGAGTGGGAGCCCCAAGCCAGGGGGCTAGCTCAACACACACTGGAGGGGAAGGGGGTAGGAAAAGTCAAGGGCATGAAAGTAGAGTGTGGTGTAGTTGGTCCAGAGCTCTGCCCATGAGCTGTAGAATTCTGCACCTTAAAGATGCGTGAGGAACTCTGGCCTATGCAGCTACCTGGGCTCCAGAGAAAAATGCATAAGTTAGTTCAAACATCATGTGTTGCTTCTTGTGGGTCTGAAGATGCTTAAATATGGAGGTTTTTCCCGAGGGAGCAGTAAATTTACTTTCAACACTTCATCAACAAACATTAAACTAGTGCTCTTTTTATTCAGACTCATAGAAAAGGGAAAGCTAGTCAATTCTGCTCCTACTATGGGTAATATCCATAGAGAAATAAGGAAGAGCAAATTTCTGCCCTCTGGGTAGAAATAGGGACAGGTAGATCCAGGTTTATTGCTGCAAATCTCAGAAGTTTAAATGTCTGCCTTTGACATTCCCTTTTAATAGAAGCTCCAAGCACATGTACAAGTAATAGAGATCCTATCCAAACCAGCTTCAACAGAAAGGATATTTAGTGGTTCTCCAGTGTCCACAATGTCATCGAGGTCCCAACTTCATTTTCCCTCTCACTCTGCCATCCGCAGCATTAAGCTTCATCTCAGGCTGGTATCAGGATGGCAGCAGCAATTCTAGCCATCCAACTCAGCCCTGATGACATCCAGAGGAAGAAGAGGGACCATCACTTCTTGGCACTTTATTTTAGGAGTGAGGAAAAGTTTTCCAGAAGACCCCTGGAAGGCTTCACCTTGACTCGTTGACCAGTGTTGGGTCACCTGACCTTTCCTGAAACCATTGCTGGCAAGGGAAGGGCGTTACAATTGATCAGTCAGGCCCATCTCTACAGCTGCGGCACCTGCTGTGTAGAAGAGATTGGATGAATCCCTAAACAAAAACCAGAATTCTGTTAGGGAGTAAAAAAGAGAGAACAGATCCTGGGTAGACAGTCAGATGTGTCCTCTACAACTCAAAATAAGCCATAGAATTGGTTGCCAACTCTATACTCTAGTGACTTTCAAACAGTTTTTTTAGCTAGTTTGTTGAAATAAAACCATACCCAGAAAAATAAACAAACTGATAAAAACAGTTTGTGGTTGTAAATCTACAGAAGATTGTGGTCCTAAGATCATCAAACTTTAATATTCCTTGTCTTCTTTCATCCTTATGACACAGTTGTACTATATAGAACAACAGGTCAGCTGGCCAGAGAGGACCAGTATTTACAGAGTCCAGACAAGCAGGGACTTTCAAGGATGGCACCTGGGCCGCGAGTAGCAGGTTTGGGCACATGAGACCAGAGGGTGAGTTGACAGGGAGCTGGGAAGAGAAGTTCCTCTGAGTAGGGTGAGGAATTATGATCCTGGAGCTGACTCATTCACTCTCTGCCTACCTCGTGTGGGTGACCCTGGCCCATGGGTGATGTTTGCATCCAGGAGGAAGTGAAAGGCCTGTTGAGGCAGGGACAGAGATGCTGGGTAGGATTGCTTCACAAAAGGCAGAGAAGGCATGCAGGTCAAAGGCTCTAAGAGCTTCATTTGGGATGGGGTAGGTATAGAGTTGCCACGTAAAATATAGGACATCTAGTTAAATCTGAATATCAGATAAACGATGAATACAATTTTAGTATAAGTGTGTCCCAAATAGTGCATGGTGCATACATATATTAAGGTATACTACATATTTGGACATACTTATATTAGAACATTACTCATTTTTTAATCTGAAATTCATATTTAACTAGGCACTTATATTCTTTTTTTTAAATTGAAGTATAGTTGATTTACAATGTTGTGTTAGTTTTCGGTGTACAGCAAAGTGATTCAGACATATATATATATATATTTTCAGACTCTTTTCCATTATAGGTTATTACAAGAAATTGAATATAGTTCTCTGTGCCATACAGTAGGCCCTTATTGTTTATCTCTTTTATACATAGTAGTGTGTATCCGTTAATCCCAAACTCCTAATTCCCTCCCTTGTTTCCCCTTTGGTAACCATAAGTTTATTTTCTATGTCTGTGAGTCTGTTTCTGTTTTGTAAATAAGTTCATTTCTATCATTTTTTTAGATTCCACATATAAGTGATATCATGTGATATTTGTTTTTGTCTGACTTACTTCACTTAATATGGTAATCTCTAGGTCCATCCATGTTGCTGCAGGTGGCATTATTTCATTCTTTTTTTATGGCTGAGTAATATTCCATTGTATATATACACCACATTTTCTTTATCCATTCATCTGTCGGTGGACACTTAGGATGCTTCCATGTCTTGGCTATTGTAAATAGTGCTGCTATAAACACTTGGGTGCACGTAGCTTTTTGAGCTAGAGTTTTCATCTTTTCCAGATATATGCCCAGGAATGGGATTGTCGGATCACATGGTAACTATACTTTTAGTATTTTAAGGAGCCTCCATACTGTTTTCCATAGTGGCTGTACCAATTTACATTCCCACCAACAGTGCAGGAGGGTTCCCTTTTCTCCACACTTTCTCCAGCATTTATTATTTGTAGACTTTTTAATGATGGCCATTCTGACTGGTGTGAGGTGATACCTCCTTGTAGTTTTGATTTTCATTTCTCTAGTAACTAATGATGTTGAGCATCCTTTCATGGGGCACTATATATTCTTATTTGCTAAATCTAACAGCCCTACATGAATGAGAAATGAGGGGGCTCCCATTTCTGGGAGGGGCTCCCTAATGTTTTGAAACATTAGGATATTAGAGTTGGCTTTCCTCCCATGGTCTCCATTCTGAGTCATGGAGTTGTGGCACCTCTTGTTCTACCCAATGAATAGTTTCAAAGTCCTGTTACATCAGAATTACCTGAAACTCTTGCTAAACATGCAGTTATCTGAAAACCACCATGGCCTCCAGTGATTCTGAGACTTGGCCCAGCTTCGGAAGACTGCTTCAGATTTTAGGTTCCTAAGGGTGAGGATGTTGCTTTGTTTACTGCACTCAATGAATATTTGTTAAAAGAACGAGTGAATGAATGAATGATTCCTCTCTGAGGAATCCTCATTGGCTTAATCTGTGTTTATCTTGTAGAACCCAGGAACCCCAGGAGCACAGGGTCTTTCTTTCCATTTCTTTTCTGGTCATGAGACTCGTGGGAAAGGACTTGGGTGGAAGGTGAAATGGAGAGAGTCTTGGAGAGCAGTGGACATGAAGGGGGTAACAAGACAGAGCAGGAGAGAGCAGAGCCAGCGACTGGGGCCCGCCAGGCAGGGGGCAAGAACATCTGCATGGGGAGGTGGGCCAAGTTTTTAATCACCTCCGCAGGCGAAGAGACTTGGGATTTCAAGTTGAGAACAGGTCTTCAGTTATTTTCACAGGATTCCTTTCAAGTCTGACTTGGCACGTGCTCAGCTTTGCAGGGGGAATGACCAGGACGCTTAAAGCGTGTTGGAAGTGCTTCAGAGGAAGTTGGTGGGTGGCAGGTAATGGCCGATTTGCTAATCTTGGTAATTCCCCACCCCAGCAGGGTACCGGGGAGCATGTCTTTCCCATAGCACCCATCTCTCTGCAGGCTTAGAAAAAACTAGATTACTGTCCTAAAACTTTAAACCCATAATGGACTCAACCATCTACATGTCTCCCAAATAGTTGTGCCCCAGTGCCTACATTTTCTCCAGTGCAGAGAACTAGAAAGGATTTTTTGGTTCCAATTTCCAGCCTGGCGAGAGGCTCTGCCTGATGGATGAGAATGTGCTTCCAATCCCAAGTGAGAGTTTGCTGGGTGACGTCATGGACACCTAGCTTTCTGCCTGCCGACTGAATCGCAGGTCCCCTCTCAATCTGTTGCCCCATCTGTGTAGCGGGGATGCTGCCGCAGGGCCGCAGGGCTCTGGGAAATGCTAGAGCCTTCTGGAATCTCAGCAGCATACGGCTCCTTGGCAGGGCTCTGGGTGAAGAGCGGTGAGAAGAGAATCGACTCCCCTGGCTTTTTCTTCGTGACTTTAGTTCTGTCCCTCCTGCCCTTGCCTCACTCAAGCTCTCCTATGTACCAGTCTGGGCAGATCAAAGCCGTGCTGAGGAGGGGCTGCTGTGTGACCACTTTGTGGCCTCCTGTAGTTTGGTTAAATCTGGAAGGTATTCTTGGTACTTGGGGGCGATAGTGAGACCTCCGCCTCACAACCCTGACCTTAGAAATAAAGACAAGTTTTCTATGTTGAGAATTAAACTAGTAAATACATCATGCATGGTTGAATAGCCAGCCTCAGGAATATCCAAGTTAAGAAATTGTCCATCAAAACATATAAAATCAAAGGAATCTTGGGGAGGATAGACTAAAATATGATTGTGCTCAACATTCAAGAGATAGAAATCATACCATACTGATGTTATATGGTATGTGGTTAGGAGAAAGGGGTGTAAATCGAAGGGGGGTAGTTAGTGCAGAGAACAGGGAAAAAACCTTCAGGAGCCAGATGTGGGTGATACCTTTTCAAATGTTGTCAGGTGGAGGGGAATCTTGGCTATGTGGACAGTTTCCTTTGCAAAGCCCAGGCTGGAGTAGGAGGGAGTGCCTTAGCTGGGAAGCCCTCGTATGCTCACCTGGTTCTCCTTGTTCTGCAGTTTGCCTTCCTCTGCATCCTGCCTGCAGGGAAAATAGGCATTGATCAGGTTCATGAAAACATCCTGCCCACTTAATAACTGTATATTCCAACTGAAAGTTAACGAATGAGCTTTCCTGCTGGTAACTGTATATCTCTATCTTTCAATGTGCTGACAGAATTCATGTTTCCGAGCCTGGGAGCCTGAAGAAATGGATGGTGGGAAGTTGACCAAGGTCAGGCTCACCTTGTGGCATCTCTCTGGCCTACCAGTGACCTTCCCCAGCCACATCTTTTAACTATGCACATGCCCCTGGACATTAACACAGACACAGTAACAGCAGGATCTTAGACAGTGGGTCCAACCTCTTCATTTCCCCAGGCTTCTCCCCAAGGTTCATGCCCAGAGTAGAATCGATGATTTGATGATTTCTGGCCTATTTCCTTTCTGTTTCTACAAACTTTGATCTTATTTTCTCTCTACTTCATTTCTCTCCTGTTATGGAATTAAGTCCTATGGACCCTGCTCGGGCCCTAGGCTGGCTGAGGCTCTTTGCCAAGGCTGGGGGAGGGTTCTTTTCCTGTTCTGGTTCAAGCAGCCGAATAACAAAACTGAAGCTGAGATGCACACAGCATAAGCGTTATTCAGTGGCCAAAGGATGGAGAAGGGGGAACTAAGTTCACAGATCAACTTCTCGCCCATGTAGTAAGAGGGATTTAATTTTAAAGAGTAAAGACAAAAGGAGGAGGAGTGAGGCTAATGATGGGGAGGCGTATGCATTAGTCTAGCGGGGAAGGGGTAGGGCTTTTTTGAAGGAGTGGGGTGCAACCCGCTTACTATCCTTTTTATTGGTCCTTAATGTCCAGTCAAGGCCTCTGGTAGGTGTGTCATTTAATATGCTAATGTAGTAAAATCAACATATAATGAGACTCAAGGTCTGTTGGAGGTCAGATCGGCCGCCATCTTGGTCCCAGCTGGTTCCATCTGGTTTTTTTTATTTGTTTGTTGGTAGCTTCCTTTCTTATCGCCGGACTCTTTAACCTAAAGATTTATGTTAACTCCTGCTAAAGGTGGGGGTTGGAGAGTTGTGAGCAAAGACCTGGAGCAGCTCTGGCAACACTCCCGCTGCTGTCGAACCCAAGTTCCTGTGCCCAACGCACAGTGAGGTCCAAAAAACTGAAACATTGGAGTTTGGAGCAGGAAATGTTTATCGTAGGGCCAAGCAAGCAGAACGGGGCGACTCATGCTCCAAAGAATTTTTAAAGGCTGCAGGGTGTGTGACCTTCCTCTGGTTGGTCGGTGGTGAGGTAACTGGGTGGTGCTGCAGGAATCATTCATCAGCCTTCCGGTTCCAGCCAGCCTGGGGTCCTCGTGCTTGTGCTCAGCCTGAAGCTCCCATCCTCCACCCGGGTGGGACCCTAGTTCCTGTAGAAAAACTCAGAGATTTGTATCATATTGTTATGTATATCCCTTCAGGAGGAGCCAGGAGTCCTGTGCCTCTATTGTTCTAATCATTAACTGATTGAATCTGCCCTCTGGAACTCAGGAGTCTAGGAGGCTGAAGCCTTTTTCCTACAAACAAGAAATGGGGGACACCAAAAGGCTTTTGTACCCTGGAGGGCCCCAAAGGGTCGTGCTCGGTTTCACTACCCTTTTAAAGGCCAAGATGGCACACAAGTAGCCTTGGGGGCCATTGAGAACACGGGGACTCATGTATCACACGCCGTCACAATCTTTCCCTAATTCTTTTTTCTTTTTAATTATTTTTATTTTTATTTTTAAAAATTTATTTGTTTTTGGCTGCGTTGGGTCTTTGCTGCTGCATGCGGGCTTTCTCTAGTTGCGGCAAACGGGGGCTACTCTTCGTTGCGGTGTGTGGGCTCATTGTGGTGGCTTCTCTTGTTGTGCAGCACAGGCTCTAGGCACGCAGGCTTCAGTAGTTGTGGCGCATGGGCTTCAGTAGTTGTGGCTCGCGGGCTGTAGAGCGCAGGCTCAGTAGTTGTGGCGCACGGGTTTAGTTGCTCTGCGGCATGTGGGATCTTCCCGGACCAGGGCTTGAACCCGTGTCCCCTGCATTGGCAGGCAGTTTCTTAACCACTGCGCCACCAGGGAAGCCTCTCTTTCCCTAATTCTGATGTCCCGCCTGGAAGAGGTCAAATGAGGATTCCTTTTCTGTCACTCCATGGATGTTGACTTGCCTTCTCATGACCATTGTCTGAACCTTTCCCACAGCGAGGCCTGGGAAAAGGGGCCGCTTCTCAGAGAGGCACAGGGGATGAACCTTTGTGCTCCATGATCTTTTGGTTTCCTTTGAGGATACTCTCCCCGCACCAGGCGCTGCAGCCCTGACGGCTGCAAGCAGTCTGGGAGGGGAGGGAGTGGAGGCCGGTCTCTGCACAACTTAGGCCTTTGCCAAATTGGAAAGTCTGCAGGTCCTCAGTGGAAACACCGGATTTCCTCTCATTCCCACACCCCCCTCAGGCAAGTTCCTTCCCCCTTCCTGAAACCTTGGTTCTTTCTGCCACTCCACAGAGTTTTTATTCAGTAGGATATATTTCTTCTTGTCTTCTGGAAAGGCTGAACTGTGGTTATAAGCACATGAATGTAAACCACCCAGGGCCCCCCACCACCCCTTTGTCTTGGCAAATACTCAAAATCTGACAAAGCAATTTGGCCCATCTTTTCTGCAGTTTAAAACTTCCATGTGTGGTGTACATGCTTCTTAATGAGACTAGTGACTCCATCCCTGACTTGCTAACGCAGCTCCAACGTCCAGCAAACTGCTCAAACTGAAAGGAAACTTAGTAGAACTGCCTCATTTGGCAGATAAGGAAACTGAGCCTCAAAGATGCTAAATGACTTGCCTGGGGACCTACAGCTAGCTAATGGCAGAGTGTATCATTGGCTGTTAGAAATACTTGAGTCACTGTTAATTAACAATGAGGTCAGATCCTATGCAGTTGGATGCTAAGAATTTAAATATAGTGAGAAGATTATTTACCCAAAAGTCTAAACACCAGAAGCATCTAAACAGTGCAATTGTTCTGAAAGAAACAATTGTAAAATAACTACCCATTAAAAAAGAATAACTCCAGTGCAGTTGAAGAACTTATATGCATGCTGTATGTTGATGGCATGATCTACAGGCCTGCAGATGACAGGTGGTGGCATCATGGCTGCCCAATTCATACAAAGTGGACCGGATGGTCACATTAAAATGAGCAACCACAGTGACCTCAGGAAAGTCTTGCTGCCCACATAGAAGTCTCAGTCAGTTACCCATTTGGTAGACAGCAACTGTTTCAAAGTGTTGAATTGCCATTTCACAAATATGTACATTACCTCATAAATGCCCTCTTTCCCCAATCATCGTGCTCTTTCAGAATCTAGATGCCTAAATTCCATATATATAATTAATCCAGAACTGCCCAATGCCTGACATTCTGAGTAAACAATCTTAAACTGCAAACGTACAAACTTGTTTCAGTATTTGAAGCCACAACAGATATATTTTAGAAGTACATAGGAAGCGGAAATAATTTATAATATTCATTTTGGTCTTCTGGTCCCCAACTGTTACTCATCTTGAGAGAAAAGATTCATGATGTTTCATGAATTTCTGCAATTTCTACTCATTCCCATTTTTAAAAAATTTGAAGAAATAGTCCATGTATTAGGACACAGAATATCTTCAAGCACTAGATTCTCAAACTAGCTGCCAGGTCATTCTTTTTCATTTCATTCATCTTTTTTTTCTTTTTTCCTACTCTTCAAGGGTCATCGGATCCAGAAACTAAAGGATCTGGGTCCTGTCTTGATGTGCATTTCTCTCATTTGTCTAATTGAAGGCTGGACGTAGTAATCCCGGAGAGCCCCTCTAGGTCCTCACCTTCTTTAATTCTATGAGAACAGCTCTCCCATCCCCTAAAACCCCAGCACAGACCTTGGAAAGCCTCACTTTCCAGAATCCATTACGTGCCCGCAAATGTGCCGCTTCATGGCCCTTCGCACACTGCGTTCAGTGATCTCTCTCCCCAGCAGACCACAGCCTCCACAGGGCTGGTCATCATTTCTTCCCTGGCCTAACACCATGCCTGGCACAGCTGATCCTTGCTGCATGAAAAAAAGGCCGATCAAATTCTTCTTCTGTCTCATACACAGCCATTCCGCTAGTCTAGAGCCAGTCAGGTAGACAGTTAAACATTAGCCAGTATCTTGCTCTTCCAAAACATAAGCCGACCTAAAGGAGTCACAATCATTTGATTTATCATGTTTCTCAATCAGTTGTAGGTTTGTCTGTTAACACCTGGGACTGCAGGTGGTAGACGGATTCATGCGGGCTTTTGCTCTTTAAGGGATAGAAACATGCCCTGTTTGTTGTTGTTGTTTTCGGTGGTAGTGGTGGTGCCCCCATATCAAGGTAGGAACTCAGTGATAGCTGCTAATTGACAAAATAGAAGGGCTGATGTTAAAACACTCAGGATTATATTCTGGACCTTGAATTTGAGGGTTAAGAGTGAGTTAAAGCAATGCCTTCATTAGGGATTTTGTTCACCTGTCACAGAATGACTAATTAACAGGACTGAAGGTAGGGGCCTGTTTTTCTCTCATGTAATAAGTCTGGAGGTAGAACACCTAGGGTTGGCACAAGGAAGTCAGGCCACTGTCTTATGGTTGTCTTATGGTTGGTCACAAGATGGCTACTAGAGCTCCAGCCATCACATGTGCATTTTAAGCATGAAAAAGGAAGAAAAAGAACTGTCATAAAAAAACTAACCTCTCTGATAGACCCACCCAACAACTTCATGGGCCAAGACTATATGTTATGGCTACCCCTCTCTGAAGGAACACAAACAAACATAGGGTTTTGGCTGGGTACTTGTTCTTCAAACACAGATGGATTTCTGTTAGGGAAGAATAGAAGAGAAAGAATATCGTGTAGTCAACTAGCCACAGTTCCCTCCTGTGGTTCCTCAGACATACTCTTCTTTCTGTATGTGGGATAGACTCTCTATTTTCAAGAGAGAAGGCTCTCAAGCTTCATATAGTTAGCATATCAAGATTGGAGCCCTGGATCTCTGGGTGATGTGTGGTCCTCTCCATCAGTTCTGGATATAACTCCTTGCAACTGAGCCCCGACACATCTAACCTGCAGTACTGTTAAAGGTGTACGATAGCTACAATAAAAACTTTCTTTTATAAAAGGAGGGATGGAAAACAAAGCAGTCACTGTCGTTAGCAATGACCAAATTCTCCTGGAATAGCAAGAGTCCAACCCCTCATTCTTGTGGCAAGAACTCCTGTTCCTTGCCCTCCATGGCCCTTGCCTCTCTCTGGGGACTATTCCTCATTCACTGTTTCCCATGACCACTTCTGCGGTGGGCACGGGGAGGACACCTTCTCTGGGGCTATACACATCACCAAGCCGACTGCTCATTGATGTGACTTGCTGCAAATCAGGTTGGGGTCTTTAGGCAATAGAGTTCCCTCACAAACTTAGTAGGCTTCTGGTCAATTCCCGATGACTTGTTCCTTTCCTTTCTAGTTCATGAGTTCTGCCCATGTCCCTACATTTTAACTTAATGTATGCTACTTAATGTATGCTGCTGGCCATTGCTGCAACAGTGGCCTCCGGTGCGTGATCACATCTTTGGCAGCAGGCTTACAACCTCTGTCTGATAGGGCACCACTCGCCCCCTTCTAAGCAAGCAGCCTGTCTCAGCCCTGCCAGGGTCCGAATGCAGGCCTCTCAGGAGACAGATTGCAGGCTGAATGTCAAGCGTGCCTTCCTTAGTAGAGTGGTATTTCTTCCCATCTCACTTGCCAGCTGAGGAGCGCAGGACTTTGCTGGGAGTGATAAAGCACCACCAATATTCTAAATTTTTCCTACCAACTTCTCTAGCACCACAGCCTCAGTCAACACGTCTGTGAATTTCCACTGCACGGCAGCTGCCAGGTGAACCAAATATTTCACAGTAGAGTGAGCGTCACCTTTCCAGCCTGCAGTATCTAAGTCCTTGGCATCTCCCTCCCTCCCCCCCTTGCTCATCTAGTTCCACATTTTAGGTTCTGTTACTTTTATTTTATTTGCTTATTTATTTTTTGGCTGCGCTGTGCAGCATGCGGGACCTTAGTTCCCTGACCAGGGATCGAACCTGTTCCGCCTACAGTGGAAGCTCAGAATCTTAACCACTGGACTGCTAAGGAAGTCCCAGGTTCTGTTACTTTTAGTTTCCCCACTTCTAGGTACCACACTGTGCATTTGTTTGGAGTTTAATTCAGCTAATCGGTTGGATTTTGAAAAATCCAAATAACGGTCATTAAATGACAAGGGGGGTTATTTTTTCTTCCATGTCTGCTCTTAAGGAATGCCAGCATGAGCCCCACCCAGAATATCCACTTTCATCTCATTGGCCAGAACTCTGTTGTAGAGCTATCCATACCTCCTGTAAGAGAGGCTGGGTTTTAGATGAATACATCACCACGTCCAAGAAAATAAAGGAAGAAAGAGGGAATGGCTATCAGATAGACAGTCACAAGCTTGTGACTCAAGCTAGCTGCTTATTTATCATAGGAGGTCCATCGGTGGTGGAGCAGAGATCACCAGGCAGGGTGCCCGTCCGGGGCAGTCGGGTGCAAGTGCAGAAAGGCAAGGTTGTCGGGAGCAGGCAGGCAGCGTACTGATGTGGAGAGGAGCAAGGCCCCGTCCCGTGGGTCTGGGCTCTAGTCCTGGCTCTGTTACTTACTGTGAGATCTCAGGCCAATTATTTAGCCTCTCTGTTTCTGTTATTTTTTCTGAGTCTTTAAGAAGTACATACTAGGGCTTCCCTGGTGGCGCAGTGGTTGGGAGTCTGCCTGCCAATGCGGGGGACACGGGTTCGAGCCCTGGTCTGGGAGGATCCCACATGCCGCGGAGCAACTGGGCCCGTGAGCCACAACTGCTGAGCCTGCGCGTCTGGAGCCTGTGCTCCGCAACGAGAGGCCGCGACAGTGAGAGGCCTGCGCACCGCAATGAAGAGCGGCCCCCGCTCGCCGCAACTGGAGAGAGCCCTCGCACAGAAACGAAGACCCAACACAGCCATAAATAAATAAATAAATAAATAAATAAATAAAAACCACATTTGTTAAAAAAAAAAAAAAAAAGAAGTACATACTAACAGTATATCTCCCTGCAGTATTGTTGTGACAATTAAATAAGGTGATCAATGGAAAGTGCTCATTTAGATCAGTGTCTGACATGTGGTTATACTCAGAAAACATCAGCCATTAGCCAGTGTTGGTAAAATGGGGGCATATGCTCTTGTTTTATAAGGTGGTTATGGGGATCGGAGGGAGAATGAATGAGGCAGTGAGGAAGCAGCCAGCACAGGGGGAGGTTTCCCCTCACTCCCTCCCTGTAGCCACGCTCTCCTTGTCCTCTCTTACCTCCGCAGGCAGCTGAGCAGGCTCTGACCGCAGGGTCTTTGCACTTGCTGTCCCCTTGGCTGAGAACAGCCTTCCCAAAGATATTCTCTCACCTCCGTCTCTCACTTTATTCAGGTCTCTTCCCAGAGGGGCCTTTCCTAATCCCCTCCTACGCCCATCCCTCTTTGTCCTCTGATGCTACCCTAATTCTCTTCACAGTGCTAATCACCATCTTATGTTACCACATTTTATGTTTACTAATGCACCCTCATCAGATCACAGGCTTCATGAGGCTCTGTAGGAACGTTGCCTGTTTTGTTCAGGGCCCAGCCCGTGATGGGCACTCAGTGAACATCTGTGGAATAAATCAGTAGTAAATATTTAATCAACATTGGTTTCCTTTTAAAATGTGAGCATTTTCTAAAAGTCAAGAGAGGAGTCCTATCCAGGAGGAAGGAAGATTAGATGGAGGTTGAGGAATTTGAACTTAGCAGAGGTTTGAATAGGAGAACATTTAGAATCCAGGACAGTTGGAAGCGGGAGTTAGTACAGTAAGACAGTCCAGTGTAACCTGATTTTGAGACAAGATCTGGATAAGCCAGAAGGCCTTTTCACACCTCCTGCCAGGTTCAGGATTTAGCCTTGGATTTCAGGTGACTCTGAGTCTGTGACTTTGGGCAGATGATTGGTTTCACTTAGTTCACTGTTTCCCTCTTTTTTTTTTTTTTTTTTTTTCCATTATTGTCCCCCTCCTCTTACCCCAGAGAAAATTTTAATTTAATTTAAATTCTAACACAAGAAATTAAATACTAAGGAATAAGTGTTTGTCAGGTGGGATTGAGCTTTGCAGGGGAGGTGGGGCATTAACCATTATAATATCTAAGTTTTGTGGGTAATGTCACCCTGCTGAGAAAACATGGCTTAGCTAAAAGGGGATCCAAGAAATTTGGTCGATTCTAACACCACATTAGTAAATTACCTCGGGGACAGAAGCATTTATTTTTAATGTTAAGGCTGTCAGCTTCAAGCTACTCAAAATTAATTTAAATTATCATGGTTGTTTGCTTGAGATAGGAAGCTAATTGGAGAATTATGTATGGTAGACAAAACTGAACTGTACCATTGCAGCAGACCGCCATGTACACAAATTCTACTCCCTGTTGAAATAGATTGATCTTCAGGATGAGAAATTTTTAGACCTTTACACACATCAGCCATGGAGGGATGTTGTTATTTGTAACCATTTGCAGACTTCTGTGTCTTCTCTGGTTCAACATTCTGTTCACTGGAATATTTGGTATTGGAACGTTTCATGGGATATTGTGGCAGAACCACACTTTTCACAGTAGTATTGTAAGATTGTGTGTCTTTGCATATGCCTTGAGTCATCTCAAAATTTTGCAGTGTATGGGAATGCTTCTACTTCCTTTATTTATAGCAAATCGCAGAAAAGGAGTTGATCAAATAGGGGGCTGGAAAGATTACTGGAAAATTCCTAATTATAGGTATGGAATTGACAGGTTATGTAGCCCATGAACACCTTAATAAGACTAAATCTCTTTGAGGGTGTCTGTACACTTGAAATAATTTTTCCTTTTCTGAAAACTCCTTCTCTGCCCTCACCACATTCAGGGCCAGAGGGTGGGCTCCCAGCAGCCATATTGATACCTCATGACCCTGCCCCCTTGGCGATAACCAATTAGACTACTGATAGACAAATGATCCAGTCTGAGCCAATCGGCTTTGCTCACCTCCAATGTATTCATTAAAAACTTTTGAGCTGCACAGAGCAGAAAACAACTCAAGGTAAAGTTTAAAGGTTTTTTTGTTGTTGTTGTTTTTAGTTTTGTTTTGCTTTACCTTTTCTCTTTTTCTTTTTTTTAAATTTAAGTAGTTAAAATTTTCAAATGTAATGTATTATAAGAATTGATAGGGTCTTTCAGATCGAGGTGGAAGGGAGGGCAGTACAGCCCCATCTAGGATGGGTGAAACCCCGGATGCTGTGGGGAAGCTAGAGCATTCTCTCTCCCCATTCTTGCCCCTCTGCCTTCTACCAATCAATCATCTTTATTTTATTTCTTGGCAGGATGACTTTCTTTGCTCCTCAGGTCACAATCTGTTCCAGATTGCATGAGATGCCCAGCCTGGGACCCATCAACAGGGGCTGGGGACTTATATTATGTGAACGTGGCTGCCAGGAATGTGCCTTCATTAATTCTGTTAAGAGGGTGGTCATAGACTTGTTACCTACTAATTTCCGTTTATTTATGCATCTCCCATTAAACTATGAATACCTTCAAGACAAGGAATTTGCCTTTTTGATAGTATATTTTCAGTGCCAATTTCAAGGTCTGGTTCTTAATAGATGTTCAGTAATACATGTTGCTTAAATACAAGTTGACATTTGGGAAAAAATTCTCTACTACTCTTAAGTTTGGTTCTCTTCAATCAGACTTATTTAATGAATATCTTACCCAAGATGTTTACTCTGTTTTCATACGTATGGAATCACCTGACCTGTGACTAACGCCTTGAATCACCATCAAAATTTTAATTTTAAACCATCTTTAAAAAATTGTTTTAGGGACTTCCCTGGCGGTCCAGTGGTTAAGACTCTGCGCTTCCACTGCAGGGGGCATGGGTTCTATCCCTGGTCTGGGAACTAAGATCCCGCATGCTGCAAAGTGCAGCCAAAAAAAAAAAATTGTTTTAAATTATTGAGTCTACAAGGTGACAGACACTGTGCTGAGGTAGGGAATGTATTGATGAACCAGACATTGCCACTATATTTGAGAACCTCTCTGTGGAGTATGAGAGAACTTAGAGATCATTTAGCTTAACTTTCTCATTTTACAGATGAGGAAACAGAGACTCAGTAAGAGTTGTTAGGCCTGATGGAAAACGTTTTGATTTATTCATAAGATTTTAATACATCTGTGTGGAGTTACTTTTCAGTGAAAGGTGTTATGTATTTTGGCCAAAGGAGACATTCAATTTATGTCCATGTGTGGATTATCTTTTCTTTGATCTTGCCTTTCTTTTTAATAGGCACATGATTACGTAGATGATATTTGCTCAGCTTTTGGTTTATTTGGAACCAACTAATAGCTGGCGCTCAAGTTCTTTGGAAACTCACAACTTACTCTATTGGAAACTTCTTTACGGTTACTGAGTATTAGTATTTATCATTGATGTGGCTTCGGACACCTCTCCCATTTATTTTTATTCCTTGTTAAATCACTTCCTGAGAAGGCTCGAGAATGTTTTCCATCTTTGATGGCACAGTGTATATGGACTTTCTCTGGGTGAAAGTGAAGTTCTGAGAAGAGACTGAAAGGAGTCATTTTTCTGTGTTTACAGAGGATGGAGGTGAAAATCTCTTCGGTGGAGAAGGAGAATCGGCCATGGAATTCAATTAACCTATCGCCGAGGGGGGATGGATTGCGTGCCGGGCGCTGTGCATGTTCAGCGGGAGGGGATCGTTGCCGCCCCCGCTGGGGAGCCGCAGCTGCCGCAGACGTGTGCAGCCTGGGGGTACATGGCTGTGTGAGCAGTGTGTCCAGGGCAAGCCAAGGAGCGGCCAGGGCTGCTCCCCCAGAAGCCTGGAGAAATATCTCTCTGCCGGAGATAGCTTTGGGGTTGGCCTAAGTGTAGGCTGGTTTCAGCAGTTTACCAAAGAAAAAGAAGCGAGGCGACTGAAGCTATAGGCTGTAAAGGGACATGATACCCTCTGAGTCTACATGATAAAGCCAGGACCCTCGGCTAAACTTAGGACCAGCGGTGGTCTAGGGGAGAGCCTGCATCTCTCTGCAGTGTTGACCGGCCCTTCTCCTCTTGGTAGCGCTGTTAGAGCAGAGTTCTGGAATGGAGAGACCTCCTGTGCATACACTTGGGCTGATCAAGGCAAATGGACATAGACTTGAACTTCCCAAGAATGTGAGTTCTTAAACATGTCCAGAACCCCTCTACAGTCTTCCAGGGAGTCTTGTCACACAGAGCCTCCTGGGTGGATGTGAGTTTGATGGGGGTTGTCCTGGCAAAAGCCGTCTCATTTCCCTGCTGATCAGGGAAACTTCCTGGGGAAGGTCAGCATTCCGGAGGTTTCCTGTCTGAGGGAAGGGTGTGTGTGTGTGCGTGTGTATCTGTGCATCTGTGTGTACAGGTGTATCTTTGTGTGCATCTGTGTTTCTTTGTATCTGTGTGTCTATATGTGCATCTGTTTGTGTATAACTGTGTGTGTGCATCTGTATATGAGTGTGTGTGTGTGTGTGTGTGTGTGTGTGTGTGCACAGGGTGGAGGGAACAAAGCTGTGGAATGGGGAGGGGCATTAGGTTCCTGACTCCAAAAGCAAACACAGTCCTTCTGTAATACTCTCCCGCCATGCATGCTGTGTCAGAAGGCTCACTGTTGTGACCGGAATTTTTTGTTTTTCCTCGTCCAGGTGTGAACGAGTCCAGGGGAGGTAACCCTGTCGCTGCTGGTGGAACACCTCATTTCCAGGTCCTTTGCACGGGCCTCGCTGTGAAATGCACCAAGCGCGGACCGCTCAGACACTTCCTTCCTTCCCTCATTGACACTCTGGGCCCAGCGATTGTTCCACTGTTGTTCTAATTGTGTCCCATCCTCCTCTTGCCAAAGCAAACAGCCAGAACTGGAGTAGGTGTTCCTTAGGCTTGTCTGCCAGCCTGAACATGAACACAGGCAAAGCTGAGGACAGCCCGCGTTCCCGTGGGACGTGGGGCCCCGCAGGGCCCAGCCCCCAAGAGCAGGTCCTCTCATGATGTTGGCGTCTGGGAGTGAGCACCATGCCCATCACCCAGGACAATGCTGGACTGCACCTGCCCCTCCTCTACCAGTGGCTGCAGAACAGCCTGCGGGAGGGCGGGGCCGGGCCGGAGCAGCGCCTCTGCCAGGCGGCCATCCGGAAGCTGCAGGAGTACATCCAGCTGAACTTTGCTGTGGACGAGAGTGCGGTCCCACCTGACCACAGCCCCCAGGGGATGGAGATCTGTACTGTGTACCTCGCCAAGGAGCTGGGGGACGCAGAGACTGTGGGCCTCAGTTTTGGGAACATCCCTGTTTTCGGGGACTATGGAGAAAAGCGCAGAGGGGGCAAGAAGAGGAAAACCCACCAGGGCCCCGTGCTGGATGTGGGCTGCATCTGGGTGACAGAGCTGAGGAAGAACAGCCCGGCGGGGAAGAGTGGGAAAGTCCGACTGCGGGATGAGATCCTCTCCCTGAATGGGCAGCTGATGGTCGGAGTTGATGTCACTGGGGCCAGGTGAGTGGGGAGTGCCAGCTGGCATAGGGGCAGGATGCGGAACCCTTGTGGTTCGCTTATACCTGATGCTGGGATCGGCAGCTGCTGAGGGTTGTGAGTCCTACTGTGGTGATTAGCCAGTGGCATTTATCTTACAGAGGGACAATACACACCCTAAATTGAAGTTTTTTGGTATTTATATGTTTCTTTTTTTGCTTCCTTATCTCTTAGAAGACTCAGGCTCAAAGTTTCTCCTTTTTCCTTGAAACTTGGGTTAGAAAGAAGAGAAACAGTACATGATAAGAGTATGAGAAATGTCACATTGAGTTAGACCCTCTTTTCCATTCAACCTAGCATCTCACCTCTGATTGGAGCAACAAAGATTAGGTCCTGGTTATGTTTCCGTCTGCCTGTCCCATATCACCTTTGTCACACACTCACAGTCCAGAAGACCCTTGAGATGCTTAGAAATGTCTTTAGACCATCCCCCACCCCGCCAGTTTCCCCATCCTGGAAGATCCATTTGGATCTTATCGGAATGAACATATTTCTGTTTTCTACCCATGTGACAACCTACCATGGCAGTAAGTTACGATTGGACTGTTTTGTTGTTTTCTGGGTGAGTTAGGGTCTCTAAGACCACTCTCAGCTTCAGTGATTTACTTGGGGAACTCACAGAGCTCAGAAAAGCTGTTATACTCATGGTTACAGTTTATCACAATGAAAGGAATCAGATTAAAATTAGCAAAGGTAAAGGGTGCATAGAGTAGAGTCCAGGAGAGACCAGGAACAAGCTTCCAGTTGTCCTCTCCTAGCAGAGCTGTACAGAAACACTCAATTCTCTCAGCAATGATGTGTGACAACACTTAACGGTGTATTGTTAACCAGGGGAGTTTGCCCAAGCCTTGGTGTCCAGGGTTTTTATTGGGGGTCGGTCACACAAGCACTCCATGCCTGTGTAGCTGACCTTAGTTACTAAGTATCCAGTCCTTCCAGAGGCCAAACTAGTAACACATGGCCCAAAGCCGCCATCATAGATCACATTATTAGCATAAACTATCTGGTGTGGCCCAAGGCCCCAGGTATACAAAGATACTCTTATCAGGCAGGATATTTCAAGAGCTTAGACGTTACCTCCCAGGAACTGGTCAAGGGACATTCCTTTCTTTGGAATGCACAGGTATTGGATACTCCAAACCTGCCAAGTTAATCCATTACTGCACACCAGGGTTTTAACGATGGGTATATATGAAAGAGACAGGAAAAGAGAAGTTTGAAGATATTCTGAGATGCGTAAGTTTTGTCAAGCCTTCAGGGGCTCCTGTGAGGAGGTCTCCTATATCCCAGATGGAGAGAATCAGAGAGAAGGGCACCTTGGAAATCATGGTGACCTTTTGATGGGGGATACATCTAACCCGAGAAGACCTTGAAGAGAGAAAAACAGTGCAAAAATACCTTGACTCCAATCTTTTCCTTCCCTTCCATCTCCTACCAGAGCTTCCCATCAATGGGAATCAGCCAGGGGCAAGGGATCCCACTGATGTTGTTCATATGTGTGAGCCTCCTGGGACAAAAGGCAGGGTAGAAAAGGGTGGAGAGTGGCTATGGGGCGGGGGGGGGTCAAACAAGAAGTCATTAGGCACATGCAACATGGTCTGAGTTTAAATGAGCCAGTTCATGGAAAGGACATAGCACAGGGCTGGCTGGTTGATGTGAGCGCTTACTCTGTAGACACTTTCACCAGTATTTCCTTTGGGTTGCCTCTTGGACTGATGGAGTGCTCTTAGCTAATGGCTGAGTGCCTAACTGGCAGTTACTGGGAGACACTGCTCATTTTCAGGAGGGATGTTGCAGATAAATGTTTTTATTTGGGATTAGAGATTGCTCTTAGCAAAGGAGCAACGCTGACCACCATAGCACTCAAGATGCTACAAGGACTTGATAAGGTGACTCTAGTCCCTGGTGGTGGGTTCCTTAGGGTTAGAAGTGGGGATCACTTATGAGGCAGCCCTTTCAAAGCTATTCTTGAATGTCCTCATCATTTGCAGCTGTCTGATTTGAAGGGAGTGGGTTTGGATGGAGAGGTAGAAGGAGGAGCATGGAGGGCACATCCAGCAGGAGAGTGCTGTGGTCAGGAGCTGCAGCTCTGAAGCCAGACAACCGGGGCTGCCTCCCCAGGTTTCCCCACTTACCAGCTGGTCGACCTTGGGAAAATCATCCCTCTCAGGCTCTGATTTACCATCTGTGAAATAAGAACAAATATTTATTGATACCAATGACTAAATGATGAAATAATGCACATGTAGGGCTTAGTACTATGTCTAGTACAATGAATAGTGCTCAATAAAAGCATCAGGATGACTATTGTACATGGAGAGTGGTTTGGAAGACTGGGATTTTCTTATCCAAGAGATTGGTGGAGTCTTTAGGACGTTGGAGAAAGTCTTCCCATACTTGGGAAATGTTCTTTATCTGTTTAGGAAGCTCTTCTCTTGTACTGCTTAAGGCTATGGAGTCTTTAAGAGGCAAAGTTTTCTGTCCCAGGCTTTGAAAGTATATCTGGCCCTGGAATAAGATGGTTTTACAGCTACAGGGGAGGATTCCTTGGTGATTTTAATTTACTCGTTGGAGCAAGTGATAGGATGATGCCCATTTTGCAAAGAAAGAAGATACAGAAGAATAGAAAGGTGATGGGCCCAGGGTCATGAGAAGATGGAACACAGCACTAGACTCTTTCATGCAAGCTCTGAGGAAGGAGCAAGTATGATGTGATGGAAGAAGCAGTAGGACTGAGCCTGGGATTCTGGGTTCTCTCCACAGGTCTTCTGGAGACTAGCTTTGAGACCCTGGGTAAGTGTGTCGGGATAGTGGAGTGGGGGTGGGAAGGAAGTTAGCCACCTTTGCTAACATATTAGGAGAGATCTATGAAACATTTCACTTGGGCCACCTGAGCTCGTGTTTTGGTTCCAGAAGCCCACAGAGGTGAAGTGGTGTTCCCGTGATGCCCGGCCAGTGATAACTGGCAGAGCTGACTCTCGTTCTCCCTCTGCTGACTCCCAGCTGGATACCCGATCCAGTGCACCACTCCACCTAGTGTGGTCAGGAAGAAACATTCAGGCAGGTGTGGCCGGTTGGCATCTGGGCTAAAATAGCTGAAGATGAGGAGCTTGGGGAACGGAAATAGGAAAAAGGTCAAGGAACAGGCCTGTGGGTGTTCTAAAATGTGCCTGGGATTTGTTTGAATCAAGTATGGTAAGACCTGCAGACAGGGAAATGACTGTCACGAAGGAAGAAGTTTATGCTCACAGATCCCTAGAAACAAGAGGCACAGCACACTGTGCAGGGCCACAGGGGGAAGCACCAGCATTGGTCAGGAGGCAGAGCGGAGAGAGGGGAAAGCATGGCCCAAAGCCTTTATTGGGGGTTTCAAGGGATGGATTGGGCGAGGCATGGTAGGTACACTGAGTAATCCTAGGATAGGATAGGATAGTTTGAGTAATTTTGGCAGGCTCTGAGCTATACGGGTGGTCTCTAGTTGTCCAGTACCTGACCCCGGGTGATTTAGACAGGGGAGTATGGGATTGATGTGTGAGAGTTTGATAAAGAAGACAGCTGGGGTGTGGGCTCTGGGCTGGTTGGTTAGTATAGCAAAGGCACATTCCCAGGGGAATTGTTTGCTATATCTAGAAATTAGCTGGCCCCAGGGTGGTTGGGGGGAGGGGACGGGGGAGGCAGTCTCTCCATGATCAAGGCCCCAAATGCCAGAGCATCAAGAATACAGAAACTAAGGAAACAGTTAATGTACTGGGCTTCTAGGAATTTTCCATGGCTAAGGAAGTAAATCTTCCAAACATAACTTTTTTTTTTTTTTAAACATCTTTATTGAAGTATAATTGCTTCACAATTGTGTGTTAGTTTCTGCTTTATAATAAAGTGAATCAGCTACACATATACACACGTTCCCATATCTCCTCCCTCCTGCATCTCCCTCCCTCCCCCCCTCCCCTCCCCATCCCACCCCTCCCAGGTGTTCACAAAGCACTGAGCTGATTTCCCTGTGCTATGCGGCTGCTTCCCACTAGCTATCTATTTTACATTTGGTAGTGTATATATGTCCATGACACTCTCTCACCCTGTCAGATCTCACCCCTCCCCCTCCCCATATCCTCAAGTCCATTCTTTAGTAGGTCTGTGTCTTTATTCCCATCTTGCCACTAGGTTCTTCATGACCTTTTTTTTTTTTTTTCCTTAGATTCCATATATATGTGTTAGCATACTGTATTTGTTTTTCTCTTTCTGACTTACTTCACTCTGTATGACAGACTCTAACTCCATCCACCTCATTACAAATACCTCCATTTCATTTCTTTTTATGGCTGAGTAATATTCCATTGTATATATGTGCCACATCTTCTTTATCCATTCATCCGATGATGGACACTTAGGTTGCTTCCATGTCCTGGCTATTGTAAATAGAGCTGCAATGAACATTTTGGTACATGACTCTTTTTGAATTATGGTTTTCTCAGGGTATATGCCCAGTAGTGGGATTGCTGGGTCGTATGGTAGTTCTATTTGTAGTTTTTTAAGGAACCTCCATACTGTTCTCCATAGTGGCTGTATCAATTTACATTGCCACCAACAGTGCAAGAGGGTTCCCTTTTCTCCACACCCTCTCCAGCATTTATTGTTTGTAGATTTTTTGATGATGGCCATTCTGACCGGTGTGAGATGATACCTCATTGTAGTTTTGATTTGCATTTCTCTAATGATTAATGATGTTGAGCATTCTTTCATGTGTCTGTTGGCCATCTGTATATCTTCTTTGGAGAAATGTCTATTTAGGTCTTCTGCCCATTTTTGGATTGGGTTGTTTGTTTTTTTGTTATTGAGCTGCATGAGCTGCTTGTAAATCTTGGAGATTAATCCTTTGTCAGTTGCTTCATTTGCAAATATTTTCTCCCATTCTGAGGGTTGTCTTTTGGTCTTGTTTATGGTTTCCTTTGCTGTGCAAAAGCTTTTAAGTTTCATTAGGTCCCATTTGTTTATTTGTGTTTTTATTTCCATTTCTCTAGGAGCTGGGTCAAAAAGGATCTTGCTGTGATTTATGTCATAGAGTGTTCTGCCTATGTTTTCCTCTAAGAGTTTGATAGTGTCTGGCTTTACACTTAGGTCTTTAATCCATTTTGAGTTTATTTTTGTGTATGGTGTCAGGGAGTGTTCTAATTTCATACTTTTACATGTACCTGTCCAATTTTCCCAGCACCACTTATTGAAGAGACTGTCTTTTCTCCACTGTATATGCTTGCCTCCTTTATCAAAGGTAAGGTGACCATATGTGCGTGGGTTTATCTCTGGGCTTTCTATCCATAACTTTTTTACTAGTGAATAGTCATGGCTCTGAACTTCCCTTTTCTGATGGGGCTATTGTGTGTGTGCTGGATGATGAAGGGCCAGGTAAGGGAAGGTCTACCCAGAACCCCTCCGATGTAGGGGTAGGAGAAGGAGAAGGCCAAGACCCTCTGCTTGGTCTTCAAGACAGTATAAAAGTGAATCAAGTAATGAGGCAAGGGCTCCTGGAGTCCTGACTTCCCAATACCCATAACAGCCAGCAAGTTCACAAGACAGGAGAGAAAGAGACAAGGTCGATTTTTCAAGATTCACTCCTTAGTTCTCTGGCATAATTATAAGAAATGCTGTTTATTGAGCAGTTGCTACCATAGGGACACTCTGCCATCCAGTGTGATTTAATACATACCACAACTTTATGAAGGACAGCTTTAGGTGGGAACCTTGACCACAGAGAGGCCATGTAACTTGTCCAAGGTCACCTAAGAAAGAGGCAGAACCAGATGTGAACTTGGGTCTAGCTGCCACCACATTCTGTGTTCCTAACTTCTGTGCTGTACTACCTCAAATCTGCACCAGAGTTATACTTTGGTCCTTGTCACCTTTACTTGTAAGCAACAGATTTCAGGTGTCAATACACTAACTTCCCTACCCCCCCACCGACACAATAAGTCATCCACAATATCACTTGGAATTATAATAGGGGGCACTCTTTTGGGCAATCCATTCTGTTCCTTCTCTTGAGTTTGATTTAGAATTCAAAACTCCCTTAGATGATGTTATGGGGTGAATCGTGTGTCCCACCCCCCAAATTCACACGTTGAAGTCCTAACCCCCCAGAACCTCAGAATGTGGCCTTATTTGGAAATAGGTTCATTGTGGATGTAATTAGTTAAGATGAGGTCGTATGGGAGTAAGGTGGGCCCCGATCTAGTAGGACTAGTGTCCTTATAAAAAGGGCAGATCTGGGGATAGACACGCACACAGGGAGAATGCCATGTGAAGGTTGGCATCATGCTGCCGCAAGCCAAGGAATTACGAGAAGCTAAGAGAGGCACCTGGAACAGATATTTCTCCAGTACTCAGAGGGAGCATAGCTCTGCCAACACCTTGATCTTGGACTTTTAGCATCCAGAACTGTACGACACGTTTCTGTTGCTTAGGCCGCTTGGTTTGTGGTACTTTATTTTGACAGCTCTAGCAAACTAATGTACATGGTATTCTGACCCTGTCACCTATGGCTAGTCAGTTATTCAGGCAATTTCCTCCCTGACGAGGTCACTCTGGAAACTTTAGAGCACTGTGCATGTTTTCGGAAGAGAACACTCTGAAGATCGCATGTGTGCTAAGCATGGGAGAAGCAGGTGCCAAATGTAGAAGATGAGGTCATGGTTGGCTTATTTTAAAAATTCGTTTAGGGTCAATTTGGAAAGTTCATCCCTGGGGGAAGAGTAGAGAATTCACAGCCATGGGTTTGACACCCTTCTGCACCCCAGAACCGATTCCAAAGCTTAACCTGTGACTGTCCCAAAATTGCAGATCTCTTTCTGCTTTTTCCCTGACTGACAATCACGAGGTCAGCAGTTTGCTTCCAGCATCCCCAAGTAGTGCTGGGAACCCCTCGTTCTTTTGAGTGGTAACAGCATCATTGCAGAGTGAACTTCTAGAAAATTTTCTGAGGCGGCGAGGGATACCAGTAACGTTCGATGTCACATGCCCCATCTGTCAGGCGTAGCTGATAACACATGGAGGAAAGTTTTTGTCTGCGACTCTATCATACCTACTCCGGGGAAGATGAGATTTTCTGGAATGTTCTGTATATGTCTTTTTGGGGAAGGGAGAACTGGGAAGGTTTTTTAGATTATTTCCTACAAGGAATACTTTGTAACCCCATTCCCTCCCTCCCTCCCTCCGCTAGCTTTCTATATGTAAACCAGATCTGTTCCCTGCGGACAGATTGTTCCAAATTGGTAACAAAATGTGGAATTAATTAAAACACAACCCACACACCAAAACAAAAACAAGTAGCCTTTTCTGAAAAGTAAAAGGGCCCATGTTCCACTTAAAATGTATTTTTCAGGATGTGAACCTCAAGTGGACTTTTTTGTCCATTAATACATATGAGCAGGGCACAGAGCAAAGAACAGGGGCCTTGGAGAGGTGGACCTGGCTTCCAGCCCCGCTTATTGGCTGTGTGGTAAGGTTACCTCAGCCATGGGATGTTGATGCTTCCCCCAACAGGATCATTTAGTGGATGAGATAAGATGATTTATTTAATGTACTGAATAGGCCTCTGGCACATGGTAGATGTTCAATCAAAGGTAGATTTTAACACCCTTCCTAGTTGGCTTCAGGCGACCTGACCCCAGGACACAGCATGAACCGAGAAAAAGCCTTTGAGTTTGAGGGGCAGAGAAGAGCCTAAAACTCTGGCAGTTTGCTCAGCAGGAAAGGGAATAATCTTCAGCCCAGAAACCGGGGTGATATTCAAATACTGAGCGACCTGTATGGCGTGGGTACCAGCCTGTAGGAAAGGATGCTAGTGCATCCTGGCGCCCCCCCAGAGCCAGACTGCACCTTTGAGTTACTGGGGTGTGAGATATATATGTGGTCCCAGGAGAGGGGCCAGGGTGCTGGTCTGGCAGGAGGACCTGGGGCGCTCAGGGTGATTGGCCAGCTGGTACAGGGGCATTACTACTGGGCGAACTAGCTGAATATCAGCCCTGGCCAGAGGTAACCTTCAGCACAGTACTAACTGCGTGTAAAATTAAATTTAGAGTTGTTACAAGCTCAGACACCGGTTACCCATGGCAACCCTGAGTTCTCTCTAGGTTATAGCAGATTTTAAACAGAGTGTCAGGAGGCTGCTAGAAGGTGTTACTTGGAAAAATGACTTCAGGTAGTGATGTAGGAGATTGCAGGAAGGAAGAATTGCCAATTATAGCTTTATAATATAGTCTCTGGGGACATTACGCACGAGGGTCCTGCTTACCTGAATACTGTGCCCAAAGGCACCAGTGCTCTATTCAGGACTGTATATATACTAAGAGGTAGTCATCATGATGACCTAGAACATTCAGGAAAGGTTAAATTATATTCAGTTTTCCATTTAAGAAGCCAGAGAGGCGTGTAATACACTTCAGAAAGATTCTATTACAGAAGGTTAAAAGGAAAACAAATTTCAGCATTTAAAATTCAATTATCTGGAAAAGTCGTCACGTGGAACAGCCCATTCCCCAAGGATGCGGCGTCAGTGGAGCATTACAGGACCTTACATTCGTGCCCACTTCGTTCCTCTCAGCCTGCTTTCCCCACATGCTACTGCATTTTATGTCTTGTTTTCTGGAAGGTAGCCCAGAGTTCATCCAAGTCCTATTTTATCATCGTACCAAGGAGGAAACTGAGGCTCCAGGAAGTGGTTTCCTGGGGTCAAGAATCTTCTTAAGAGAAGAGCAAGGACCAGAATTCAGGGCCTCTGGCTCAAATTCTAGAACTTTTTCTTCAACACTACAAACAGTAACCAATGAAATTAGAAAAAAATTTTTTGTACTTTACCATTGACGGTAAGAAACAAATAGAAAATCAAGTTTTTCTACATATTTCTACAACCATTCTCTAAATGGATGTTGGTTACATCTAGAACCTTCCTTCTCAACAAGAGTTTAACTTATAGCCACTTCATAAATGTGTAATTGGTGACCCTTGGACTGAACTTTCCCTCAGGTCTTCCAAGCACTTTCTGGGCAAGGCTGTAGACCATCTTCTGCCATCGCCTGCCCTCTCGTGGTTGAAGTCGAACATGGTGCTGGGCATTTTAGTCAAGCTTATTATTCATTGGGCTGTGTGGGTTTCTCAGCTGTGCCGTTAGGATGGTGTTTTCAGCCTTCAGAGCTCTCTCTAGAATGGGAACATCTGAGCCATCCCTCAGCAGAAAGGGACTCGGGCATCATCCCTCTCCTCTTTGGTACCTGGTGTCCTCGTGCTGCCCCCAGGAGGTGCCCCATCCCTGTTCCCCCCATGGCATCCCCTCCTAACACTCACAGCCCCGGTCCCCTACAAGTAGGTAAGTAGCTGATCTGATAAGCCCACTCGTGCTTAGCTCTTGGCGACAGATGGTTGGGGGAAGTTGTCCTTCCCCAGCCCAGCTTAAGCCTCCTGGAATCAGAAAGCCTCAGGGAAGGGTGAGTAGCAGGCCAATGTCAAACACTCCGCCAGCCAATGGGGTGGATTTCTTTAGAAACCTAGCATCTTTGGCGAGCCCTCAATTACAGCCTGCAGGCAACTCCAGGGCCACTTACAGAGCAGCTTTTCAAGGTCCGTTTGTTCTTGTGAGGGAAAAGATTACATTAAAGGAGCCACTTTTCATGATTTAAAAGTGGGTGAGGTTGCAGAGCTCCATCCAGAGATGCTCTTTCATTTCATCCCAGTGACCTGCTTCTTCTGGTACCCCCCCATCAGAGCCACTGCTGGGGGACTGACTTCAGCCATGGGAGATGGAAAACCCAAATCTCCCACTTGAGACACTCGCTTTGAAACTTTTAGCATTATTTTTGAGAATTGTTGTAACTGTAAACCATAAAGAGGAAAAAAGGATTAGATCATCTCAGTGTGATTATAGTTCTACCAGCCTGACTTCATAGCCTTCTCTCTCTGGGCACTCCTGGGCCATATTCAAGAATTTTGACTTCTACTTCATCTTTATGTCCGGGTATTAAATAAGTGATAAGCATTTTTATTCTCTCATTTTGAGCACCAGATGCCCTCAAGAGTTTTTCTTTTCCAAAAGGTCATTGTCCAAACTTCAGCACCTGTTTCGATCCTTGTTCCTCTCTAGTCTTCTGGAGTGGAGGCAGGTAACCATGTGGCCTGACTTCGCTGTTCCTAATTAACCTGTTTGCCAAGCACAGAGGTTCGGAGACTTGAACTCCTGTCTTTTGGTGTTGGACTATTGGTTGCTGCCTTCTCCTGGATGGGAATAAAATCTGATATTTTCAGGACCCGTGTGTATGTGTGTGTGTATGTGTGTGTGTGTGTGTGTGTGTGTGTGTATCTTCTGTGCAATTTATAATAAAACATGGGTTTTCAACAGTTACATAGATTTCTTCATGGGCTTCTTTTTTGATATATGATCTTCCTCCAAAGATTTTGAGGGTATGAGTTTAAGTTATATTATTTTAAATAAGTGGTCGTGGAGAAGTGGCTTCTAGTGGCATTTTGGATGACTGGCTTTCCAATGTTGAAATGGACAGAGCAACCCCAGGTTGAGTATCCGGGTCCTTTGTACCCCTGAGCCACAGAAACCTGGATACAGGGGCATCAGCGATGGTCTAATAGCTGATTCATTCCCATGTTATCTCATTCAGGGTTCTTTCTTCACCAGAGAAAGGATGATTCTATCACTTACAATGTCTCTTGGGCTTAAATTTAGCCATTGGGGAGGTGGGGGAGGGAAAGGGGGAGGACTGAGCTATTTCCAAGGCTGAAGTGCATATTTGTTCTGCCCTTAAGCTGGACTTGAAGGTTAGACCATTTAAATGGAGCTAGGATTTACTAAGAAACTTTTGACGTTTGGGATCACAGATATATTTTCACAAATGTCCCTGAAGGAGGTCTGAACTGTTATCAGGGGAAGAGGAAGTAGGTGTCCTTCTTAAAAATTCAAGCTCCATTAAATACAGGTCTCTGTCAAATTGCATGGTAAGTCTTGAGGGTTTTCCCTGACTCAAGGGTTTTATTTAGTCCAGATGTCCATTCCCGTGAGGTTCCTGTCTGACCCAGCAGAATAGGCAGAGAGGACTTAAATGGCAGTCACCAGAAATGGTTCTTGCTTGAGAAAGTTCGTCGTCCAAGTGGGATGAGAAGAAGATCCATGGGGAGAGGGAAAAAATTATTAACATCTCAAGATATATTTTTATCTTAAAAAGATAAGAAATTGAGCTTAGCTAATATTTTAGACATGGATTGACAGTGGCATCCTTATTCAATCTGTATGTCAGAGGATCCCATGCCCTGTGTGGTATGTGACATGTCCTGAGGGAAGAAGAGGTGATCCACAAAAGTCCTCTCACCGATTAATTCACTTTTGACTCATTTCTAGGAAATATAGTTTATGTAGGCTCACTCAGTGAAGTAGGCTTATGAATTAAAGTACGTATATTGTAGGATTTAAATTAACTTTACCAAATGAATAGATAAACTAAAATTCTTGAGGGAAAAAAAAAGGATTAAAAGTAATTAATGCAGGTGTCAGCAAACCATAAGAAAATGGCTGGGTTGACCCTTTTTTTACCACTGGTATGTGCTCAACCACATTATAAGGTAAACTGATGACAGTCTATTCAGAGCGACAAGAAGTCAGACAAAAAATGAAAATTCAAAGCTATCAAGAGACTATGTGAAATACAAATTTCCAGCCTCTATTATTAAAGAAAAACCTCAGCGTAAACAGATTGTACCTTGAGTTAATCCCTAATTATGGTGGGAAGTCATGATAATTAACAAGATATTCAAAATCTAAATATCCACCACATGAATACAAATAGTGTTAAATGTTTTAGCAAGGTTTAAAATTATGCAATACTAAATCTAGTCCAGAATTTTAGTAAACTGAATATTTTACGAGCTTATTTGGAATTTCTTCTTACTTAATGGCTTAAGGCAAAATGTCACATGCCATTAGGAAAACCCTCATTCTCACTGATGTGGTAAAAATATCTAAAATAATACATAGAAGACAATATAGCTACAAAATAAAATGCCTGATTTTTTCAGCAAATTCTACTAAAAGGTACACAGAAACATTGCTGAAGTTTTAAAGAAACAGTATGCCATGTGGCAGTTTGCTGTATGGTTTGAGAAAAGTATGGCTGTTTCTCACATGTTCCAAATAAGGGTATTTGCTTGGTTCTGCTTCACTAGTGCAATAGGACACCTACTTATGCATGAGTCACTAAAGAAAAGAGGTACAAGAAAGGATATATTTTTAAAAGGCAGTGACTTCGTTAGTTAAAATAATGCTTTATGGGGAAATTATATAAGGTAACAGCTGCTTTGATTAGAATTTTAAATTCAGGATAAGGTTATAAAAATAGGTCAGAACATGAAACTGATTCACTGCATTGGTCCTAGGAAAGCTGATACAGCCAAGAAGCTAAAGACAGAAGTGCCCAAAATGCTAAAGAATGTCATCAGTATGGTTAATTTTGTAAAAATAAGACTTTTTAAATTAGTAGAATTTTTACTCTTCTCTGTAATAAGATGGGGAATGACCATGGAAATGTTTTACTCTGTAGAGGTCTGATGTTTATCTTGAGGCAATGCATTTAGTGTAATCCAACTTAAAGATGGCTGTGTAGTTTTTTCCTTCTACAAAAAAGACAGTTGTTTCAAATTTACCCACTTTATCTATGAACAAGTGGTTCTCAATGGCCTGCTTCCTGGAGGCTATTTTTTAAAAAATTTTTATTGGAGTATAGTTGCTTTACAATGTTGTGTTAGTTTCTGCTGTACAGCAACATGAATCAATTATACGTATATCCCCTCTTTTTAAGATTTCCTTCCCATTTAGGTCACCACAGAGCATTAAGTAAAGTTCCCTGTGCTATACAGTAGGTTCTCATTAGTTATCTATTTTATACATAGTAGTGTATATATATCAGTCCTAATCTCCCAATTCATCCTACCCCCTGCTTCCCCTCCTTGGTATCCATGAGTTTGTTATATACATCTGTATCTCTATTTCTGCTTTGCAAGTAAGTTCATTTGTACCATTTTTCTAGATTCCACATATAAGCAATATTATATGATATTTGTTGTTCTCCTTCTGACTTACTTTACTCTGTATGACAGTCTGTAGGTCTATCCACATCATCCACATCAAATGGCCCTATTTCCTTCCTTTTTATGGCGGAGTAATATTCTATCATTTATATGTACCACATCTTCTTTATGCATTCCTCTGTTGATGGACATTTAGGTTGTTTCCATGTCCTGGCTATTGTAAATAGTGCTGCAATGAACATTGGGGTGCATGTATCTTTTTGAATTATGGTTTTCTCTGAGTATATGCCCAGGAGTTGGAATGCTGGGTCATGTGGTAGTTCTATTTTTAGTTTTTTTGAGGAATCTTCTACTGTTCTCCATAGTGGCTGTATCAATTTTCATTCCCACCAACAGTGTAGGAGGGTTCCCTTTTCTCCACATTTACTGTTTGTAGATTTTTTTTGATGGTGGCCACTCTGACTGGTGTGAGGTGATACCTCATTGTAGTTTTGATTTGCATTTCTCTAATAATTAGTGATGTTGAGCACTAATTATTAGTGCCTCATGTGCCTCTTGGCCATCTGTATGTCTTTTTGGAGAAATGTCTATTTAGATCTTCCTCCCGTTTTTTGACTGGGTTATTTGTTTTTTTGACATTGAACTGTGAACTGCATGAGCTGGTTGTATATTTTAGCAATTAATTCCTTGTCAGTTGCTTTGTTTGCAAATATTTTCTCCCATTCTGAGGGTTGTCTTTTCATTTTGTTTATGGTTTCCTTTGCTGTGCAAAAGCTTTTAAGTTTCATTAGATCCCATTTGTTTATTTTTGTTTTAATTTTCATTAATCTAAGAGGTGGATCAAAAAAGATCTTTCTGCAGTTTATGTCAAAGAGTGTTCTGCCTATGCTTTCCTCTAAGAGTTTTATACTGTCTGTCCTTACATTTAGGTCTTTGATCCATTTTGAGTTTATTTTTGTGTATGGTGTTAGGGAGTATTCTAATTTCATTCTTTTACATGTAGCTGTCCAGTTTTCCCAGCATTGCTTATTGAAGAGACTGTCTTTTCTCCATTGTATATTCTTGTCTCCTTTGTCATAGATTAGCTGACCATAGGTGCGTGGGTTTATCTCTGGGCTTTCCATCCTGTTCCATAGATCTATGTTTCTGTTTTTGTGCCAGTACCATACTGTCTTCATTAATGTAGCTTTGTAGTAGAGTCTGAAGTCAGGGAGCCTGATTCCTCCAGCTCCATTTTTCTTTCTCAAGACTGCTTTGGCTATTTGGGGTCTTTTGTATTTCCATACAAATTGTAAAATTTTTTGTTCTAATTCTGTGAAAAATGCCATTGGTAATTTGATAGGGATTGCATTGAATCTGTAGATTGCTTTGGGTAGTATAGTCATTTTCACGATATTGATTCTTCCTATCCAAGTACATGGTATATCTCTCCATCTGTTTGTTTCGTCTTTGATTTCTTTCATCAGTATCTTATAGTTTTCTGAGTACAGGTCTTTCGCCTCCTTAGGTAGGTTTATTCCTAGGTATTGTATTCTTTTTGTTGCAATGGTAAATGGGATTGTTTCCTTAATTTCTCTTTCTAATCTTTCCTTGTTAGTGTATACGAATGCAAGAGATTTCTGTGTATTAATTTTGTATCCTGCAACTTTACCAAATTCTTTGATTAGCTCTAGTAGTTTTCTGGTAGCATTGTTTGGATTTTCTATGTATAGTATCCTGTCATCTGCAAACAGTGACAGTTTTACTTCTTCTTTTCCGATTTGTATTCCTTTCATTTCTTTTTCTTCCCTGATTGCAGTGGCTAGGACTTCCAAAACTATGTAGAATAATAGTGGTGAGAGTGGACATCCTTGTCTTTTTCCTGATCTTAGAGGAAATGCTTTCAGCTTTTCGCCATTGAGAAGATGTTTGCTGTGCGTTTGTCATATATGGGCTTTATTATGTTGAAGTAGGTTCCCTCTATGGCCACTTTCTGGAGAGTTTTTATCATAAATGGGTGTTGAATTTGTCAAAAGCTTTTTCTGCATCTATTGAGATGGTCGTATGGCTTTTATTCTTCAATTTGTTAATATGGTGTATCACATTGATTGATTTGCTTGTATTAAAGAATCCTTGCATCACTGGGATAAATCCCACTTGATCATGGCATATGATCCTTTTAATGTGTTGTTGGAGTCTGTTTGCTAGTATTTTGTTGAGGATTTTTGTGTCTATGCTCATCAGTGATATTGGCTTGTAGTTTTCTTTCTTGTGACATCTTTGTCTGGTTTTGGTATCAGGGTGATGGTGGCCTCATAGAATGAGCTTGGGAGTGTTCCTTCTTCTGTGATTTTTTAGAAGGGTTGAGAAGAATAGGTGTTAGCTCTTCTCTAAATGTTTGACAGAATTTGCCTGTGAAGCCATATGGTCCTGGACTTCTGTTTGTTGGAAGATTTTTAATTACAGTTTCATTTTCATTACTTGTGATTGTTCTGTTCATATTTTCTATTTCTTCCTGGTTCAGTCTCGGCAGGTTGTGCATTTCTAAGAATTTGTCCATTTCTTCCAGGTTGTCCATTTTATTGGCATATAGTTGTTTGTAGTATTCTCTTATGATGCTTTGTATTTCTGCGGTGTCTTTTGTAACTTCTCCTTTTTCATTTCTAATTTTATTGATTTGAGTCCTCTCCCTTTTTTTCTTGATGAGGCTAGCTAAAGGTTTATCGATTTTGTTTATCTTCTCAAAAAACCAGCTTTTAGTTTCATTGATCTTTGCTATTGTTTTCTTCATTTCTATTTCATTTATTTCTCCTCTGATCTTTATGATTTCTTTTCTTCTACTAGCTTTGGGTTTTGTTTGTTCTTCTTTCTTTAGTTGCTTTAGGTGTAAGGTTAGGTTATTTATTTGAGATTTTTCTTGTTCCTTGAGGTGAGATTGTACTGCTATAAACTTACGTATTAGAACTGTTTTTGCTGCATCCCATAGGTTTTGAGTCATTGTGTTTTCATTGTCATTTGTTTCTTGGTTTTTTTTGATTTCCTCTTTGATTTCTTCAGTGATCCATTGGTTATTTTGTAGCATATTGTTTAGCCTTCATGTGTTTGTAATTTTTACAGTTTTTTCCTGTAATTGATTTCTTTATTTTTTGAATTAATTAATTAATTAAAAATTTTTTTTTTGGCTGCGTTGGGTCTTTGTTGCTGTGTGTGGGATTTCTCTAGTTGCAGTGAGTGGGGGCTGCTCTTCATCATGGTGCATAGCCTTCTCATTGCACTGGCTTTTCTTATTACAGAGCATGGGCTCTAGGCACGTGGGCTTCAGTAGTTATGGCACGTGGGCTCAGTAGTTATGGTTCGTGGGGTCTAGAGCACAGACTCAGTAGTTGTGGCACACAGGCTTAGTTGCTCCGCGGCATGTGGGATCTTCCCAGACCAGGGCTTGAAACCATGTCCCCTGCATTAGCAGGTGGATTCTTAACCACTGCACCACCAGGGAAGTCCCTGTAATTGATTTCTAATCTCATAGCACTGTGGTCGGAAAAGATGCTTGATACAATTTCAGTTTTCTTAAATTTACCAAGGCTTGATTTGTGACCCAAGCTGTGGTCTATCCTGGAGAATGTTCCATGTGGACTTGAGAAGAAAGTATATTCTGCTGCTTTTGGATAGAATGTCTTATAAATATCAATTAATTCTATCTGGTCTAATGTGTCATTTAAGGCTTGTGTTTCCTTATTAATCTTCTGTCTGGATGATCTGTCCGTTGGTGTAAGTAGAGTGTTAAAGTCCCCCACTATTATTGTGTTACTGTATATTTCCCCTTTTATGGATGTTAGCATTTGCCTTATGTATTGAGGTGCTCCTCTGTTGGGTGCATAAACATTTACAATTGTTATGTCTTCTTCTTGGATTGATCCCTTGATCACTGTGTAGTTTCCTTCCTTGTCTCTCATAACAGTCTTTATTTTAAAGTCCATTTTGTCTGATATGAGTATTGGTACTCCAGCTTTCTTTTGATTTCCATTTGCATGGAATACCTTTTTCCATCCCCTCACTTTCAGTCTGTATGTGTCCCTAGGTCTGAAATGGGTATCTTGTTGATAGCATATATACAGGTCTTGTTTTTGTATCCATTCAACCAGTCTATGTCTTTTGGTTGGAGCATTTAATCCATTTACATTTAAGGTAATTATCAATATGTATGTTCCTATTGCCATTTTCTTAATTGTTTTGGGTTTGTTTTTATAGGTCTTTTTTCTTCCCTTCCTCTTTTATTTCTCTTGTGCTTCTTGCCTAGAGAAGTTCCTTTAGCAATTATTGTAAAGCTGGTTTGGTGGTGGTGAATTCTCTTAGCTTTTGCTTGTCTGTAAAGCTTTTGATTTCTCTGTCGAATCTGAATGAGAGCCTTGCTGGGTAGAGTATTCTTGGTTATAGCTTTTTCCCTTTCATCACTTTAAATATATCTTGCAACTCCCTTCAGGCCTGCAGAGTTTCTGCTGAAAAATCAGCTGATAACCTTATGGGGATTCCCTTGTGTGTTATTTGTTGCTTTTCCCTTGTTGTTTTTAATATTTTTTCTTTGTATTTAATTTCTGTTCATTTGATTAATATGTGTCTCAGTGTGTTCCTCCTTGGGTTTACCCTGTATGGGGCTCTCTCTGCTTCTTGGACATAGGTGACTATTTCCTTTCCCATATTAGGGAAGTTTTTGACTATGAGCTCTTCAAATATTTTTTTCAAATCAGGCCCTTTCTCTTTTTCTTCTTTTTCTTGGACCCCTGTAATTCAAATGTTTGTGCATTTAATGTTGTCCCAGAGGTCTCTGAGACTGTCCTCATTTCTTTTCATTCTTTTTTCTTTATTCTGTTCAGCAGCAGAGAAGGTCACTTACCCGTTCTTATGCCTCAGTTATTCTGCTATTGATTCCTTCTACTGTATTTTTCATTTCATGATTTATCTCTGTTTGTTTGTTCTTTAGTTCTTCTAGGTCTTTGTTAAACTTTTCTTGTATCTTCTCTATCCGTGCCTCCATTCTGTTTCCAAGATCTTGGATCATCTTTACTATCATTACTCTGAATTCTTTTTCAGATAGATTGCTTAACTCCTCTTCATTTAGTTGTTCTTGTAGGTTTTTATCTGACTCCTTCATCTGCAGCATATTTCTCTGCCATCTCATTTTGTCACACTTACTGTGTTTGTGGTCTCCTTTCTGCAGGCTGCAGGATTGCAGTTCCTCTTGCTTCTGGAATCTGCTCCCTGGTGGGTGAGGTTGGTCCAGAGGCTTGCGACATTATCCCTTTGATAGGGGGTTTGATTGGTGTTGTGGTGATCAGATCCTGCGCTAGATATTGAGCGGGGCCTCCCCTTTGCTCTGTGGTTGTCACTGCCCTGTCAGGGGTGGGGTCTGCTCCCTAGTTGTTGGAGTAGAGGCCCCCAGATCTGTTTCTTAGCTGTGATTCTGATCTGCGGTGCAACGTAGGTGGGATTGGAGCACTCCCACTGGGAGGGAAGCCACTGAGTTTTCCTCCTTTGGAGCCGTTCACCTGTGAACGTGCTCTGTTCTCTTCACATGCTGTGCGAGCTCACAAAGTGGACTGTTGTTGGCACTGCTCTCAGTCCTGCCTTAACTGGGGTTATGCCAGCAATTGGCCCTGGTGACTCTCAGGCGTTGTTTTCACCCAGCCACTGGTGCAGGTCCACTGAGGTTAGGTCCCAGTACTGCGGTAGTCATGCACCTGGACCCACTGTGGGAGCTATGGAGGCAACTCGAACTTTGGTCTGTCCCTACCTCCACGTGTACATGCCCACAGAGCTTACAGCTGCTAAAGCCAGACCTGTTCCAGTTGCAAGAGTGCTTGTTGTCCTTTCAGATGTTTCACAGGCACTGAATTTAGGAAGCCCTCAGTGGGGGTGTAACTCCACAGTTCACACAGCCGCAAGGAGAGATTTCAGCTCTTCTTCATTAGTCACATAGCCCCTGGGGCTCAGCTGTGGTTTCAGTCCCTCCTTTGGGCAAATTTCTTAGTGGGGGAGCTATCTGTGCCCTCCTGGGACAGCGGGACAGGTCCCAGCACCCACTGGCAGATTTCCTAGTAGTGAGAGGTTTCTGCATGCTTCTGGGATGGCGGGCAGCTCCTGGCACTCGCTGATGGATTTCCTAGTGGGGGGAGTTATCCACATCTTCCCGGGACAGTGGGGCAGGTCCCGGCACCCACTGGTGGATTTCCCAGTAGTGAGAGCTGTCCATGCCCTCCCGGGGCAGCAAGGTGGGTTCTGACATGCACTGATGGATTTTCCAGTCACGGAAGCTGGCCACACCCTCCTGGGACAGCATGGGCAGGTCCTGGGGCCCACAGCCTGGAGGCTATTTTTGCAAACACAAACAGACATAACCTGTCTTTCAAGGTAAAGATGATACTGCAAGAATGATAAGAAAGTAGTAACTACTATTTGAAAGAAATTCATGCTATGGAAAGAGCATTTTCAAAACGGATTTTTGGAAATGTTTCCATGCTTATTACTTTTTTCCCCCAAAATGCTATGTTTGCCAACAAAATGTTTCATATGCACATATTTGAAATCTTGAGAACAAAATTTTCTATTTTTTAAATCTTCCAAAGAATTTTACAAAACTTATATGTTAAAAACTATTTTAAAAGACAGTACCTCTCAATAACTTGGCAAGAAAAACTCAACCAAGTTGAAAATTAACACAAAGTTTTAACCAAAACCTTTGCACAAGTGGTAGATAGGGCTGCAAAATGAATATTACTTTTTATTAAGTGCTGCCACTAATGTATTGTTTCCATTTGGAGCTCCCTATCCTTGTGAGATAGCTTCAGCTGTGGCAGCCTTTAAAACCAGCATCCATTTATTCTGAACTTCAGACCGTACTTGTGAATTATCACATTCCAAAATGTTAAGCCAAGTTTTTGAAGACCTTGGAGTATACTTAGCTATATAGCTTTTACTAAAAATAATATTCACTTTATGTGATTTATTTTAGTAAAGGTGAAAAAAGATTTTAAAATATTAAGCACTTCATATTAAGTGTATATTTTAAAAATGTAGCTTTTTCATATATGTTTCATAATGTATCTAATGTATTAGTACAATAGTACATGTACACATTAAATAAATAAACATATATATATGGGATGCATGCTCACATTTTTTTTTCTGAGAGGCATGAGAAATCAGCATTTCCAGAGTAGTCATCTCACAGGTACAAAGGTTAGCCCTACCCACTAAGGAAATGTCTCATTTGAGATTTGTGGGATCTAGATGTTTCTCATCAGCCCCATGCCCACCACTCCTCCTTGACTGGCTCTCCAGAGGGCTGGTTTCTTCAGGCTCTGCATGCATGCAGCCTCTTCCTAAACCCTCCCAGTTCCCTCGTGCTTGCTTTCCAGGTGGCCCCTGAGTTCCCACCGTGGGGTGTCCTGGTCAGCCCTCCCACCAAGCACAGACGCCCTGGCTGTAGTCCTCTTGCTAACTGCTTGCTCCCTGGACCATTTTGCGAGCTCTCTTTGTCTGATTATTCTTCCCTTTATTCATTCCAGAGCAGCGTATTTATAGAGCTATTAGTTAATTCCTCAGGCACCCAGTCCCTCGCCCCACACTAATCTTTATTTCAGTGGCAACATTAAAACAATGTTGAAGTGGCATTTTAAAGGAAACGATGACTTACAATTCTACAACCCTAATTCTCAATTAATTTAATTTTTCTATGTTAGTATCTAATCTGTGACCATACAAATATAGCCCCACCATGCTAACTCAATAGATTCGTCTATTTCCATCTCATCTATGTTCATCTGCAATATATAATTTTCAGACTACCTTTCTTAACTATTATTTTACCATTGGAAAGTAATGCTTGTACATGACAAAACATTCAAGTAGAACAGAATGTTCACAGTAGACAGTGAGTGAGAATTCTCCTTGATTCAGACCCCACTCTCTAGTCTCTAGCTGCACCCCAGGGTCCCCTCCATTACCAGTTTGGGGGTATCTTTCCAAGAATTCTCTAAGCATATCCAAATTCTCTGTGTTACTTCTCTTTTACACAAACAGGGGCACACTATCCACACTATTCTGCATCTTAATTTTTTTTTAATTTAAAAACCTATCTTAGGACTTCACTGGTAGTGCAGTCGTTAAGCATCTGCCTGCCAATGCAGGGGACACGGGTTTGAGCCCTGGTCCGGGAAGATCCCACATGCTGCAACTAAGCAACTAAGCCTGTGTGCCACAACTACTGAGCCTGCGCTCTAGAGCCCATGAACCACAAGAGAGGCCACCGCAATGAGAAGCCTGTGCACCGCAATGAAGAGTAGCCCCCGCTCACAGCAACTAGAGAAAGACCTGTGCAGAAACGAAGACCCAACACAGCCAAAAATAAATAAATAAAATAAATAAATTCATTTAAAAAATTAATAAATAAAATAAAAACCTATCTTAAGGACTTCCCTGGTGCCACAGTGGTTAAGAATCCGCCTGCCAATGCAGGGGACACAGGTTCGAGCCCTGGTCCAGGAAGATTCCCACATGCCATGGAGCAACTAAGCCTATGCGCCATAACTACTGAGCTTGCACTCTAGAGCCCGCAAGTCACAACTACTGAAGCCCATGTGCCTAGAGCCCGTGCTCCGCAACAAAAGAAGCCACCGCAGTGAGAAGCCTGCGCACCGCAAGGCAGAGTAGCCCCTACTCACCGCAACTAGAGAAAGCCCATGCGCAGCAATGAAGACCCAACACGGCCATAAATAAATAAAAATTTTAAAAAAAAAACCTATCTTAGAGATTGTTTCAATCAGAAGAAAGTATCATTTTCTCTCTCATTCTTTTCAACAGCTATATAATATTCCACCAAAGGGTTCTAATGTGATTTATTTAATTGATCACCAATTAATGGGCATTTTCATTGTGCAGTCTTTGCTGTGTCAACAATTCTGCAATAAATCGTATGTTCACGTCTCTGTGTACTGTACAAGTACATTTATGTGAAGGATAAATTCCTAGAAGTGGAATCCTCAAACAAATCCCATTAAAAGTTTTTTACTCATTGCAAATTGTTTTGCCCAAGAGGTTACACTAATTTGTATCCCCACTGACAGTATGTAAAAGTTGTTTTTCTCTTTCACCAGTACCATAGGGATATTTTTAAAATATTAAATTATATTACATACAGAATTCTGTATTATTGTTTTTCATATAACATATTGACACCTTCCACCTTAATAGTCTTGATAAGTATAATCATTAATGATCATTTAGGTAAGCATGTTCTTTGTCATTCCCAGTTTTTCAATACTGTGTGTAACACTGCATTGGAAATGCTTTTGACCAGGACTTTCCTTTTGAATCCTGCTCTTGGGACAGATTTCCTGGAATGAAGGTACTATGTCAAAGGACATTTTGCCAAATTGCTTTTCACAAATGGCTTTACCTAATTATACTCTCACCAAAAATGTATGAGTGCAGTGTACCAGGATCATTTCAGGATTTGGCATTATGATTTAAAATTATGTTTAGTAGAAGTTAATTAAAATATGGATCACTTTTATGGTTTTAATTTGCATTTATTTGATCAGAGAATTTGGCCATTTTCCCCAATTTTTTTTTTTCTCTATTTTATTTTCCCTGTTTTCTAAATCATCTATTCATGTCTATTGTCTACTATCTATTCGAATCCTAATCTTCAGCATTGGAATATGCATTTAGATATAATAGACCTTAATCTTTTTAATCCCTTTGCAGTTAAAATTCCCCTTAATCTTTTAATAAATTGTTGTTATTACTGTGTAGAAATTATAACTGTTTCTATGGATGAGTTTGAGTTTTTTTCTTTTGTAATTGTCTTTTCACTGCTTTAATCTTAGGATGTCGCTATCTTCCTGAAGACCTGAAACTCTCTTCTACCAATTTTCATGATTGCATTTTAAATTTATCTTTATAATTTAAAATTTAATTTAGCTGGCATTTATTTTGATGTGTAGTAGAAATTTTATGTCTCTTTTTTCCTAAATTGCTATGTAATTATCCAAACATCATTTATTAATAATTAATTTTCTTCACTTAATTTGTAAGGCTTGATTTATTGTGATACACACACATACACATATACATACATTTCTATTTCTGGGTGTTCTATTTTTGTTCTTCTCAACTATATGTCTATTTTTATGCTCATCACATAGTATTTTGATCATGTTGTAACATCTAGTAGTACTAGCTTCTTCCTCCATCTCAGTGCTGAAATTTTTTCTAAATATTGTTTGAAATTCTTACCCATTAATTTTCCCAAATTATCTTGAGTCGTGGTGTTGAGTTTCTAAGGCCACCTCAGGGAAATGCTGTCTTTTCCAGCATGGTCCATCCTTCAAGGCCTAGTCCAATCCTCATCCCCCAACCCTGAAACCTTTCCTTCTCCCGATCCTGGGAACAGCTCTGACCTGCACATACAAAATCTATTTTCATGGGTATAATAGGCAGGATTCTAAGATGGCACCGAGAATTCCACACACTCCCACCTTGTACACACCCTCATATCCCCCAGGACTGTGAATTGGATGGATTTTACTCCCATGATAAGGTGTGTCATGACACAGTTAATTTTCGGAAGGGGGGATTATCTGGGTGGGACTGACCTAATCATACCAGCACTTGAAAAGCAGAGAGTGTTCCCTGGCTGGTAGCAGAAGGGGCAGCCAGGGAGACATGCTTCAGCTGACCTGCAGGAAAGCAAATATCCACAGTGTGAACTGGCCATGGAAAAGTACAACCTCTAGTACCTGAGAGCAGTTGGCGATTGACAACTAGCAGGAAAATGGGGACCTCTGTCCTAAAGCTGCAAAGAACTAAACTCTGCCAACAACCAATGAGCTTAGAAGAGGTCTCTGGGCCCCAGATGAGATTGTTGGCAGCCCCAGAAAAAACCTTGATGTCAGTCTCATGAAACACGGAGCAGAGAGTGCCATCGTGCAGTGCTGTACCTCTAACCTATAGGACTGCAAGCTAATCAATGAGGGTTGCTCCAAAGCCTCTACATTTGTGGGAATTTGTTACACAGCAATGAAAACTAATACTGTGGCAACACACAATTTAGTATTTAATCACTCCCATGTCATTTACTAATCATTTAACATGTGTAAATCTTGTCTCCCCCAGTCAGATAATAAACTCTACCTCTCTAAGCCTCAGTTCCCTCATCTTTCAAGTGGGAATAAAATGCATCAGATAAATTACTGAAAGATACACAACCATTGTTACCAGCAGTTACTTCTAAAGGTGGGAGATGATAACAGGATCAAGTTTCACAAGAAGGTTGTGAGATTAAATGAGGTGATGCCTATAAAGCTCCTAGCAGGGTGCATGGTGCATGATAAACTCGATAAATATTAGCTCATTGTTATGAGAAAGGCAGACTCTTTTGACATGCCTCCCACAGGTCTGTATATTCTGTATGTGCTAAATCTGTTTTGTACCACGTGACCCTGGCCCTCTCTCCCTCCCCTACACACACACACACACACACCACGCACACACACACACCACACGCACACCACAACACACACAGCACACACACACACCACACACACCACACACCACACACACACAGCACACACACACACACAGCACACACACACACCACACACCACACACATCACACATACACCACATACCACACACACACACACACACCACCAGAGACACACACATCACACACACACACCACACACACCAGACACACACCACACCCCTACCTCCAGCAGCAACTGGCCACCCACCAGGGATGGATAAACTAAATGCAGTCTCTAGGCGGGCAGTTTTGTCTCCTGGGAATTTGGAGTCAAGCCCGTGAGAGACCAATCTGCTTAGCTATTTGAGATGAGCTGAAAGGTCAAATGGAGTCAGGTCCAGAATCATGTCCGGGGAGAGCCAGAGCCACATGCCTGAAGTCCCAGAAGGGCAGACATCAAAAGGAAGCTGGTCCCTTTAGAGCAGCACAGAGTGGACATGCAGAAATGGGCAGAGCTGAGAGTGTCCCCGGAGAGAGAGGGCTGAGACGGGAGCTTCCAGGGGCTTGGCGACTTGCAGTTCCCAGCACCAGTTCCCACGGCGCCTAACTGGACTCGTTTCCACTAGATTTCATTGTCCTCATAAAGCTGAGTTTCTCTTTGGTCTTTCCAGACTTTCAGCTGTCAGCACAGTTGAATCCCAGTGGCCTCTGGAGGGCACTATTCAATTGTTTATTTCATAGTAGTGCATACTACACACACAGAGTGTTTGGGAGAAGGGTGTTGGAAATAATAGTGACCATTTTCTGAGGACCTACCATGTGCTAGCCACTGTGCTGGTTGCTTTACATAATTTAAATCTTAAACGATCCCAATTCTTCCCAGCAATTACAGAATACTCTCTAGCGTTGTAACTTGTTTCTACAGGTATATTATTAACCTGTGTCAAGCAAAATGAAAACTTTTTTTTTTTTCTTTTAACGAGGTTACAGCTTCTGATAGGAACCAGTTCAGGTTCAACTGGCCCTCCTCTACTTTATGTAGAGGATATACCTGGATATAATTTGCATTTTTATGGGCATGTATTCCTTTTTAATAAGAAAAACAACTAAATATGACACCGTTATAAAATGGGGGGGGGGAGTAATTGGTTGACATGTGTGTAAATTGCCTATGTCCCTCTTCTCTCCTAAGGGTGAGATATTTCCTATTTCCTACCTTTTACTACCTCCCCCCACCCCCGATAACTGTGTTGGTTTCAAGCCAGGCTGATGGCTGCTGGGGAGTGTGAGCTGTGGGAGGGGAAGGAGTCATTGTTTTTCTCTACTTTGCTCAATGCTACCATGTTGGGAGGGTAGAGTGAGGTCCAAACCTCTTCAGGGCCTTCTGAGTGGTCTGAAAACAACTACTGGCCCATCTCCATTTTTTAATTAGGTATTTGAAAACCCGTTTGGTTATTAGATGTTAATAATGTCAATGAAAATATTTATTAAATGCATTACACATACTCTTCTTACTTAATTCTGACAACAACCCAACAATGTATTATTATCTGCATTTATAGATGAGGAAATTTAGGCTGAGAAAGATTAGGCAAACATACCTGCTAAGGAACAGAGCCTGGAACTGAGCCCAGGTTTACCTGCCTCCAAGACCTGAGGGTTTTTTGGCTGGGATGCTCTGCCCATTACCACCCATCCGCCAAATAGCATGTCTATCCCAAAGGAGAGCACCTCCATCTTAAATAAACAGCATATCCATTTCCCAATAAGGCGTGTACCTGGCATCCTGGCCAGGTCACCTCAAATTCCTTATTCATGGTATCACCGTCTACCCACCTCTCCACTATGGAAGGAAGAATCAGAAATCAGGATATCTGGTTCTAAACAGTTTCTTAATCTCTCTACTGTTTTATTCATATAAGGATATCTATTGACCACCTACTATGTTTTAGCCCCGGTTGTATGTATTGGGGAAATACTGGTGTGTAAGACATACAACATCCCTGATTTTATGGGGGGGTTTGCACCCATGCCTCAGAAAACTGCTTTACCCCTAGGGTAGGGATAATATGATTAATAATGATATTAAGGAATTATTAAAGTAAACTTTGTTGCTTTACAGCAGCTTTATTAAGGTACAATTCACATACAAAATTTACCCTTTTAAAGTGTATAATTGAGTGGGTTTATATATTCAAAGAGTTGAATATCACCAATATCTACTTTTAAGACATTTTTATCCTTCCAAAAAGAAGCCCCATACCCATTACCAGTCATTCCCCATTTCTTCCTTCTCCTAGCCTCTGGTGACCTCTAATCTACTTTCTGTCTCGGTAGATTTCCCTATTCCAGATATTTTGGTGTGTGGTCTTTTGTGCTTGGCTTCTCTCACTTAGCATGATGCTTTCAATGTTCATCTGTGTTGTAGCATTTTTCAGAGCTTCAGTCCTTTATATTGCCGAATAGTATTTCATAGTATGGATACACTACATTTGTTTAACCATCAATTGATGGACATTTGGGTCATTTCCACTTTTGACTATTATAAATAATGCTACTGCAAACACTGGTGTACGAGTTTTTGTGTGGACATATGTTTTCAGTACTCTTGGGTGTATGCCTAGGAATGGAACTGATGGTCACACGGAAACTCTATGTGTAACTTTTTGAAGAACTGCCATGCTGCGTTTCAAAAGGGCTGCACAATTTCACTTTCTCACCAGCAGCGCATGAGGGTTGTAATTTCTCCACATTCTCATCAATACTTGCTATTATCTGTCTTTATTATTACAGCCATTCTAGTGGGTGTGAAGTGGTATTTCATTGTGGTTTTGATTTGCATTCCCTGGTACCTAATGATGTTGAGCACCTTTTCATGGGCTTTTGGACATTTGTATATCTTTGGGAAAACATGTACTTAAATCCTTAGCTCATTTTTAAATTGGATGTGTTGCTTCTCTTTGTTGTTGTTAAGTTGTAAGTGTTTTTTATATGTTCTAGATACAGGTCTCTTATCATCAAATATATGATTTGCAAATATTTTCTCAGGAAGCTACAGATGTTAAACAACTGTCACTGATTGTTTTCAACAGATGACCTAGGGGTAGGGCTGTTCTTGCAGAGTCAACTCTGAACCAAGTCAAATAACGTTAAGTCCTGAAAATGGAGCTTTTCAGAGAGCTGCCAGACTGGTTAATACTGGCAGTCCTCTGGGGATAGAGCTTTTGAAAACCTCCAAACTTGCTCTGACCCAGCGGCTGCTACACTGCTTGTTTCTACAGCTGCCATAGTTGGTTTTGAAGGCTTTGGGGGCTGGGGAGAAAGAGATGGTAGTAGGGTAAGGTAAAATGCCACAAAGCTCACTGTGCTTTCTGAGATTCAGCCATTTTTCTTGAATAAGTGTTTCTTACACTGCTTCAAACCTTTAGTTAATTTCCAGAGTCCTGAAAAAGTTGCTTTTGATAATTTTTTTTCAGTGTTGTTGTTGTTTTTATGGAGAAATGGATTTCTGGAGGTCCTTATTCTATCATTCCAGAAATGCTTCCTCCAAAAAAATTTTAAGTATAATATACATAAAGAAAAAGGCCCAAATCATAAGTATTCAGGTAGTGAATTTTTATTATTTTTTTTAATTTTTATTTTCGGCTATGTTGGGTCTTTGTTGCTGCGTGTGGGCTTTCTCTAGTTGTGGAGAGCAGGGGCTACTCTTCGTTGCGGTGCTCGGGCTTCTCATTGCGGTGGCTTCTCTCGTTGCGGAGCACGGGTTCTAGGCACGCGGGCTTCAGTAGTTGTGGCACGTGGGCTCAGTCGTTGTGGCTCGCAGGCTCTAGAGCGCAGGCTCAGCAGTTGTGGCGCACGGGCTTAGTTGCTCCCCAGCAGGTGGGATCTTCCTGGACCAGGGCTCGAACCCGGGTCCCCTGCATTGGCAGGCGGATTCTCAACCACTGCGCCACCAGGGAAGCCCTCAGCTGGTGAATGTTTATATTAGCCATCACTCAAATCAAGCAACAGAACTTCACTAGCACCACAGAGCCCTCCCTCATACCCCTTGCCAGTTATTAACACCATCCCCACCCCTTAACCAAAGTAAAATGGTATTAATCACCACAGGATAACTTTCCTGTCTGGCATCATAATGGTTTTTTCCAACTTGTTTGACTCTAATTGTTCATTCCCGCCAAACCACTCCCTTAACACATTTAATCTAATGGCATCTTTATTTTACTTGTTGAACTTAATTTTTCAACTTTTCAATTTTTTAAAATTAATTAGCCTACGTAGGACACCCACTTATCTTTGTCAAGCTCCTCCTGCCTCCCCAAATTCTTCTCCCATCACAACCATCCTCCCATCATTAACCAGGCCCTGGAGTATTGGCTGTAGTTCTCCTCTATCCCGTTTCCCAAGACTTATGGACACACTTGATCATCCACATAAATGTAGAAAGCTGGAATCACTTCAGGATAAAGTTAGATGGGTTTTCATGGGACTTTTGCACAATGTCCAAACTTTCTGATTTGTACAGATAGAGGAGCAGTTTCTCAGAGGCCTTTGGGAGATTTATCCTTCTACGCAGATTTTTTTTTTTTTAGCTTTTCCTGACGAAGCCTTCTCCAGCTAATTCAGAGCCATTGTGGCACCTCTCAGACTCAGCGTTTACATTCCAAAGTTGCTCCGGTTGAGGAACTCCCCCAGTGGAGAGTGAGGGGGATGAAGGCCCTCCTTGGAGCAATTTATGACACGTGGGGACCCAGCTCCCTTTAGGTGTTTTTCCTCATCATGGATCATTAGCTAGTAGAAAAGGAGATATTCTGATGGAGGATGAAAGAAGATGCAGTAAGTCACAATGATTTGATGTTTAAGAGTAATTGCTTGGGAAGTGAAAAGGGTCAAGGTGGTTGAGCTTAATGGTACAAAGAATAACCAAGCATGGGAAAACTTGTAAACTGAGTGAAAAAGTTGGACAAAGATAAAGGACTTGAAATAACTAATAAAAATTATTAAATACAATGTTTTTCATCATAGTAGTAGACAAGAGTGCTTTAAAAGAGAACAGAGGGAGGCTTCCCTGGTGGCGCAGTGGTTGAGAATCCGCCTGCCAATGCAGGGAACATGGGTTCGAGCCCTGGTTGGGGAAGATCCCACATGCCACGGAGCGACTAAGCCCTTGAGCCACAACTACTGAGCCTGCGCTCTAGAGCCCGCAAGCCACAACTACTGAGCCTGTGTGCTACAACTACTGAAGCCCACGCACCTAGAGCCCAAGCTCTGCAACAAGAGAAGCCACTGCAATGAGAAGCCCGCACACCGCAATGAAGAGTAGCCCCCGCTCGCCACAACTAAAGAAAGCCCGTGCGCAGCAACGAAGACCCAATGCAGCCAAAAATAAATAAATTAATAAATTAATTTTAAAAATAAAAAGAGAACAGAGGCCAAAATTTCCAGAGTCCAAACCAATACATACTTATATACTGTTTTGTATCTTCTCTTCAACTTTTTACTGTGAGTGGTGAGTAAAATAAAAATTGCAGAGCAGTATGATGGTTCCTCAAAAAACGTAAATGTAGAATTACCACATGAACTGGTAATTCCATTTCTAGATATATACCCAAAAGAATTGAAAGCAGGACTTAGATATTTGCACATCAGTGTTTGTAGCAGCATTATTTATAACAGCCAAAAGGTGGAAACAGCCCAAATGTCTGTTGATGGATGAATGGATAAACAAACTACCGTGAATACAGTTGACACTTAAACTACGCAGGGCTTAGGGACGCCAACCCTCTGTACAGTGGGAAATCCGAATATAACTTATAGTGCCCTCTGTATGTGCTGTTCCTCTGTCTCCACAGTTCTGCATCCCACGGATTCAGCCAACCAGGGATCATGAAGTACTGGAGTATTTACTATCGAAAAAAATCCATGTATAAGTGGACCCTCACAGTTCAAACCTGTGTTGTTCAAGGGTCAACTGTACTTGGCTTCCTCCCAAAACTAATTCAAAGTTTAAGACACTTGTTGACAATAACTTGAAAGTGGCCGCTAGAAACAAAGGTGGACAGAGAAATGTGGGTGCATTCCAATTTCCTGGGCCCTCTAGAGTCCTGTGTGAAGACTGTAGGGACAGGGCTTGCTTTCTTTTCTCCTGAAGGGTGTCAGTGTGGTGTGCACTGAGACAATCTGGTGAATACCTCAACTTGGACCTTGAGGGCAGCATTGACCTAGAATGTTGTTGTTACTTAACCAACATCACCTGAGAAGCTTACCAAACCTCCAAGTAGATGGCAGCCAGGGAGAGCTGATGTGGTAGCTGGTAGAAGGGCCATGAAGCTAGAACCCACACACCTAGTGGGCGCTGTGGCCATGGCAGTGATGTCATGAGGCCTCCCCTGGGCCTGTGTGCCTGATACTTGTCGAGCACCCTGGGGCAGGGGGAGGCCAGGTTAGCTGGCTGGCTGCAGCCCTGCCTAGAGATGAGGGGTGCCTCAGGGAGGAGAGGGTTATGGAGTGTCCACCTCTCCCGCCTCTGATGCAGAATTGGATGCCCTGCTGGACATTTATAGGACATTTGCCTGGATGATGAATTCCATTTAATACAAAATAACTTCAGGAACAAAAAGCACCAGAAGCGAAGCCAGATTTTGTTTCCAGGAAGAGGAAACACCTGAAAAGAGCTCCTTCTATCCCTTGACTCCTCTTCTAGGGTCTCCAGGTCTGGAGAAGAATGTGACCAGTTAGAGCAACTGTTCCCCCTCCTCCGTTGCTAGCCACTGGTTGCCAAAGTCTAAAGATGTGGGCTAGGACATGCTTAGACCCTCCATTTTTAACTAATATACCTCTTTAATCAAAGCTTCGGCTTAAAGGGGTTTCCTGGAGTTTAACATGGCTGATTTCATGACAACAAGACATCAGTTTAAAGATGAGGAACAAAAAGTTTCTTGAATTTATGGACACCCTTTAAAATTCTTTTGACTCTGCCACAGAAATAGAAGGTAGAGAGATGCTGTAAGCTGTGGCTTGGCGGTGACATCTGCGTGCCGGCTCCCCAGAATGTTTTGCAGTGCTCATTCCTGGTGAGTTTTTCATTCTGACATTTCAAGCCTGAAAACTGATGGGTGACCTCAGCTTGTGGAGAAAAATAAGAGTTCAGTGACTGGGAAATATATCTTTATGAGGTTTATTTTTTTCTGTTATTAGTTGTCTTAAGTAAGGAGTGATCAAAAAGAAAAAAACCCTGAACTGTCTAGGAATATTTGCTCTTCAGAAATATCTGCTGGTATTTCATAACTTTGATAGCCCAGTCAGGTGGACTCAACTCTCAGTTGCTTTTGAAACAAAGAAAGAACACTCTGTGTGTTATGATTGAGAGCAAGACAATTCAGATCGTTTCTGTGCTGGAGTCTGTCCAGTATACACAATTCAAAGATAATGTAGCAGAATGGTGGTCACTGATGTGTGGCCATGACTGATGCAATTATTACAGCAGGAGACCACTGCAAGTTCTTATCCATCAGGTATCTTCTATACCTTTCTTCTCTGTGCTGCTCTAGTTAATGTTTTTAAAAGTTTATCTTTTAGCCTAAGGATCTTGCCTTACTGACTAAGTGGTAAAGTTCATCTAGGAACAGTTACAGATAGCTCATCTTCTCCTTCAGTGATTTTTAAAGCTGATATTTAACATTTCATCAATAGCACTGGAAAAACCAGAGGTTCATGGTCTGGGGTTGGGTAGGCATCTCTGATTAGCTCAGCACCTAATATATAATGAAAGCTCAATAAATGTTGAATAAGATAAATATTCCTTCTTAAAACCAAAGTCTCGGTTCTGTGTATCCTGAATCAGTCCCATTATTTCTGGCAGAAGCATCAGTGATTGGGAACGTAGTCTTAAACCCCGGTGGATCCAGATTTGGAATTTCCATAATTGTCCACCTGAAAATAGATAGAAGTATTACATGTTAAGTGCTTTTTAATTTGCTATGTTTGCGAAAAGGTGTTCTATATTGATGTTCCCAATTCACCAGTCTGACTTATATGTTTTCGAATACATTGAAATGTATCCTTACAAAAAATAGCATGCTGGTGGTGTTTATGGAAGCTTGTTGCAGTCTTTTCTCTATAAACAAGTAGTAATTTTATTGTTTTTGCAAAAAACAAACAAACGTGATTTTTGCAAATTTCCCCAACTCAATCTAAATCCTCCTTTCTCTCTCCCACCACGATAGTGCGCTAATGACAAAAGTGGAAGTGTAGGCAAAGGCTTTTATGATCACCTCTAGGAATTCCTTTTAGGAGAAGGTGTCCAGTCTACCCAGGATTATTAAAATAATATATGTTAATTCACTTTTGAAAGAAGAGGAAAGGTATATTTTAGTTAATTCCCCAAAATAAGAATCTATGTAATAATAACAATAAATATTGTATAAGAATCCATATTGAATTTTCAAACAGAATTCACATGCCTGAACTCCTCCCCGCAAATCTAGGCTCACTATGTCTTTGTTGAGCATTCTTGATGCTACACTGGTATGAAATATTCATTTTGCAGATGAGAAGGTATAAGCCCACTAGGTGAAATGACTCCCTCTGGGTCACATGATCACATGACCTGGGGGACCGCTTGCCCCCCAGGAGCTCTCACCAGGACTGGGCCCCAGCTCTGGAGGACAGGAGCCTCTCTCATGTCTCCTCCTGCACTGTTGCCAACAGCAAAAAAACAGGAAAAGGTCATCATGTTTGAGTTCCTTCGATTTGCTTTCAATTCCTTTACTCCCCCACTGAGGTCATCCTTGTGGACTAGCTCTGTTTCCAGGGTGTACAGAATCTTAATTTATCATCGCAGTTCTCTGGAAGAAGACTTCAGAGTTCAGAGCAAACAGTAAGACGAATGTTTGCTTTGGGGATCTTTCATCATTTTATCCTTAGTAATGACCGGAGAAGAAAAGGGGTTTGCTCAGAAGTTATAAATAGTCATGCAGAGAGAAAATGTAGTAAAACAAAACAGATTTTAAGAACTCGGTGGTGGTGTTCTAGAGTGAATAATTGAAAAATCTTTGGATTAGCATTGATGATCAAATCATGAGCAGATTTAAGATTTAGAACTCAGATCTTCTGCCTAAAAGCCAGGGCTAATGGAACCTGAGCTTTTAGGTGGCAGGGAGGAATATAATTTTTATTTTCAAGAAGCTCATTTTATTCTGAAGGTTTCTTTGACTGAAAGAAAAACTTGAAAGTTTAATTATTACATTGGACTTTGAAAATGCCATGACTATATCTTTCCTCCCCCAATATGTGTCCAAGGTGTAGTCTAGTCATTTTCATTATATTTTTGAAGACTTGTTTTGATTTACAAAGTTCGTATTTGTTATCAAAATGAAAAATATTTAAAATGATAAGAGCAGTGCATACTCAATTCAGTAAGACAAAAAGAAGAAAGTGACCACCTGTAATCCCACTACCCAGAGGTAACCACTGTTAGTATTTGATGTATTTTCTTCCGAATGCACGAGCGTGCGCGTGCACGCACACACGCACGCACACACACACACGCGCACACACACACACACACACACACACCCCACTACAAGAATGGTTTGTTTGGTTGGGCTACATGTGTCTGTTTAAGAGCATAAACTTAATGAATCTGGATCCTATCACTTAGGAAATGTGTAACGATGGGCAGTTTCTTAACCCCACTAAACCAAGGTTTCCCTACCTGTAAACTGGAGTAAAGAACAATTCCTGACTCCTAAGGTGATGGGAGAGTAAATGAGGGTATGCATGTAAAGGCTCATCACAGTATCTGACACAGTGAGCAGTCAACAGATGGGAGCCATTGTTAGCTTGTAACTTTCTCTTGTCACTTCAGAAAACATGTAAGTCAAGCAGCCTTTTGGTAGCTCTGAGAAACTACCCAGCTCTCATCAATTTCATCTCTCCCTTAGTGAGGATTTGCATAGATGTGAACACAGGTTAGATTCCTGAACCTACACTTAGAGTCACTGTTAATAATAATGTGAATGCATGCAGCTCTGCGCCATCACTCCACGCGTGTCAGCACAGTGACAGCGCACAACACCGCTTCGCCATAACCATCATTAGCCCCAAATACAGATGAGAGAATTCAGGCTGGCAAAGAAGAGACAGGATCCAAACCCAGGCCCCTTTTTCTTCCTGGGCTGCTCACACTGACACAGCCCAGTCCGAAATCCCAAGCACATCCTTCCAGAAGTGCTGGGATGAGTCTGAAAGCAACTTCCTGGCCAGGGTCCAGCTGGTTCCTAAGAGAGCAACAACTATCTGCTAGGCAAGGAAGGCACCTGGACCAGAAGTGAGGAAACCTGGGTCCCTTGAAGTTCCTACATCCTTCTCATTGCATTCTTTTCCTTTGGAGAGGGTGTAATAATTATCTATCTTACCTTTCTCGTGGGGATGAAGTGATAGAGGAAAGTGATGATCATCCTAATAATATGATGGAAGTTGTAAATAGCAATGACATTATCTACCTCTCTACCACCATGGCTGTCCTTAATGATGTTCTCCTGGTAATTCAAAGTGTTTTTCCCCCTTGTTACGTTAATGACTCTTTCCTGATCTCACTAGTAGCCTTCCTTCGTAACCAGCCCACCCAGGGAGCATCCATATCTCATCAGATCTTGACTGCTACTCTGGTTCCCTCTCTGAGTTTTATCCACAGTCTCTCTCAATCCCAATTACTCTCTGTGAAAACTGGAAAGTAACTGCAGAGTTATAGCTCCCCTTCCTGTCCTTTCCCCCAGACATACATTTATAAAGGGGTTAAACTCTCCACTCCTGGCGTAATGTTAAATGTGCCCTTTTTGTGGCGCGATTTGTAAAGAGTATGGCTTTTGTAAACAACATGATTAAGATGTCCCCTGAGACTCTGGGAGGAATCCATTTTTTTCATTTGTGAGAAAATTGTTCAGGGCTTTATCTGGTCCCTTGCTTTTCCCAACTAGGACCTTCTCCGGCTACTGGAGAGCAGTGGTGGACCAGATCAGAACTAGGGTTGGGGTCCTGGAGTTGCTTTTCTGGAAGGACTTCCTAGAGTTGGAGAGCACGGGACAACACTAACCGTTCAGTGTTTCCTTAATGCAGTTCACTGACTTGTAAAGAGGAGAGGTTTTGATATATCATCATAAGATAGAGCAAGTCAAGGTGAAGCCCTCGATTGAATGGTAATTGCTTGGGAATGGAAGAAAGGTCAAAGTGGCTGAACTTAATGATGCGAAGAGTGATCATGGGAAGAGAATTATAAACCAAGTGAGCAAGGTTGGACAGAGGCGAGGGACTTCAGGTGAGCTATAAAGATGATTGCAAACCTATCCTTGTAAGAAGACGTCCATCAGAGTGAGAAACAGAGAACACAAAGGATATTTTCAAGGGTCCCAAGTTTTAACAGTGTATATGTGTTTTGTTTTCTGCATAGTTATTTGCCTATTAAGTGTAGATAGGATTTTTTAAAAAACTGAGTAGCAAGTACAAACTAAGGTTGTTAAACTTAGCAAATAAAAAATTCCATACAATATTTGGGACTAAATACTAAAAAAATATTCATTTTTCACCTAAAATTTTAATGTTAGTGGGTCTCCTATATTGTATCTGTCAACTTTAGTACAAACCTGTGGAAAGAAGGGCACCAGCCCCAAGGAGATGAAGGCCCCCGGGGAAAGGAATAATCTCTAGGATACTGCCCACTTTTAACTCTACTACAGAGTCTATAGAAGCCCTTCTGGGTAACTCAGTGCTCACTATTGGAAGCCAGCTGGCAAGGCTGAGGTTTGGGCCAAGGCTGGAGGTGGGTAGTGGCTACAGTGGGTTTTCTGCTTCTGAGTTCGTCCTGGCCGAGCCCCAGTTCTCAGGGGTAGGTCAAAGTAGAAGACCCCTGTGGGCTGGAACAAGTCCAGGGAATTTTGGCTGGTCCAGGGAACAGGGCCAGGGGAGCACAGAGTAGGAGCTTGATGGTACAGGCAAGGGAGGTAGAGACAAGGACGTGGTATTATGTCCTTGAAGGGAAAACATCGAATCATGGGCAGTTGACAGGAATACATATTCATGGGATTAAGGCTGGGTGGGATTCTCTACCAGGTTAGCCGGAGTTCATGAACGCTTCTTGCAGATGGTGGGACTGTTTTGTTTTTATACATAAATTATGACATGGATTTAGGAAATCAGGTGGGAGGGAGTCACTGCTTCACATAAGTGAGGTCATCCCTGGGGAAGTTGCAAGACGGTGGGGAGGGGTACTTTAAGCCAACCTGTGTGAAGTCTTGACTGTATGGAATGGGGGCATGAGCTAGGCTGTACTGAGAGAAAAGGACAGTGTAAGATGTTCAGGAGGCTGTGAAGACTAAAAATCAAAATGAAGTGAAGTGGGAGTCACCCTACACCTTGGAGTGACCAAATGTAAAAGAAATACAGTAGTTGCTGAGGAGATTTTTACAGGCAGCGAGGCGGGGTGGCGGCGGGGGTCTGGCGATGAGGAACCCAGCAAAAGGAAATCATTTTTGTAATTAAGGAATTCTGTCCTTCAAAAGGCACCACCAACCCCTTACTGAGAGTTTTTCATCCCCAGGGAGCACTAAGGCTCCAGAGATGAGTAAATTCCAATTTCTGCACTCAAAGGACTGACAGTCTAGCAGAGGCAGAGAGCTGTAGACAGAGCCATGCTGGAGTTTCATCCCAGATATAGGGAAAGTACGGGCCCACAGAGACTCCCCGAGACCAGGCGCCATCTTGTCTTGCCTGGATTCGTACAACAGCTCCCTCACCCCTGTCCATGCGTCCGTCCAACTGGTCTCCCCGGAGCCAGCATGATCATTCTGACGTGGAAATCTGTTCATGCATTCCTCTGCCAAAAGCCCTTCAGGAATGAAGCCCAAACCACTTCCTCACAAAGCCCTGCTTCTCCAGCCCCCGTCCAGTTTTCCACTCTCCTCACTCCACCTCCAGCCGACCCCACTTGCAGCCAGGCTGAACCTTTGTGAACTCAGAGCATGGCGCCCGTGTCTGTGCTCTGGACCTTTTCCCTTGGCAGTTCCTCCTCCTGGAGTCTTTTCTTCATCGTGCTAATGCCTGCTCATCCCCATGGCTCAGCTTCCAGTCACGTCTTCTGGAGGCCTTCCCTGACCTTCCAGGTCTAATTAGGTGTCCCTGATGGACTTCTCATAGCCCCTGAACTTAGCAGTTAGCCCACGCTGCATTGGAACTAACGCCTGTTGCTATGTTTGTCCTGCCACCATCTCTAAGCTCACTGGGCCCACGGTCAGTGCCGCTCATCAGTGTTTTCTCAGCACCTAGTGTGGCCCTTGGCTCGATAATTCATACCCTAAAGTAAACTCATTTGCTAAATTAGACTTTTTCAGGGTGTTGGAAGAGACTCGTCCAGGTTACCTTAGGTGATTGGAGTCTATCAAAAGGATCTCCGCTGTGTGCAGGCAACTAGAGGGTTCCTCAGAGCTCCTGAGTGGAGATGAGTCATCAAGACGGCCTTTGCAGCAGCGGGGGATTTTGAGCTTAGTGTCGGATGTTCTCAAGAGACCAGGGTAGGGGAGAGGGTGTTGCCCGAGCCAGTTGGCTGCTCACAGTTGTCAGGTTCTTTTGTTAAACATCAGTAGCTTCCTATTATCAGGAAAGCTTGAGAACGCTACAGCCTCAGTGCCAGGTGGTAGGTTACCATGAAAGCAAGTCTTTGACTCCTGCCATACTTAGAGCAGGTATTAGCAAGCAGGCACAGAAATAGTCCTACCACCTGCCTGGATAAATTTGGTGCATCTCCCCTGCTGTTCTTGTAGGCGCTCCATTGGGCCCCTTCCCAGCAGGTTCACTCTGAAGGGCATGCAGTAGTCCTCTGTGGGCAGAATCACCTGATTTTATCATCAGGCCCAGTGACAGAATCCTCTGTTAACTGGGAGGACCCCAGACATATGGAGTGCCACCGCCGAAGCACCACACCCTGGACTCTTACAGCTCAGCAGGCAGCGACAGAGCTGGCTGTACGAACCGTTCTAACCAACTTATCTTAAAAATTTCTCATTCCACAGAGGAAAAACAATATTTCTAACCTTCATTTCAGTAGCTGCAGAACCTTGTGCTGCAGATTTAGGTAGTGACATTTCAGATGTCTGCTGCTGGATGGACTTTGATAAGTATCCTTCAAATGCCAGCTCACAGCCTCTGGAGTGTAGATTACAGTTGTCATCACTTGATAGCCTATACCAAAATATTTTAAAATAAATCTCAGACAATATGAAGAATGGATAGGGACTTTCCAGGCAAGGGACAGACATAAGCAAAGCTCATGAGTGAATTACAGGTAACCTTTTCTTAGTTGATGTGAGTTAAGCCCATGTAAATAGACCTGAAAGAACTTAAACGTCAGAGATTCTTTCCCATTAAGGTCCATAAGAGTGGCTTGGCATCTTTTTTCATTTGTACAGTGGGAATAATAATAGTATCTGCCATATGGGTATGGGGGGGAGGTTTAAAAGACAATACAGAGAAGAGCTTGGCATGATCCCTGGTATACAGTAAATGCCCAATAAACATTAGCTACAATAGTTTTTACTGTTGTTGTTGTTAATACTAAGATAGTAATAGTTGTTTTCCCTGTGCCTAAGCCAATACCTGATTCACAGTAGGCACTCAATAAGTAGTTTCAGGAATGAATGTTTTTTGTTTTTGTTTTTGTTTTTGTTTTTGGCCGCCCCGCACGGCATGCGGGTTCTTAGTTCCCTGACCAGAGATTGAACCCATGTCCCCTGCAGTGGGAGCACGGGGAATTTTAACCACTGGACTGCCCGGGAAGTCCCAGGAATGAATGTTTTATACTCATTCATTCAACAACTATTTATTGGGCACCTGTATGTTCCAGGCCCAGTGCTAGGCCCTGGGAATAAAATAGTAAACAAGGCCACAGTCTGTAAGGGTAATCAGACAGGTGAATGGGCAGTGGGGATGCTATCGAAGCTGCAAGGAGGGCCTCAAATATATTCCAGGGGAGGGTCAGGGTGGGATCCCCAGAGGTGATGTCTGAGCTGAGCCCAGAGAGGTGAATAGGAATTGATTAGAGGTGATTCGGGAAGGTGGTTAGAGTGTGGAGGACAATCCCAGCTTAGATGTGTTAGGTGCCCAAGGCAAGATCTTTCTTACAGTTCTGGGCGGGTAATTTAGTTCAGGTATTTAGTTCATATCCCAGATATGCTTAAAGATGCCTGGAAACTCAAATTAAGTTTTAGATTTTCTCATATCCAACCACACTAGAATCATTCATGGATTCTGACTATAAAAGACTGGGAGTTCTTAAATTCTTCTTAAGAACTTAAGAAGCAGATGTTGCCACCAAGTCTAGAGAATAGGAGATGGAAGGGATCTTTTGGTTTTCTGGTTTGTGTTAATGTGATTTATGCTATATCCAGGAGTGTAGGCTTTTATTCTTGGGTTTCCATTTCTTGCGACCGATCTTACTGAACCTGTTGAAGACCTCAGGTAATCACTACATGCCCTTTTTGCTTCCACTGTGTTTTTTAATCCATGTTCTAGATGAGAGTTCACCTGATTGGGCCCCAGGTTGTGTGTGGTTGCTGCAGGGGCGGATGGGTGATGGCCTAGGGTAGAGAGTTGAATAAACTCTTCCATGGCCTTCTGGCTGTTTTACTGTATCTTTGGGGTAGAAAATAGAGTCAGATGAGGGAGCATTTGTAGGCTGATAGTCAAATCACTTGGGAAGCCACCAGTGAGGAGGAGCTGGCCTTTGTCTAAGTTCTCCAGCTTTCCTAGGACCAACGTTGACATCACTTTCACTGGGCTCAGGCCCCCAGTATTATATTGGGTTTATTTCAGATTTTCAGATTCCTTTCATTGTGCATGGATATTTGAAGGTTCTGGTTCTAGGTTAATTAACTCCCACTTGAACCCCTGCCATGACTAGACCACACTCTCAAGTGTTTACTAGCAAAGTATCTTAGAACTCATACATTCACTTACCCATTTGTCCAAAGGTTTACCCAACAAAGATTTACAGAACACCTCCCAGAAGCACAGTACCGTGAAAAATAAGGAAAGGAGAGAGAATGGGAACTTTTATTGTTGATAAATTTTTAATAGCTCGCAGTGGGGTGTCTCAACCTCAGTACTCTTGCTACTGACATTCTGGATGGATAATCCTTTGTTGCGGGAGCCTGCCCCGTGCTTTGTAGGATGTTTAGCAGCATTGCTGAGCTCTACCTACTAGATGCCGGTAGCACCCTTCCCCACAGCTGTGACTATCAAAAATATCTCCAGACACTGCCAAATGTTTCTTGGGGGGTCAAAATAGCTGCTGGTTGAAAATCACTGGCTTACACCATCAGGCATCGTCCTATACTATATGCTTCATTTTCTCATTTAATCTCCCCTTTTCAGCAAGCCCGTAAGGAATATAGTTTGAATACGAGAATAGGAAGTGTTAAATGACTTACCCAGAGTTCCATGGGTAATAATTATGGGATTTGGACTTTAAATCTAGGTCTTCCTTATTGTACTATATCCCCAGACTGCCATGCAACACATTGTCCTAACTCCAAGGAACCTAATACCTAGCTGGAGAGATGTGATATGAATCAAATAAGTTACAGTTGTGTTCGTTGCAGAATAAGTGATGAGGGCACGCAGGAGAGAGGTGCACTAGGGGAGTCATGGGTCACATCCTGCAGAGGTTAGAATGCTCTTTGAATGTCTGTGGGTAAACACTTTGACTTGGATAGTGAATTTGTGTTGAGCAGTGACAGGAGGTAAGATTTGGATGGGTAGCATTGGACAGCAGTTACGAAGAAGAGCTGGTTCCAGATGCAATCTTTTTGAGTTCCAGTTCCTCTGCTCACTAGTTGTGTGACCATGAACTAATTTAGGTAATCTTCTGGCCCAGTTTTGTTGCCTGTAGGATGGGTTGTAAATAATAGTACATAGTCTTAAGATTGTAATAAGGATTTAACGAGTTAGTACATAAAGGGCTTAGAACAAGGTCCCGCATCCAGTAAGTGCTCAATAGATGGCTAGCAACTTAGTACTTGATTCTGCTGGACTTCAAGTGTTGGACTTCAAATACGGTAAATAATGGGAGCTTTTGAATCAAGGCCTGCAAAGATGCTCCACAGGTATTGCAGTCCCCCGTCCTGTGTTCATGGCAAGATCATAAATTGGTATCTTTGGGTCGGAAACCAGTCTCTGGCTCTAGACCTTTTCCTAGAGTACCAGTTCAAATGGTTCAACACCTCTGTGGGCGCTTTGGGTTTGAAGCATCGAAGACATCTTTCCAACAGAGATTCAAAGAGGGGAAGAGGCAGCTTGGACATCTGTTCAGACATTCATTCACTCATCCATCCCTTCAATCAACATTTACTGAATACCTTTTTTTATTCTGGGCATCACGTTTCTATCAACTACATCTGGAATGCCAGTAAGTCACCCCTCTGCCCATGTGTCGGCTGAAAGTTTATTGGATAGAATTGTCACTGTTTAGTTTTAAGACAATTCAAAGTTATTTCTGTGGCTTGTGTTAAAATCCTGAGGTTCCTTCTCATGCTCCACTTGGTACCACGGCTGGGCTTTGTATTTATGGAGATCTGATGGCCCTGGATGTGGTGGGGGATCTTCTTCTGGGAATTTCCTCTTCCTTCCTCTCTCCAGCTTTTTATAGCTACATAAGGTTTAGATCTGTTAGCAAACACTTGGGTAATTATGCCCCTCTCTGTTTATAGACTCAGGATAAATTGTCCTAATGGGAAAATATCTGTCCTTTGGCGTAATTTGGATCAAGGCTTTTAATTTTTTGTTTGTGTGTGGTTCGTTTGCCTTTCTAAAAATCATTTTGATGTCTGTTTCACTTATGAATCATCTACTGTTGATATACAACAGCACTCAATAAACCCCACTAAAAATCTTTTCTTGCTCTAAAAGTAGTTGACGCTGGGAAAATGCAACCCGTACATATGCCTTTCTCATGGATGCTGAATTAAAGGAAACAGTTGGATTTTAAGACTCTTAAGGAACATCTGATAAGAGGCCCACAGAAATGACCCACCAGAGCCTTGATCACCAGCATGCTGGAAAAACTCAATTCAGCTCAGTTTGCCTTAAAGCATCAAAGTCATACTACATTTGTATTCATTCATTCAACAGTCATGGAACACTTACTATAAGCAAAATTAGAGTATAGATGAATAGCTAAGTGTTTCTAATTAATAAAATAGAGATGTACTTTGATTCGATTTTTAGCTTTGTGGGAGAGAGCAAGGCATACTTCTGATCAAAAGGCAAAGTCAGTCCTTCCTTCCTCTGCTATGCTGGGAAAAATACAACTGTGCTTCCCAGGCAATGTAAACCTGTAGAGGACTTGGTTTTTAATCAGTCTGGGCCAACAAGAATAAATACTTCTTTTTGCAATGTTTCCTCCCTCTCAAGAGCTAAAAATAATGAATGAGAGGCAGTGGTGTAACGGTTAAGCACACCCTTTTGATTCAGACTAAATGGGTTTGAATTGGGACTCCAACATTTACTAGCTGTGTTACTTAACCTCATTGTGACTCAGTTTCCTTGTATTAGAATAAGGCTAATAATTATATCCACTGCACAGGGCTACTGCAAAAAATAAATGAGATAGACAATCTACATAAAGTAGCTAGCACAGTGCCCAACATAATTATAGGAAGAGTTTAATAATTCGTAGCTATTATTATCATTATTATCATCAACTAATATTTGTGTGCTCACTAAACAAAAAGTAATGCTGTCCTGGGACTTCCCTGGCAGTCCAGTGGTTAAGACTCTGTGTTTCCAATGCAGGGGCCGTGGGTTCAATCCCTGGTCGGGGAACTAAGATCCCACGTGTGGCACTGCAAAAAAAAAAAAGTAATGCCGCCTGTATATAGAAACAATATAGAGGAGTGAATCTATAAAATATGCTTGTCAATGTCTGAAGCTGGGCATATTTTTAGAGATACCCACCCAATAAACAAAGGTCCGATGAGATGTGGGCATATGTTTTAAGAGAGAATTATATTCTTTTGGCACCGTGTTTCTGAATTAGGGAACATGTATGCTTAGAATCATCGCCCCCCCCCCCATTCAATGGAGTCATGAGGACTACTGCAGCCCTAACAGGGAAGGAAAGGAGTTCTCCAGCCTGGCTTCTGCCTAAACACACAAGACTATCACTGGGATGGAGTCTGAGAGGTGAAGATTGCACAGTGATGTCAATGTCAAGTCAGAGACCATTAGCATCAAGCGTGTCTTCTTTGTGTCTGACCCAAATTTTAGTGTTGCATTTTGAGTCTCTTACCTCTTCTGTCTTCTGTAGAGATGAAGAACAGCTGGTCTGTGTCCTCTTTGTAATAACCTTTCAAGTGGGAGGAGAAGACTGTTAAGTTTGCCTTTAGGCAGTTTTTCACTCTAGACTAAACAACTCCAAATCCTTTAACCTTCCCTCATAGGTTCTATTTTCTGTCTCTTTAATCATTTTGGTTTTCCTCTGGAACCTTTCCAGTGTCTCCACGTTGCCCTTAAAATAAGGGGCCTCAGACTGGACCTACCACCCTATTAAGAGTCTATCCGCTGCCAAATTCCTTATTATGGGGGAGAGAGAAATGGGGAGAGACACTTTTCCTTTCATGTCAGACTCCCACCAACTGAATTCACCCCACTGCTATGTTGCCTATTTCTTATCAGTAAAACACACAGCTTCCTATTAAATGCACAATCATCTGTGATCCTCACATCCTTGTCAGTTATTCTCCAATCTAGATATTAAGCCCCGTTTATGCCTGCCATTTTGATCATCACCCCTCAGGATACTACTTCTGTAATCAGCCGTCATGCTGAACTTGAAACTGTTTTTCATGAAACATTTCCTTCATGTGTTGAAGCCAATTTGGATTCTCTTAGCATATCGGCAATTCCCATTCAAATTAATATTACTTGTAGGCTCTGGGTGTGCATATAGCAATTTTAAGTATTATTTAAGCCAGACCTAGGATAAAATTGGAGGCCACATTTTAAGCACCCTTATGTTTACTGAGCCAGTGATCTCTTTTCCAGTCTGCAGTGAAACCCAGTGAGGGAAAAGACAGACCAGATCATATCTTTCTGGCCTGCTGATGAGAATGTCATATGCATTCAAAAGCTTTCCTGAAATTAAGATATTATACAGATGTGGTCAGATTTTAATTCTCAGCACATACACACCCTAAACTGAGCTTAGGCACAGAGTGGTGGAGGAAGAGGGGAATATTTATTTGCGTTAAGCTTAAAATCAGCATTGATTTGCACATCATAAATTACATACCAGATGGAAGGAGTAGAGAAAGTTAGAAGAAAACTGTCGGCGGAGGAAGCAATCAGAACCAAGAAAGGGAGCCCTTCTGAAATTATTCGAAGATTATTCAATTTGAAACTAATTTCCGTAAAACTTATCAGATACCAAGATGCCACATAAAAGTATGCTAATGAATCCACCAGGACTACCACCTCCTGGCAGAAGAGAGGAAAAGGGGAAGTAGGGAGGAACTAACATTCACTGGGACCCTTATAATATTTGTAAGGCAGTCACTTTCTGTTAGAGAGTTCTGATACACTTGGCTCTTTCTAAAATCATCAGTCTAACTTGCTTTGACCCAGGAATTGCAGTATTTTGAGGACTGGCTTGCAGAGCTTGTTCTCACTGGGCATGTGTACTGTTCTCCTAAACTCCATTGTCATTGTTGGTTGCAATGCCATACCACTTTGAGATATACTTTATCCTGGGGTTTTGTTCCCTACTAGTACTTCCAAAGGAGGAACGCCACCGCCTGGCATTCCTGCCTGTGTCTGGGTTTGCTGTTGTGCCAACCTGAATGAAGCAACTGGGGGTAATTTCAGGACTGGCGATTATGGTAATTATTTACCATGTGCTCTGCGGGCTGCCTCCGAGAGTGGGTAGATGTCCAGGCCAGCCTGGACGTGGGTTGGCCCCTCCCAGACTCTAATTACCCTTTCCAGTGGCAATAATGGTCCCGAGAATGGAAGCCTTCTTTTGCCTCCTCCTTTTTAATTAATTGCTTTGAATTCTACCAGATCTGTCCATTGCAGAGCTGCGGGATGCCCAGGAAGAGACCCATAGCTTAGAGACACAGGGGTGGAGAGTGGGACTGGGGCAAGAATCCGGCATGAACCCCAAGGCGTGGGGTGAGTGTGGGTGCCTGTGTGGTGCAGGGCTTCAGGCTGTGGGGAGATCTGTGCCCTTCAACCACAGGCAGTCCCCATACCTCTAGCTCCCCCTGCGAGCTCCAACCTGGATCCCTTTCCAAGCTAGGTGAAAATGTGTTTTGAGCAGAAGTTCCTTAATGGTTTGAGGTTTGGCACAGCGATGCTTTTCCTTTTCAACAAGTGTTCAAAGTGGGAAAAAGGAATGAAATACAATTGAAGTTTTGAAAAGCAACCTCTTCGCAGTGAGATGAGGGGCACCCCCCCCTCTGCCAGCCCCCATCCCTGCTCTAAGAAAAGCAAGCACTCTTTTCCTGTCTTCTTTGTATTCCCATTAATTTAAGACAGGAAGCCCTCAGAGGGTGTGATGTAAACAATTCGGCCTCGTGGGTAGGGCTTCCTCATCAGTTTGCAGCTGGAGATATGGCTGCGCGGCCCAAGCCCATTCATGCCTCTCTGGGGGATGACTTGTTGACTGAACCACGCAGAAGACGGGAGGGGCGCGGGAGCGGGAGAAGGTATAAAGGAAATGCTTCAGTTGTGCGGTCACCGGCGATTGTAATTCAGCAGTGGTAAATTTGGTTTCTCCAGCAGAAAGAATCTGACTGCAGCCCTCTGGAAAGTTGTCTGATACCCTGCCCGGCGTGTGACGGTTGTGATTCTAGTTTCGGGCTCCCCCTGACCCCACCCCACCCCCAGTAAGAATCCGTGCTGCTGCTGATTATGAAACGGAGTGGTTATGAAATGAATTGATGTCGGGGAGGTGGAGCTTCTCGCGGCGGCTGGAGGGAGAACTTTTGACCGGGCGAGGGTAGCTGGGTAGGGCGTCTTCTCCTCAAACCCGCTCCCAGTTACCGCTGGAAGCGCCGCAGCAGTTGATACAAGCAGAGGTGTCTGCGTCAGAAACCCCAAACTCCCTGAAACCTCTCCGGGGCGGTTTCCTTTTTCCCTGCGAGGGGAGTGACCGGGGAAGGGGTTCTGGAATGCCGTGAGTTTTGACAAGTGAGCAGGGAAGTGACGAGCCGAGCCGGGATTCCATCACAGTCTTTTCATAACCTCCCAACCGGGGCTGGAGGAGGGAGGCGGGGATCCTCCCACAGACCTGCAGCGCTCGCAGGCTAGCAGTAGGGACTCCTGCAGCAGCCATGCTCCTGAAGGACCGTCGGGGGGCGCCCCGGGGAGCCGCGTCCCAGGCCGGGCGCCCGCGCTGAGCAGCCCCGCCCGCGGCCAGCAGGTGATTAGGCTCAGGCTCGGCCCCGGGGCGTGTGAGCCCAGCCCGGGAGGATTACCCGGGGCCAGCTGCTCCTGACCGAGCCTCCACCGAAGGCGTCGAGAGGAGACCCCCCCCCCGCCCCCCGGAAGGTGACTTCACAACTGGAGGTAGGAATCGGCTTAGCAAACAAAAAGCTCAGGCGTCCCCATCCGATCCGGGCTGGGGTGCAGATTGAGGCTGCATGCACAGATGTGGAAATTGAGCCACAGCCTCCGAGAAACGCGGCAGCCAGCTAACGCCCGCGGTATTCATCTCGCAGATCACTTGGGTGTCTTGTTTTTGAATTGGGGGATTTGCGTGTTTAGAGATGGTTTGTGCTCCTTGGGAGGAGTAACCGACATGGAACTGGTTTGTCGATTACTAGACGGAAGGAGGCGCCCGGAGTATGTGTGAGCGGCGGGGCGGGGAGCGCTGGGGGGTTGGGGGAACCAGGCACAAGTCCGGAGGGGCTCCAGAGCCACGCTTCTTACAGTCACCTCGGAGAAGAGGTGCCGAAGCCCAAGAAGGGAGAGGCGGTGTCCAGCACCCCAGGCAGCTGTTACTGTGTCTTTATCCCCCGCCCCGCCCGCTTCTCCCTGTGACTAGCAGGGGATGAATCTGGGGTAGAGAAAAGCTGCGGCTTCTACCAGCAGGAACTGTTTATGATCCCTCCGTGATCATAATCTTCTCTGGGGACAGATCTTGGCCCTAAACTACTTAACAGGCTGCTTGGACAACTCCCCCACCCCTGATTCACACAATGTTTTGGTTGTAGTATCCACAAATCAAAGATTTTAAAGATGAAGGCTGTTTGCGGAAAGAATGACATTTTCCGTCATGCCGCAATTCTCTAGTAAGCAGTTTGTAAACACTAGGAGTGAAATTAAGTCAAATTTTGTCTCATGAGATGGGGGGGGGTAAAGAGGAGGGAACTACAGCTGTCACCCTGGGAACCAATTCCTGGGGAATAGATTCCGTGAATGTAAATAGTAAACGCTTTTCATAAAAATAGGTCAGGCTGAGTTTCATATGGTAAGGCGAGTGGCATAAACTCTAAATAATGTAGAAGTATCTTTAAATACACATAAAATATAGTACTTTCAGACTTCGCACTCCTATACTGTTTTGCAACTCTGAATTCACTTTGCAAATGAACTGAAAAGTAAGGTACAAGGGGATCTCCCTACCACCAAAAGTTCATCTGGCAGTCATATCCCCACTAACCTGTAGACGAACGTGGCACTCATCTCTTGCTGAGGTGTTAACAAAGTTAACAGGACCCACCCACAGTTAGTTGCCTTCAGGACTGCTAGCCAAACCCACTGTCCCTCAGGTGCTGCCCTGGGGACCCGTGAGTAGGGTGGGCTTTGGGAAACCAGGCCAGTGCCCGGTTCTAAAGGAAAGAAAAGAGTGCTCAGAGTGTGTCACACACAGAAGAAACAGAAATAGGATGTACCAGGGAAAGTGATGGGGAAACCTACGCGGACTCAGGGTTTCAGGCTTGCCCGTGTGCTTTCAGCCTTGATCTCTGTGAGCCAGCGCAGCTGGGCATAATTGTCTGAGGAGATAGAGTCAATCTCTTCCTAATCTAGGGGGAAAGGAAGACAGCCGGCCTAAAGAGCAGTAAGGTGTTCCAAAACTGCCTTTCTGTTTGCCTTCTCTCTTCCGTAAGTTGCCTGACACCACACTTGGCACGCACAACTCCCTTTAATCCTCTGTTCCTACTGATCTCCGTAACTCCAGGCAGGTCACACTTAAGAATTGTTTCCTTGAATGGAAATAGTGACCCCATTCCTGCCTGTTTTCCCGGGCCATCAAGTTCTCGTCTCACCTGCTCTGCCAGGTGTTCAGCCTTTGCTGCCTTCATCAACTCTTCTCTGTTTCCCAGAGAAACCGAGTACCTTGGCTGCCTCCTAGAAGCGGGTTCTCCTGATCTTTGCCTGGGCTTTCATTCTGGAATCTGATTCATTGCCTGAGCTTCCCTTCCTTCCTTATCAAAGCTGTACATATACATAATTTTAAAGCCAGATAGTTCTACAAGGCTTGTAACTAGAAACAGCACTCACTCGGCCCACCTCTCACCAACCTCAGCTCCGGTGCCCCAGAGGCAACTGCTTCAACTCTGTGCGCGTTTCTAAATAGCAGGTGCGTCCTGCTCCTGGTTCATCCCCCTCGCAGAGCCCTCTGGCCTCCTTCGCTCTGGATTTGCTGCTCTTGGGACCCGAGGCACAGCATTATCCCGGAATCCCCTTTCATCGTCATACCAGGGATTCATTTTGCTCTTTCTCATGCGGCATCACCTGTTTTGTAGACCCTTATCTTCCTCTTTCTTTGTTTCTGATATCTTGCTGGTAAAACATCTTCTAGAAGTTCCTGAGAAAGAGTACACGGGAGATAAACTTTTTGAGATCTTCCAAGTTTGACTGATAGTTTACTGGGGTATGAACTCTACATTGGAAATCTTTTTCTGAATTTCGAAAGCGGTGCTCTTCCAGGTTCAGTATTGCCATTGAGATGTCTGTCATTCTAACTCCTGATGCTTTGAATATAATCATTTCCCCTTCTCTGAAAGAGTGTCTTGTCTTTGTAATGTCCTTTCTCTCTGTAATGATATCTCATTATAATATACCTTGCCGTGAGTCTTTTTCATCCATTTATTGGCTTTCATTGGACCTTCTTAATCTGGAAACTCATGTCCTTCAGTTCTAAACCATTTTCTGGAATATTAAAAAAAAAATGATTTCTCTCCTTCTCTTCTGGAACACGTATTAAGTTGAAAGGGGGCCCTCATAGATTGACTCTCTAATTTTCTTACTTTTTCTGTTATATTTTCTATCTCCTTTAAAAACAAATTCTACTTCCTGGGAAATTTCCTCATTTTCTCTTCCAACCCATACATTGAATGTCGATGCCTGCCATCAAATTTCTAATTTCCAAGAGCTCTTTAAAAATCTCCAAATTTTTCTTTTTATAACCTCCTGTTCTCATTTCACTGATGAAAAGCTTTTCAGTTCTCTGAGGATCTCAGTGGCAGTTTCTTAGAAGCTTCCCTCTACTCCCTGTTCTGTTTCTTTTCCTCTGATTTTCCTCTTAGTTTTTGTTTTGTTTTGTTTTTGTTTTTAAGTCTCTTACATGTTAAAGGCTTTCCTCAAATGTCTGATAATCTGGAACTGACTACTGAAAAGTTAACGAAGGTCTGCATATCTGGATGGGGCTGATACCCAGGAATAGTTCCACCTTACCAAGAAGAACACCTAGAACAGTGTTTCAGAATTTGGAACAATTCCTGGCACACAGTAAACTTTCCATTTAGATTTGCCAAGTAACTGAATGATGTAGGATCTTGCTAGGGCCCAGGTAGCGGTGATTATCAAGAGCTCCCCAGGTGAGTCACATGTGTGGCCAGCCCTGAGCACTTCTGCTGTAGAATTGTCCTGTTGAATGGTTTCACTGGAGGATTTCCACCTGTTGGTGGAAGGTCTTTCCTCTCAAAGGAAACTGACGAGGGGAAGAGAAATCCCCATACCGAGGGGAATTGGTGACTGCCGCGTTCTGTGAGCCAGACTCGGACCGAGACCAGGAGTCTAGCATTTGGTATGGAGACCTTCTCTGATTTCCCTGTTTTTAAAGCACACCCCTTGCCTCAGCTACACTTAGTGTCTTGGATTCCACAGTTGTTCTGATTCAACAGAGCAAACAGGTCTCAATGTAGGCAGTCACTTGGGAGCCAGGACTGAGAGGGGTGACCTGGGGTCTGACAGCTTCAGGCACAGTCTCGCAGCCAGCCCTACTGCTTTTGGGCCCCTGACCCCCTCAGTGCCTGGTGCCCCCAATTCCAGAGACCCTGGAACTCTGTGGCATGAGTCCCTGCCTGCTTCCAGGCTTCCCATCCTGCTGTGCTAGGTTTCAGCTTTCTTTTGTCTGTTAAGTCAGTTACCACGGGTTAGACCACTTCCCAGCTTCCAAAGATTTTGTTGCAGTCATTGTTTCTTCTGTTCTCTTTGTCTCTGAGAGACTGGCGAGTGACCCTCCCTCCTCCTCTCAGTTCTTCCTTCTGTATTTATACCCCTCTGCCGCAGGTGCCCACTTGGGACAGAATGCTAACAGGCCACGATACACTGTCAACTCAACAATAATCATTATAAATGTCCAGGCCCTGAATAGAGTGGTTCTTGGGCATTTATACCAGGTATGTTAGCATCTTCTCTATCAGGTCAGTGATTCTTCTTCTTTGTAGGTGTGGAGTATCAGGCAGAGGCACTTCTGAATGTGTTTGATGCTGTGGCTTATCCGAATTCTGTCTGTGAGAATAACCGTACAGCACGCTGACCCCTCTGAATATATTCATGTTCATTTCCTTCTTCTGTCCTCGCCAGAAGCCCATTGCAGGCTCAGTGGTCACATGGACCCAGCAGCATCCATTATCTGAGGCGATTAGTTCACTCCAATTGTGATACCTCCATTCCACACCCCAGAGACAAGTGTAGGAAAGAGTATGTGATCCAAGTCTGCACAATGAGGTGTGAAGGAATGTCTCTTATAGAGCTTCTGGGGAAGGTTTGCTCATTACAAAGAAAAAAACACAAAAAACCAAATGAACCCTTTGCTTCCTTGGTACACTGCTGTCTAGAACGGCTGTAGGCATCTTGCCACCAGCCTTAGGATGAGACCAACATGCATGAGAGGGTAGATCCCAGAGAGTCGTCCAGAAGCACCATCTTTCTCTGCACTTCCCGTCATGTGAGATGATTATTTCCTCCTTGTTCAAGCTATTTTGAATCGGGTTTTGGTATCATTTGCTGCCAAACTGATACAGGTGGATGTTGATTTACACAGCGTCTCCCTTCCAAAAGGAGTGAAGGCAGACCATGGGCTCACCTTAAGGAAGAGCTGAGCTACCCGATCCCTCATTCCGATTCCAAGCAGGATTCCTCTCTACTCTGCTGATTTTCCAGGCAGATGAAAGTAATTCTGTCTTCCAACTTCAAAGGAAGGAATAACCAATGAGACATTTTGAGAAGAAAAGTGGATTCCTTTGCTTTGGAGATTGCTAGCCGATCCCAGCGAGAGAACGTCTTGGGGCTGTCCCAGAAATGAACACTGTTCTTAAAATGAGGAGGCCACGAGGAAACCCCATGCACTCCAGCCTGTGAAAAAGCCAAGTGCGTACCACTCACTCCCTCGGTGGTGGAGGCTGGCAGGTCTGTCCGGACACTTGGTATCATTTCCTCCGTCTTCCACCCTTTGTCTTTCGTGCACCCCAGACTTGGGGAAGCTTGGACGATGAAATAAACTCCGGAAGTGCTCAGTGGAATGCGGGAGAAAGTAGACTGACCGTTCCTGTTTTCTCCTGTCTGACTCAAGTGGCAAAGACGCACTGTCTTTATTTTTATGAACAGGAGGCCCTCCTGATCTCTTCCATTCCCAGTATAATGTTAGCCTGAGGGGAAGCCTTTGATTGCGCTTACCATTATACCATCATTTTCCTGTTTGTATCTGCATCTCTTACTAAACCAAGACTGTAAGGACAGGCACTTCATATTGTAATATAGCTAAGATTTATTGATTACCTACTACTTGCACTGTTACAAGCTTTACACATGTGAACTTATCCTCACTACAATCCTATGTAGAAGGTACCACTATTATCCCTGTCTTACAATGGAGATCACTTGAGGCACACGGTATTTAGGGAAACTGCTCAAGGTCGTCCAGCTTTTCAGTGGTGGAGCAGAGATTCAGATGTCGGCAGTCTGGTCCTGGAGGTCATTCTGTGTTATATAACATGTATGTTTCATGCTATATAATTCATCATTACAGCCTGAGCACCCTTACACCATCTGTAGTGTGCAGTAGGGATTCAAATGTCACTGTGAGTGAATAAACTCAAGGATTTTTCAGTCATTACTGACTCATTAATTTTAATGGCAACATATTTCCCCATCAAGTTAAAGGACCATAATTTGTTTAACTATTTCCCCAGGATTGGACATGTAAGTAGTATGGCCTAGGGTATCTGAGACGGGGACCATCCTGAGAAATCTCAGACATGTGGTCCCTAATTGGGAGGTGACCAGGAGACATCTTTTAACTCTCCTCTTCCTCCGCCCTCCCTCACACATTACTCTCCTCACCCTCTGCCACCCCGAGGAGCAATCCTAATCCTCGTCCCAGCTCCAGATTCCCGTTACCATCATCGGTACTCTGCGTAAAAGCAGATGGCGTTACAAAGGCTTCAATATTCCATACTGCTAGAACTTTCTCCGAGGGTCTCTGTTAAAGGTTAAGCGTTAGTTGGCAGGGAATTACCGTTTGAACTGTGGATCTCTGAAACGCGGCCTGCCAAGTGCCGTTTTCCAGGTGGTTTCTCATAACAGGTCGTTTTGCACTTTTGAATCCAGAGATAATATATCTGACTCTTTCATTTGTTTTTTAAGACTTTTGGCTGACCTCTGGGATTCTTGTTTTAATTGCCAACTGATAGAAAATATAAACGGAAAAATGTGTTCGCGTGCAAACTTTGGAGTCTGTTTTATCTTTGGAAATTGGGGGTGGGGTGAGGGAAGAGGATTAAGGAAAATTTAGACAATTTTGTCTGGTGGGTTGTCTTCTTAACAGTTTCCCTTGTTAGGCCCTAAGTAAACAAACACACCGGGCGTCAATATGAGCATCTTGTAGATGTTACTTGCAGTTTAAAACGTTTCTGTTTGTATAAATTATACCTGAGATATGTTAGAAGACCTTGATGTTTAAATTTAGATTAGTCCTATGGTGAGATCCTTTGGTAAGATAAATAATCTTGTTTCCTAGATTTTTTCTAGATTTTTTTCTTTTTTTATATTTTCTAGATTTTTTTCTTTACATTTTTTCTTTTTTTTTCTTTTTTTTTACAGTTTGGGACAAGTCAAAGACATACTTGTCCCGAATACATCTCCAGTGTCTATGCATGTATGCATACGTGTGTGTATGTGTGTTCTCCTTCCTCCCCTAACCCCTCCATTCATTCTCTGCCTTCCTCTGTACCAAGAGGCTTATATCTATGAACTACAACACCTGGACTCCATTGTCCTGCTTCTGGTTGGGTTCAGCAATGGGAGACACAGGCAGGGGATCGGAAGGCAGGAGGAGAGAGTGTCGGGGTATTTACCCTCCTCACTGCTGTCCCCTCAACCTTGCTGAGGTCCTGACAATGACTGATTTCTTCTAAGCACTTATGGACAGCTCACTTTCATGGCTCCAGCTCACACTGTTTCTCCCCTTGCCCTTCAGACCTGCAGGTAGTAGTGATAGTTTCCCAGCTGTTGCTAGTTTCTAGGTGCTTCACCCTGTAAATCCTGTATAAAACTCTCTCTAGTTCAGCCCTTTTGAGTGTGTCTTCTGTTTCCTGCTGGGAACCCTGGCTGATATAGTGTGTGTCCATCTCTTTCTCATACAAAATCTTGATTGTCATGTCTGGCTCTAAAATGCCAGTTGCATTTACTATAGCACATCTGAATTTGAATCGTATCTTGTCCTGTCCGTGAGTTGTCGTCTTATTCTTGTGTCTCTTCTGTCTTTTCTATTAGATGGTGAGGGACAGGGGTGTGGATTATTCTGCCATCTCCCTGGAATGTCGAATACACTGTTCTACATACAGAGGTCACAACAATTGGCAACTCTTGAAGTAAGATAATAACATACACATAGGAGGGCATGTATATATGTGGGTATAATATATCTGTGATTGTTGATTTTTTTAAATACCCTTTATTTGTATCTTTATCAGCATCAGTTCATTTTTTTATGAAGTAAACAATGACCAGGTATCAGTTATAGGCAACTTATTATGCTAGGTATTTACATTAATTTTTTTTCAGAGTTCTTAAAGATTCATAAAGGGGGTTTCAGAAAGAGCTGAAATAACAGAATTTTCAAGCTAGAAGGAATCTCAGAACGTATGTAATTTAGTTTCATCATTTTCAGGCGAAGCTTGGGCTGAGTGGTTCAGTGCTTTTTTCTGGGGCACAGGTAGTAGGTGGTATGGATGATGCCAGAACTTGGTACCCTGAGGCGCTGCCCAGGGCTTCTTTCCCCATCTTCCTCCAGTCAGTCAGCCTGCTCACTCATAGGTGCTCTCTGGTGAAACCAACCTCCATAAGGTACCCCTTAGAAAGCCTCTCTGCTGCCCCTTATTGCTTCCCTCTGTGTTGCAAATGCAAACCAGATCGTCATGCTCTGAGCTCATAAAAGGGCCTAATAGGATGCAGACGGTGGATTCTAACCCAGGCTCCAACCTTAGCCCCACGTGTAGACAGCTGGGGGAACACTTGGGCCAACCCGCAGCCACTCTTGGCCATCTCCCTACACCAACTTTAAGCTTTGGAGCAGCATTTTACGAGGGGGTATGAGGGGCTGGGGCTGGGGTGGGTGAGTGAGTTGCCAGTCCTGCGGTTATTGCAGCCAGAGTCTCAGGCCTCATCTGTGGGGATGCGATCCCCAAGTCAGGCCCAGCTGCTTGCAGGGCCTTTCCTGTAGGGCGTTTGCCGATTGGCACGGCTCCTGCCATGACGGCCCTTCCTGCATCCATTTAGCACAAGGACCAGAGTATAAGGTGTTCCCTATGAAATCAAAAACCTCTGACTCCGCTAAATCACAGCTTAAAGTTGGTTTAAAATGGATACAAAAAAGCCTTTCCTTAATGGACAGAGAGAAAGCAGATTGGCCTAAGTCTGCGAGTGATAATACAAATGTTGGTAATTAGTGTTTCTTTCTCCATATGTTACAGTTTTTCACATACGCAAGTCAGCTGGAGGCTGATAAATTGCTACACCTCACCTGTAAGACTTAGGTTTGGGAAGATTAGGGAAAGAGAAGCAAGGGATAGTGTCTTTACTGAGTGCCTGCTATTTGTCAGGCTTTGTCCTGGCAGCTTTAACTAAAAGATCTCACACCCAGATAGCTAAGTGCTATGCCCATTTTGTAGATTTGGAAACTGAGGCTCACAAGGGCTGTGACATACCCAGAAGTACAGAGGTAGGGTGAGGTGATATATCATCTCCTCAGTTCTGACTGTACAAATAAACCTTGTCAGTGAAGTAGTGACTTTCCAAACCCAGCTGGCCCACATCCTTGCTAAATGACTCTGGGGAAGGTTAGTTTCTCTGCCTTGGTTTCCTCAGCTGTAAAGTGGGGATAATGTGCGTTGCTCCCTCATAGGTTGGTGGTAAGGATCGAAGCACTGCGTACAAAGTGTTCACCTCTGTGCCAGGCACATAAGCCCTTAATGAAATTTAGCTCCTGGGCCCCTAGAGCTGGGTTTGCTGCTTCTCCTTTCTGGATGTGCTTTGTCAGCTTTCATCTCTTAACTTCCCTGAGTCGTTTCCTCAGTCATAAAACGAGGCTTGGGTTAAAGGTCAGTTTTCTGAATGGAGAAAAACCCAAGGAGAATGAGGCAAATCCCCATCTTTTTTTTTTTTTTTTTTAGTATAGTTTTTAGCGCTTGTTACCATTGGTGGATTTGTTTTTTGGTTTGGTTGCTCTCTTTCTTTCTTTTTTTTTATTACTTAAAAAAATTTTTTTTTAATAATTATTTTTTATTTTTAATTCACACCCCCATCTTTCTTGTTGTAATTATGAAGCTTCTGAAAGTGCTGGGTCTATGTATTACTTTAGGACAAAACCCACCCAAGTCTACTGGAGAGAATCTAGACTGGGTCAGCTGCCCTGGAGGTAGCTTTGCTGAAGCAGCCAAATTCCAGTAACACTCTCTCAGTTCCTACCACTTGGGGTTTCCTCTCTTTCATGACTCTGTCCCCGTTGTAAAGAAAAACTCTATTTATTGTTTTCAATTACATTATACACAATACTCTCTGAATACTCCTTCACTGCTGACACTTCTGGTCACCAAATATGTAGGTGAGGGGACACACCAGCTCCCTGGAGGTGGCGTCAGATCCCATGGGTTAAGGGCTCAGTCCCCCAAGACTTCCCCCCTTCCCTACCATACACGCTTCAGACGCCAATCAAAAGTCCAAGTTGTCACCTGTGCTTCTGACCGACTGGCTGTAAATAGGTTCCCACGGCCTCTCCTATTAATGGGGTTAATTAATTAATCAGTTTGATTAATTTGCTAGAGCATCTCATGGAACTCAGGAAACAGTTTACTTGCTAGATTACTGGTTTGTTATAAAAGGATACAACTCCGGAACAGCCAGGTGGAAGATGCATAGGGCAACGTCTGGGGAAAGGGCGTGGCGTCTCCAGGTGTTCACCAAGCCGGAAGCTCTGCCCACCCATCCTTTTGGGTGTTTACGGAGGCCTCGTTACATAGGCACAATTGATTAAATCATTGGCCATTGATGATTGAACTCAGTCTCCAGCGCCTCTCCCTTCCCCAGAGGTCAAGGGGGTGGGATTGAAAGTTCCACCCTTCTAATCATGCCTGCAGCACCCTCCCACCACCCCCCGCACCCCTGCAGCCAGCCTCCATCCTTAAGGACTTTCAAGAAGTCACCACATTATCATCGACTCAGATGTGATTGAAAGGCACTTGTTAAAAAGATACCTGTTTCACCTTTATTGCTCTGGAGCCATTTCAGGAACGAAATATTATAAGGAAAGATGCCCCTATGACTCTTACGTAGGGAATTCCAAGGGTTTTAGGAGTGCTATGCCAGGAACAGTGGGCAAAGACCAAATATTTATTTCTTACTGTAAATCACAATATCAGAGTGTTGATATATAGTTGTCATCATTATCATCCTCGTTTTTTCCTCCTTCCGCACCCTTCTCCTCTGAACTAAAACTTAATGGCCGCAGCAAGCACCTTGTACGGCTTGGAGCATTGCGCATTGTTCCTTTCCACTTCAGTCACTGAAATAGGTAATGGGTGGGAGCTCAGTTATGCTTCCAGGGTATTTAGGGCCTTCTTCGGAATGTTCCGGAAAATTCTCCCTCTCCTACATACAGACTTCTCTGACTCCCTTTGCTGTTGGGAATGCCTTTAGCAGTGCTAGAGCTTAGAGGGCGGCTCTCACCCCTGCAGAAGGTGGTGGTGGCATCTGGGAGGATCCGTGACCACACAGCTGCCCGGGAGTCTCCCCATTGCAGCTACTCTCCTGCCACTCTTAAAGGCACCACACTGCGGCTGCATCAATTATTTTTCACAGAAGAAGAAAGACAGATAAGACAGAAAGTCAGTGTCCTCCCAGCCTGGCTGGTGTGGCATCTGTCCTGTGGGAGAAGCACCTGTTTCTGGGTCCTCTAGACCCAACCTTTTGGATTCCCCTGGAGTCCCCCAACTCTACCCTGAGAAAGCCCACGTGTGATTCGGTACCACGTTTCCATGGCTGCCCTGCTGAGGAAGAAAGGCAGATGGGGGCAGTGTGGGAGGTGAAGCTACAGGATTTAATTAAGCCCAAATCAAATATAAGGCACGGTCCTGCCCCCCCAATAAAAAAAGATTATCATCAGAAATGAGGGAATTGCCTTATATTTAAGTCTTTACAAATTCTCTCATGCTGTGGAAGGATCTCACAATTATTTTGAACATCAAAGTGTTATTTAGGGAACACACATTAGCCTGAAATGACCTTCGTCAGTGCTGGTTTTGGATGCTTTAATAGAGGTCAACTGAGGAAATCATGTTTTAAAAAAAGGTTTAAAAAATCTAGTAGTACTCCTGGGCATCTGACCTCACAGTAACAAGTGTTGGATTTCTTTGTAAACAAGACTTTTAAAGATCATTTAAAAATGGAACAAGTCAAGAACCTTATGCAAATAACTGACATGGAAGTAAAGGCGATACGTTTTGGAAAACTCAAAATGTAGCCATAGTCACAGGCAGGGTGTAAAAAGGCCACTGAAGACTTTGAATAAATGTTTTCCTAATGTGTGAGAGTCAAGGGTGGGAGGAAACCAGAAACATTTCTAAATTAGCATTAACTTATGCTGTTTACATCGTATTTGTGTATATGATACTCTTACACATACATGTGTATTGCTACAGTAATCACTTAAATAGCATGTAGTAAATATTTTAAATGTTACGTTTTTAATATCTTAGATGGAATGTTTACATCTAGTGATATAGTCTTTCACTTACATCGTTTATATTTATCTAACCCCCCTGCCCAGTTTTTTCAGCTATGTTCTGATTGGGACAGTAGAGGATTGCTTATATTTGGACTCACTTCACGATCCCGCTGAGATGGCCTTTGTTGCCTCTATAGGAAATGCAAATTAATGTCAAGAAGTATTTTTATAACACATGTTGTTGTCACCTTGAATTGTTGCTTCAGAAACTCCATTCTTGTTTCTTACTTGAACTTTCTTGGTTTGCAAGTGCCAAACCAAAATAAAATAAAGTGCACAGGAACGCAGACCATTAAATGGCTCAAATATACTTTCTCTAAAATCAGTAAGCGATCTAACCTGAGCAAAGGGGTACCAACTTATAAAATCAGTAAGCGATCTAACCTGAGCAAAGGGGTACCAACTTATATTTAGGGGTCCTTATAGCCTTATATCCACCCATGCGTGGTGTCTGGAATTGTACTGAGCAGATTATGAGGAGTGTGGGCTGTGTATGAAGCTAGAGCCCTTGACACGGTTGATAAGGGTGTGAGCAGAGTCCCGTTCATGGAGTAGTAGTCTACAGAGAGCAGTCAATCTTGGGCAGCCTGTCAACTTGTGGTTTTGGTGAAACAAACAAGGAGAATTCTCCTCAAGGAATATCACGGGCACAGGAAGGCCGGACCTCACTCCTCCGGCCCCTCTTCGTCCTCCACGTAGGAGTGTGGACATGTGTCCTCCCCCAGAGCACCTGGCCGACAAGTGTAGTCACAGCCCAATGGGGACATTTCCACCTGGAAAAACCACATCTCCAACAAGAAGCCACCTTACCGAAGAACTTTATCTTCTCGTGAGATATATGTTCCTAGAAAATAAGCACAAGATGTGTTTAATCCCAACGTGTCAATGTGAACTGGCCTGTCATTGTCCCCTCGCTTCCCCAGAGCATGGCTTTCTACCCTTTTGAATGTTACAAAAATCATGGACCATTTTAGTTGTTGAGAAACCATGCCTGCCCCCCAAACTAGCAATGACGGCAGTAGTCAGGATTCTCCAGAGAAAGAGAATGGAGAGGAGATATATGTGTATAGAGGGGGGGGGGGGGGGGAAGGGATTTGTTTTAAGAAATTGGTTCATGCAACTGTAGGGGTTGGCAAATCTGAGCTCTGTGGGGCAAGCCAGCAGGTTGGAAGTTCAGGCAGAGTTTCTGTGTTGCAGTCTTGAGGACAATTCCTTCTCCTCTGGGAAACCTCGGTCTCTTTTCTCTTACTGCCTTCAACTGATTGGATGAGGCCCACCCCATTATGGAGCATAATCTTTGCAAAAAGTCCACTGATTTAAATATTAATCACATCGAAAAAAATGCCCTCACAGCAACATCTAGACTAGTGTTTGACTAAACATCCAGGCACCATAGCCCAGCCAAGTTGACACATAAAATTAAGCATCACAGTTAGGATTGATAACTGCATTTATTTATCTGCCCTATTTATAGTCTATATTTTGAAGTAAGAATAAGATTATATAGAAAAATCAAGAAAGTACTCTGGGTTGATAGGTTAATGAAGAACCTCTAGATTGAACATTTGAGTTTTGACCATTTTTTCTTTAAAAAGTTTAAAGATGTAGAAAATGCAAAAATAATCTAGCAAGCATCCATATTCCTGCCACTCAGATTTAATAGCCATTAGTGTTTTGCCATATTTGCTTTTAAGGTTTTTTTCTTAAACAAAAAATTAGTCATAACTTAACTTACCCCATCTCGTTACACTGCATCTCCTTCCAGGCTAACTTTTAGATGGTTGAGTACGACATTTATAGATAAACACATGCATCTTTATGTGTGTTTTAATTGACATAAATGGTATCATATGGCATCTTGCTTTTTATACTCTTTTTTTTCTTTTTTGAGATCTGGCCATGTTAATGGAATCATACCTTTCAACTGACTTTTCTGTTTTAAGAAGATTTCTCTACCTCTCCTATATTTTTTTTCCAGTAATTTTTTTTTTTTTTAACTTTTTTGGGTTTACTTATTTATTTCTTTATGGCTGTGTTGGGTCTTCGTTTCTGTGCGAGGGCTTTCTCTAGTTGTGGTGGTGAAGAGTAGTTCTCTTCATCGCGGTGCGCGGGCCTCTCACTATCGCGGCCTCTCTTGTTGCGGACCACAGGCTCCAGACGCACAGGCTCAGTAATGGTGGCTCACGGGCCCAGTTGCTCCGCGGCATGTGGGATCTTCCCAGACCAGGGCTCGAACCCGTGTCTCCTGCATTGGCAGACAGATTCTCAACCACTGCGCCACCAGGGAAGCCCCTCCAGCAATTTTTTATATCTAGGTTTATTTTCTTTTGGCTTTCATGTGGAAAATATATAATTTGATCTTTACCTCATTCTACACAGAAAAACAAATTGAAGATGGATTAAAAATAAATTTCAAATGGAGCACAGTGATTAGCACGCCCTTGCACCACGTCTGTCGTTTAGTCCTTAAAAATATGTACGTTGGTTTCAGGACTCTTTATCCCATTCTGATAATTTGTCTATTCCTGCATCAATATCACACTGTCTTAATTACTATAGTTTTCTAATGCGTTTTAATATCTGATAATGTAGTCCATCCTCTTTGTATTTCTTTTTCAAAATTTTTATTCTCAGACCTGTGCTCTCCCATATAAATGTTAAACTATTTTTCAAGTTTCCTAAAACATCTTGTTGAGATCATTTTGGAATTTCACTGAAATTATTGATTGATTGGGCAATATTAACATCTTTAAAATGTTGTCTTTCTCTCTCTGTAAACAAGGTTTATTGCCCCATTAATCCAAATCTTCCTTTTTATCCTTCAATGAAGCTTTATAATTTCTTACTAAAGTTGCTTTTTAGATTTATGCCTATCTACTTTATAGTTTGGCTTACTATGGAAGCCAATTTTTTCTTCTTATAGTCTCCATTTGCTCACTGCTGGTATAAAGGAATGCTACTGATTTTGAATTTGGATTTTTGTTGCCAGCAATCTTGCAGTAACCTCCTATCCATTCTGATTGTTCAAAGGTTGGTCTTGATAATTAACTATTAAAAAAACTGACTGCGAGTCCTCACTACCATTTTGAATTATATACTTTATAATTACATTGTCGTCCACAATGTTACAAAGTTCCCTGAGCATAATGTAGTCAAATAGCCTTGGCTCTGGATTTGGGCTATGTGCCAGGGGACATAAAGATGAAAACAGACAGTGGGGCACCAGTTCTGGGTGGTGGCCAGGTATGGCCTCAAATTCAGTTCTTATGGAATTTCAATGTACAGTATATGCAGCTTTTGAGACTATTGAATTCTTATGCCAGACTTCCCAGGTTCCTATATTGTCACATCTGAATGTCCTTGGAAGCTGTCTGTGCCTCAGATTGCTTTAAAATGGAGGTATTAGAAATAAATAAACAAACAAATAAATAAATAAAATGAAGGTAATAGTAATATCTAATCATGGGGGTTGTGAGGTTTCAATGAGTAATTGCATGTCCCTGGCCCAGTTTAAGCTTTCAATAACTGTTAACTATTACTATGAGACATCCTTACTGCATTTTCTAACTTTAGGTATTTTGGAACCTTTATGCTATGTAGCATAAGATTGTTATTGGTTCAGACTTACTAGTGCTTTATCAGAAAGTAGACCTTTTCTCTTTCATCCTTTGTTTTGAAGTGCTGCGCTCTTTGTAATTATATCACTTCCGGTAAGATCATGCCTAGTACAATGCAGATCAAAAGGCAAGTTGTTTCACAGAAATTTGCTTTACAAACTTTGCGAAAGGGCCTATTTTTGTTAATGAGGATGTTATCTAGGGCTCTAGCCCTAGTGTCCTGAGAGAGGGATAAACTAGAATCTAGAGCTTTGAAGTGGTTTGCACTTTAATTTTTGAGATAGGGGAGAAAATACTATGACTGGTTCATAAGCTCAACAAGCACCCCAGAACCTCACTTGTTCAGATTACTTAGGTGGTAATGAGTCCAGGTGCCTGGGAGAGCATCTCTGGGCCCCTTCTCCATTCGCTGGAAGTGCTCTCTGGCCCATCTCTCCCACAGTGGCCTTTGTTCTTGGTCCTGAACAAAGAGCTCCGTCCCTTCTCAGTGTCCCTTCTCAACCGTCCTGGCTTCCTAGAATTTTGCTTTAAAGCCCTGTTCTTTTTCTGACCCTCAGAAGAACACAGACAATCTCGAGACCCTGAATGGCAGAGCTTGCTGTAAGGTTTCTAGTGGTGGAGTGGCCTTGGCTTATTTTGGAATTTGGTAGAAAATGACTAATCCTGTGTTTAAATATCTACTGTGGTACACCCCGCTGTTGGCCGCCTGTGACTGCATAGACGGGGCACTGTGGAGTGAGGAAGGCAGGTGGTAGTAGACCATGAGGTCCACGTGGTAATGCGCTGGGCGGGGGGCATTGTACTTTAAGAAGCCCTGTCGCTGAGTGCCCAGGTCAGTGTTAAGAATTGAAATTTCTCCTCATGTATGACCCAGCAAGTTGTCTCCCACTCTGTTTTTCTAGAGAACAAAGGCTGGGATTGAGAGCAACTCTAGTTATTCTGAAAGCTTTCTTCTGGGTCTCTTCTTAGCAGGAGAGGAAGATCTTCCAGTGTTCTTAAGAACAGTCAAATCAATTTCAACAAGAGGCAGGCTTGTTTTGTCGACTTGTGGGTGTTTCATGTCCCATTTCAATTGTCATCTCTTCCCCTTTTCTTCTAGCCTAGGCAATACTCAGGGAGCTGTAAGAATTGGGGATTTTTTTCTTTTCAAAGCAGATTTTTAAATGCTTTTCTGCTTAACATTTCTCTTTATCTTCAGTATCTTTGTTAAATAAAGGGAAAAAAATTTTTTTTCTGAGATGAAGAGAAAGGTGCCTTCAGTGACCAAACTGCTCTGTGTGTGATTCAATCCCTAGATCTGATTTCAGTTCTGCTAAAGATGGGCTTCTGAGACTACTCACACTTGCTCCAGCAATACCTGATTTTAAAAGACCAGCGTTATAATGAGCATTTTGTTTATGCTTTATAGTAAAATCCATGAGGGTTTGTCCTGCTTTGGCCAATTTGAAGATGCAGGTTTTTCTCTTCTTCTTTTTTTTCTTTTTTTAATACTTTTTATTTATTTATTTGGCTGCGCTGGGTCTTAGTTGCGGATCTTCACTGCCACGTGTGGGATCTTCAGTTGCGGCATGCAGGATCCTTAGTTGTGGCACACGGGAATCTTTTATTTGTGGCATGTGGGATCTTTTAGTTGCTGCATGCATGCGGGATCTAGTTCCCCGACCAGGGATTGAGCCCAGACCCCCCAGATTGGGACTCAGAGTCCCAACCACTGGACCACCAGAGAAGTCCTGAAGATGCAGATTTTTCTGTTATTATTTACATCTTTTCAGATGTATCAGAATTCTATGACACGTGCATTGCCTGTGTTTCAACATTCTGCTCTACAATGCCCGTCACCACTGCTTCAAGAACTGTCTCTATCAATGGATAGGAAGCAAGCATTTTCAAAATTCTGTGAACAGAACATTTGCTCTTTTTCTTTTCTAGAGTGGCTTTAGCCAGTATCCTCATTTGCAGAGATCAAAATCTGATCTGTAAGAACCCTATTTTGATTGGCTGTAGGGCATTCATAGCCCTGTAACTAAATACCAATGTATGAAATGGTTATTGTTCCCTGGAGGGGGGTGGGGTCTGGGCCAGAACACATTCTTTGTGAGTCCCAGGGAGCAAATGGAAGCTGTGAATGTCCCTGCAGCCAAGCCAAGTAAACATGAGCTCCTATAACCTCAGACACAGAGGTACAAATTGGCCTTCTGGCTGTGGTTTAGGACTGGGATCTCTAACCAGCAGGCTGGCATTTAACTGAAGCCTCTCCAATCAACCTTTCCCTCTGCGGTTGGTCTAGTTCTGAGACCTCCGCCTAATATTCATCATGATGATTGGATTTGACTTGCTCTGAAAATGAGTGTTGTTCCCTCACTCATTACAATGAGTGTTGTAATGAATTTTTAATAACACTGGCCTGTCTTGAGTCATGTCCTCGTATTTGACAGTATTTAGTCCGACTCTGTCCCCTCATCTGGGCATAAAAATCCCATCCTAAAAGTTGACAGCTCCGCAGACCATCTTAACTGATCAACTCCAGGGACCGCATGTGTGTGGTGTTACACTAAGCAACAGACATGCATCGACACCAAGCCTCTGAAAACCTATGAGGTGCAGGGCCTGTAGTTGTGTCCACTTTACAGAGTGGGGACCTGACTTGGGTCCCACAATTGCTCAACCTCCTCGAGTTCCACGGTTGGTAGTTAGCACTTAGCAGGTGAGAAAATAAACCTCAGACTGGAACTCAGCTGATTCAAAATGCCTCCGTTTCTGGGGAGGTTTTTACAAAGGGGCCTTCAAGGGCCCGACGCCCTAGAAAACACAAACATAGCAATCAGAAGCCCAGAGAATTAAGGGGAAGGAGGAAGAGGGTGATCATATGTTTCCAACGGTACTGCTCTCAATTATTCCATTTGGCTTATGGAGACCTTGATGTTCCTTCCTGCACCGCACGTTGTAGGCCACCTAATGAATAGCTATTATAGTAGAGGTTACATTGATACATGCAGTTGAAATTTTTTTTAAAGCAAATTGGATCATTTTCTGCTTGTTTTTAGCTGTAGAGAACAGTTTGGGTGGTAAATGTTTATTGAGACTTATAATTTGACAGGCCCAGTCTTGGATCTTTGAGACATGAGAGACAGACAAGGATTCCCTGTTTTCGTTTAGCTTCTATTCTTGTGGGGAGAGACAGGAAGTTAACACAGAAATAAATAACTAGAAAGCAGTGATAAATGTTTTTAATTGAGTTTTTGGGTGAAATTATCTTTCAGTTTATTTTATTAGCATTGTGACTTTCTTTTTCTTGGACGGGAGAAAAGTACATGAGTCAGATGCCAAATAGCTGGGTTTTGTTGTCAGATCAAATTGGAATTAATTTACCTTCTATAATTTAAAGACTGTGCTGGGTTCATAGAAACAGAATGAAGAACTCACTTCTGGTCTTATTTCTGTTAGGAGGCCTTGAGCTTGTCCTTCTAATGCCTCTTCTCCTGGATTTCTTCATCTGTTCCACAAGGGGGTTGGACTGAACCTGTGGTTTCAAACTCTGCTCTTGGAAACATCCCTCAGAATCAGGATGGGGGAGCTGGCAGGACCTTAGGAGGCTGGTTTGGCCGCAGCCAGAGCAGCTCTGCTGTTGTCTATCTGTTATCGGGGTTCCCCTAGATTGCAGAAAGGATTCTATGGCTGAAAAGGACAGTTTGGAAGCCACTGTATTGTTCATGGAAAACCACCTTGTTTGTGGGGAAATGCCATGAGCAAAGTTTTTAAGACTGAGAGAAATGTACAAAACAAATAGAACAGACAATGGATTAATAGAATATGTAAAAACCTATAAACTCATGAGGAAAAAGAAACAAAGACCCAAAAGAAAAATGGACAGAGTCTGTGAAATGGTAACTCACTGAAGAGAAAATGCAAACGGCCGATAAACATAAGACAAAATGCTTGATCTCTCAGAAAAATGCAAATTAAAGCAGTGGGGTTTTTTTTTTTTTTTTCCCCCTAATACTGCCCATCATCCAGTCCAGACAAAGCCAGGGTTAAGGTTAGGCTTAGGCAAAAATTAAAAGTATGATAGAATCACATGTGGGTGGAGTTAGGGAAAGGAATATCCACATGCTGTGAGTGGGAGTGAAACCTGTTGTGGGATCTTGTCAGTGTCTATTAAAATCATACATATCCTTTGACCCAGTGATTCACTTCTAGAGTTGTATTCTAGTGAAATACTTGCATCTGAACATACTTCCACTCCAGAACTGTTGGGAAAAGGGGGAAAATGAAAATTAAACATCAGTAGAAGATTGAATAAATAAAATATGGTGAGTCCACATTGTAGAACACTGTGTGGAAGGTTTCAAAGAATGAAGTGGGTCTCTTCCATAGGATAGAATGATCTCTAAGGTGTATAATTAAGTGGAAAGAAAAGCACAGTGTAGAGGGCAAGAACACTATGTGGCTGTTTAATAAGTAAAGTGATATTTTTCCCCCATATGAATATAGCAGTATGTGAATGCTGCATCCAGAAGATCTAGATGAAAAACAGAAAACAATGTTTGTTTTGCAGGAGAAGAGTGGAATTAAGGAGGAGATTAAGGCTTATCTACATAGTTTGAGTAACAGACGGAAGGAATGCATACATATTTTAAGCAACTAACAACACGATTGTTTAGAGCATGCCACTGTGCTCGAGGGACTCTAGGACGGGTAGCAGGGGCTCAGAGGCTGGGCTTGGTTTGATCTGCCATCGCCAAGTTGTGGATGTGCCTCCGGAGGGCCTCTTCCTTCCCTGCCACTCCTTCTTCCTCCCGGCCTGCCCAGCTCCTTGCCCTGACTCCCTTCCTCTTTCCTCCCGCCTTGAGGATCTGCCAGCTGGAGAAATTCCTCCCTCTGCCCTTCCACCCTTCTGAGAACTGTGGGTTGGCAGGGGACCAGCACAGTCCCTACAGGAAACTGCTTCTGTGAAGGATGCTGTGAAGCGCGGGGCCTTTGCCACGTCCCTGGCCCTCGAGCCTAGGGTGGAATTCAAGTCTTGCCTTAGGACCGGGTCACTCCCACACACCAAGCCCCGAAGTACTAATGCATCAAGTAGAGTCTGCCGAAGTCTCTTGAATGCCTGCTGGTGCGAGACTTCACGCCAGGCTGTGGTCTTGTGAGTGCTTTGACGGGCATGTTCCTCCTGTGTTTAGTCCTTAAAGTTTTGACGCTGGCTGACCTAATTCTTTCTTTGGATTTCTGTACACAGACCACCGTGATACATTCTGGAAATCCTGCAAGTTCATTGAAGGGTGGATGTTTTAAATATGGACTTGCTAGACTCCAAACAGTCCGAAGCAGATCTCTCTCTCTCTCTCTCTTTCACACACACACACACACACGTGATATACGCGGTGACCACCAAGGCAATGACAGAATAGGAATTGTATTAGGAAAATGACTCTCACCTGAGAAATGCTTGGGGCAGATTTGGAACTGGAGACATTCTCTCTGGGGGAGGGACCTGGGGTGTTGGTGGAAGGACCACACTGGGAGTCTGTGAACAGTTTTCACTAATCTGCACACTCGATTTTGTTTCGTGTTGCTTTTTGAGATGGAGAAGCAGACTTGAGGATGGAGGAGGGCTACTGAGATGGCAGCTTTTCCAATCGGAACCATTTTAACAGCCTAAAAGTACCGTTCCTGAGCTCTGCAGAGTCCGCTTGCCTTGTCTCACTGCGCTTATTATCAGTTGCCCGTTGTTCTTTTGGAACAATGGGACTGATTTTTCCATAGAAATCTGACGAAATTGAGTATAGCTATACAGAGAACTGCCAATTAGGAGGACAGAGTCGAGATTGTCACCGGCACACATGCCGCATGCAGAGGGTTGTAGGCACACGAGCAGAACTTTCTGCTCTTTGATTTCAGCCATCAGGTTTATATGTTTTTTTTTTAAAAAAGAGTTTTTTCTAAAGAAAAAATAAAATGGATTGGCCTCCTGGGGGCCACATGTAGCTTTGAGAGGCTACTTAGCTGAAGGGCAGAGGGAGTGGTGTTTGGGGGCACATCACAAGGAAACAACCCTATTTTCCAAGCCAGGGTTCCAGGAGTGCAGCTGTTCCAATCCATTTGCACAGTGGGATTTGGATGGAGCAGATAATGCCCATGGAAACTTTTCTAAACAGTAAGTTTAGGTTTTTGAGGTAGTGGTGCCCTTGTGGGTTTAACTGTTAATTTGGTGGCTTACACTCTATAAAACATGTTAAATTATTTTGGGGGGTAAAGGGTAAGTGTCTTTCCAAGGGTCACTATGGTAGCTCACACACAGGGTAGGCAATAACCAACTGTTGATAATTTTGATTGCCTGCTGCTTGGAAATCTATTTTTTTTTTTTTTTTCTTGGCCACGCCGCGTGGCATGCGGGATCTTAGTTCCCCGACCAGGGATTGAACCCACACCCCAGTGGAAGCACGGAGTCTTAACCACTGGACCGCCAGAGAAGTCCCGCTTGGAAATCTTTATGGTAAATACTGTGAGGGATAGGAAGATGAACAAAGACACCGTCAGTATGGGAACACACACACACATACACTCACACACACACACACACACACACAGAGTCACACAGGGCCTAGGGGTTCACCATTTGGGAGCGAGGTCCCATTTGATGATGGCCAAACAAATGTTGGGCAGAGTGGAAATGTCCAGAGTCAAGGTACCCTAATGCACAGAGGCAGGAAAAACTCTATACCAGCCTCTCTCTGCTTCTCAGTTTCTCCTTCCTCAGTTCTCTGGACCCTCCTCCTTGTTTCCCCCAATCACACACATTTTGTGAATTGTTCTATTGTTTGTCTTTGAAAAGATTGATTTATATATTTGAAAGGAAAATCCCAGAGCCTTTTCCCCTTAATGCTATAAAGTTGCCATTTAATGAGGCGTTTGGAAGGCCACCCAGCCACTTGAAATCCAAAGTGTCACATTGAAGGATTGTTACCAACAAGTATTTACATTGGAGCCACGGTTTTACTTTCTCTTGGCAATTGGCTAATTTACTGCAAGAGCCAATAAATCCTTGGCCGATGAGGAACAGATTGGAGGGGAGGAGCTTCTGTTTCGGGCCATTTTCTTTTGGAATGCTTTTAACACTTGGCCCCAGGGAGGATTGTGTCCTTTTGTTTCGTTAAACAGTTCAAGTTGGCCATTTTCTGGTGCTATGTGGAAGGGCCTGTCAGGCAGGTGGGAACGAAGTGGCTGGGTCTTCGTGGGCCCTGGATTTGCACAAACCTAACAGTTCTGTCAAGAGAATGTTTGAAAATGCGTTTTCTGAAGAAGGGGGACTGTGTAAATAATAGATGAGGTCTGAAAGGGTGATCTGAGTAGAACCGGCAGCGGGGCTGGTGGGAGAAAAGTCCCTTGCCTTGCCAGCGCCTGTTTTACGTGTTGGGAAGAAAAACTCTGCCGCTTTCTTTGAAGAACTTGCAAAAGATCCTGGTTGTGGCCCTACTGTGTCGGAGTAAAGGGCTCCTCTCTTTGCGGGCCTTAAGACACACGTGGACCACTGTCTTCCTGAGCATGCGACAGGGTTGGAGTGACCTTCTCAATGTTTCTATGGTGAGAATTCCAAGAGGCTTGAGAGCAGTGCTGTCCCCCAGAACTTCCCCGGCGGTGGCAGTGTTCTCCATCCGAGGTGCCCAACATGGCAGCCGCTAGGCACGTGTGGCTCCTGAGCCCTCGGAATGCGGCTAGTGTGACCCACGGATTGAATTTTAAATTTTAACTAGCTCAAGTTTACATACGGGAATCGCACTGAACAGGGCAGTTCTGAAGGGCTTTCCTGCCTTTTCTGAAGAACTCTAAGTTGATCACCTTTGACCTTCACAGCCCGCTGGTGCAGGGTGGACCTTTGGTAGATAATCTACTCCCACAGGAAAAACATGAAGAAATCGAGTCTCAGAGGAGCCAAATGAGGGGCTCAGATCTTGGACTAATAAAAGCAGCAGAGCTGGGACTAGGGCCAGGGCCCTTCTGCCTGGACTCCCACCTCTGAGAGCCCCTAGGAGCCCAGCGTTAGATGTTAATTAGAAGCACTTCTTAGCAGGGGAGCCAACCACAAAAGGAAGGCTTGCTTAGCATCTGGAGTCTTGGCTGTGGGCTGTGTACTTAATCTTCTCCTTTAAAATCAAACAGGTTTAATGAGCAGGGAGAGTTAGGAAATCCCTCTGGGCCCTTAAATCCAAGGAGGGGTTTCTCTGGAAGCAGAGGAAATGGGCCAGACAGGTGGAGTAGTTCCCCTCCCTTCTGGCCTCCTTTGCGTGGCCCTGTCTGTGGCGATTACAAGTGGGGAAGGACTACAAGTGGGGAAGGACGCATGGAGACTTGTGGTTCTAGTTTCCTACCCTTAATGTGCTGTAAAAAGTCCAGGCCCCAGGACAAATGGCCCACACTTGGGTAATCCTGATTTTATCAGTGCTTCTGGCAGCCCTATTAACTAACATGCCCCTTGCTGCTGTGTAAACCAGAGCCCTAAACTTGGAGTCCGTTAATTGGCTCCAGCCCCATGCTCGCCTTCTCTGGTTCTTGCTACTTCACCTCATCCTTGAGGACTGTAAGAAAAGCTCTGGGATTCTCCCATCTCCAAGGGGCATCTGTAGAGGGGGGTTGGCTTCGCAGGCAGGAGGCTGGGCCACAGAGCAGTGACATCTGGGTTGGGACAGTGAACGCTTGCCAACACCACTGATTCTTGGTAATCGTGGTGTGGATTTAATGCCAGGGTGGCTTTCCCAACCGCCACCAGCACATTCTAGCTGTAACCGTCCTCATCCAAGCTCACACCATGCCAGTGTGCTCAGAGAAACAAAATCCTTTTACTCTTATCAAAGGATTGTCTAGATAATTAGAAGGGAAATCTGCTGTGACAAATCAAAGCTACCCATCATGCTTTCACATCCTTAACAAAACGAATTTCTGGATTACCTGCTTCTCAGAGTCGGTCTGTCTACTCATCTCCTACCCACCTACCTACCTACCTGCCTATCTACCTATAATAACCGCAACAGATAATGGGGAGATGACTTTAAAAACAAACACACAAATTTCATAAAACCAACAGATAACATTCATCTACTGTTTATTGATAAGATGGTCATAGATCATACACACCAGTGCACTTTTGTGAGTGAATAGGGCACTGATAATCATGCTGGGATCATTTAAACAATGATTATTTAAACCATTTAAACCAGTGTGTTCCAGGCACGGGGCTTGAGTTGGTGTGCAGACAGGTAAAGAAGACCTAGTTTCTCCTCACGAGGAACTCACAGTCTGGCAGGGAGACAAGTGTATAAGCAAATGTAATACTATGGCATGAGTACTGAAATGGGTGTGAACAAGGTATGGGGATGGGAGGAGACAATGGAGAGGGTAAGGGAATTTTCTAGAAGGAATTTTCTAGAAGGAAACAGAGGCAAGTGAACCTTGGGACTATTGAACCTGCATCCACTGAGCAGGAGGGACCTTGTGATTTGCCCTTGTTGGGGTTATTTGTGTAGGTTTTGGCTAAGTCACATATGGGTGAAGACAGTAAATTCCAAGAGTCATCCTTGAGATCATCCTATACCCAAATTACCATCTAGTCCAACATTGACTGTGCTTTGTGTTTAAAAAAAAAACCTTAAACAAGTGAAATATGTGGGTAATGAATTTTAATCGGTGTAGGTGATTTTCCGGTGGAGTAAATGTAGAGTGATCAGTTATGTCGGAAGGTATAAGTCAGGCTGTGTATGTTCTCGTCCTATTCGCCCTCTACTGGGGACTGCTTAGTTCCTCAGCAGGGATGCAGGTATGTCTGTGTGCAGTAGAGCTACTAAAACTTTCAGACTAGTTAGAAAACGCTCATTTAGGTGTTTGGTAGCATGAAGTTGTATAGACCAAAAAATTCTCAGGTCTAGTTTGAGATCAGCATGGAGCCTTATTAGGGTGCTGCATGTGAGTGAAATTTGCATGAAAGTTTTGACCAAAAGAAATTCAGTCGTGAGCCTTTCAGTCCCTTGAGGTCAGGCTGCATCTGCGTCTGGCCTACCCTCGAGTGGGTGGGGAAGCCAGGTGTGATGGGATGCGTGATCTCAACAGTGATCAGTCCAAAACCTCCTGCCTTAGGCCAAGTGACATTCATGAGGTCGGGTTGTTCCTGACTTAATGTTTTTCCCTTCTAGCTTTTACATATTGCATTAATAAGACCATAATAACTTAAAAAATAATTTTTAAAAGGGAAGGTTCTCCTTAATTTTGTCACCCAATACATATCGACTATTTTGCTTTTCTAAGCTTTTCCAGACCCCTGTCTACATGCATCCTTATAATAGCATAGTTATGCTTGTAGTGTATCCTGATTTCATTTTATTCTGGTTTTACTATAGCGTGAAATTAAGTTTGGGGTGAGCTGGTGTGACCTGAAGGATTGAAAGACAGTGGCCTAAGCATGGCTCTATCCTCAGTTCAATGAATCCTTGATGACAGATGAGGAGAATGTTCCAGAAGGCAAACCAAAGGGTAACTCAGATGCTGGAGAGGCTGTTAGGAGCTTATTACCTCATCCCCCGGTCCTTGGTCCACTTCACTGGTAGCACAGGTGCTTTGTACGTAGTGTTCTCCTCTCTTCTTTTGCCAAACCGCTTTTGGCTCAACAACATGTCTTCTGCTGGGATGTTGGGATTTGTTGGAAAGAAGTCCTTCTCAACTTGAGCCAATGGAATGACTTAAAATTCTGCCTGGAAACTCACATGAGCATGTGATAAATCCCCTTCCTCTTTTTTCAGTCAGCCACAAAACAAACATACCTCCCTTGAGAAAGCAGCGCTGCCTTTTCCTCACCTCACTTCCCTCTGCCCCACCCAAAGGACCTGTGTTCCTGCCTGAGCAGCAGGGACTGGACTTGGGCCTCTTTCCCATCCTGAGCTTTTCCTTCCTTCATTACCATGGATAACAGGCTCTGTCCTCCTGCCCCTGTCAGGCAACTAGCTTCATTATCCACCAACCATGTGCCAGGGCCTTTTACAGACATTCCCCTGTGTAATTCATCCAACAGCACTGTGACATAGCTATTTGCTCTGTTTTACTAATGAGGAGACTCTAAGTTGGAATTTAAGAAATGTGCCCAAGACCCAGTAAATGCCAGGATCCAGAACTGGCAGACTTCAAATCCTGCCGTTTTTCCATGGGACCAGGCTTGCCTCTGGCCCTCTCTTTGAGACTTCCCAGGTGCTACGAATGGAAGGTAAAAAAAAAAAAAGTACTATGCTGGGCGTTGAGTGTATGTGTGCACACAGTGGCGCCCGTGGGCCAAGGAAGAGGTCTGTTGTCCTCATCAGCCAGTTTCCTGGTGGTAACCGTGGGCAGTTAGCCCATCCTGGGTGACTCATCAAATCACCTATTTGATGTTCTCCTGTGGTTCTTTCTTAAACCCAGCTGCCCACGGTCACAGCTTGGTGCCTGCCTGGACTTGCCCACCCCGGCGGTAGACTTGGCTCAGCTCTTGTCTCTAATCATGTAAAATTCATCCACTCAGAAAAAGTTTATTGAACACCTACTACATGCCAAGTCCTTTGCTAGGGGCTGGATATTAATTTGATAGAGACTGTTAAATAGATTAAAGCCATGATTTTCAAACAAGGGTTTTTGAATCTTTAGAGATGCATGAGAATTTTTAAAATTGTTCGCTACAATAATCTTTTAAAAAGTATTTTGCCAATTACTAAGAAGAAAACTCCTCTTTTGTAACAATATTTATAACTGAAGGATTTAGCAATTAACATTTTATCTTCTTAAGTCGGTAATACTCAAAAGAATTTTGTATAGATATACAGTGGGGTCTGGTAAGATTTTTTTTTTTTTTTCCTTAAAATTGGCCTATACATTACTCATGTGTGAACAAGGCATGGTTAAATATTTTCCCTCCTGCAGAAACATATTTACATTTTAAAATACTTTCTGAAATAACACCTTACCCAATGGAATAGCTCCCACCTGGAATTTAGGGCCCCAGCAGATACTTCTGGGAAAGTGAGCCTCAGGGTCCCTTATCACAACTTGAAAACCAGGTTCCTGCTTTTGGAGAATCTGTGGGCAGCTTGGGCTGCTCCGTGGTGTTTCCCCAGCCTCTCAGCGCGATCACTTTTACCTCTCAGCCCTTGAAGTGCTGTACACACCTCTGTTATCTCCTATATGGTGTCTCACGTTCAGATGTCAGCAAGAGCTATGTGTGTTCAGAAGAAACACTGGCTGAAGTTGCACAGGAGATCCCAATTACCACTGACCTCAGGACTCCTTATCTTCCCCCAGCATTATCAATGCCTACTATCAGTGTGGAAATGGTTTCTTTTTCTGGGGTTAGGGCAGATAAGGAAGTAATGTGCATAATGTCCCCAGCTACCAACAAGTCAGTCTAGTTAAGTACAGAGAGACGCGTATAAAACATTCAAATGACATCATCTCTCATTTTGCACAACCATTGTTTCATATATGTGTCTTTTGTCTTTACCCTTAGAGGGTGGAGACTCTTAGTCATTTATTTCTTCCCTGAAGTTGACTATGTTATAGACATTTTATTTAGTGAAGAACTAAAATAAATCATACCCCCCCCCCAAAGTATAGTCTGATAGGACCCAGAATTGGCTAACTTCAGATCCTGTTGTTTTTCCATTGGCTGCCTCTATAGACTTATCCGTTTCTGTCAGTTCAGCAGGTAATTGCACATAATACATGATTGACGATAACCGTGTGGACATACAGGTGTAAAGCGAGGCTTTAGGACAGAGAGTCCTTGGCAGTGAAGCCCTAGGAAAAGAGGAGCAGAAGAGACTCCTCCAGCCAGTTGCCAAGGACAAAGGTCAACTGATGGAGTAAATAAAACGCTGACACCGCCAGGTCCCTCCTGTCAAAGCTGCTTAGTGAAGGCAAGGGCTTCACTGCTTTGATGCAGAAAGCCTTCCTAAGGGCTGCTCTACCCTGGGTCTCTACAAGCTGAGCGCCCACCTTCCACACTGTGCACAGAGACTTGCTGAGCCAGCTCTCTCCCAGCCAAGCCCTTCCTAGCTCCGTGTTGAAGTTCCCTTCAAATGTGTGGGAACTCGCTACCCAGCTCATGCGGGATGGCTTTAGGGCTCAGTCCTAGGGATGGGTGGAGCCTCTTTTCTACAGACTTCTAGCATCATCCTGGTAGATTGGCTCCTACTGACCTTCCAGTGTCAGAATCAGCAACTCGCATCTTCTGTGATTAACAACGTTTGCTTCAAGGTCCTGAATCTCATCACCTTCTACCATGTGCTGGCTGGGTAGCCTTGGGTGAGTTATTTAGCTTCGCCAAGTGGGTTTACATATAAACTGAGAATAATAACTATACCTCCCACTCAGATTTGTTACTGGGCTTAGATGAAAGAATGCGTGTAAATCCGTTGACACGCTGGCATGTAGCACACAGTAAATGATGTAATAAACGATGGTTGCCAGCAGTTCCAGAATGGCAGAGGGCAAGCGGCTGGGAGGGATGGTTGTGTGTCCTCCCATTGGCCCCCTCTGGTGGCTCCTCTCAGTTAAGATGCTGGGGGTAGAGGGGGATTAGGCAGCACTGGTGTACCAGCCTTCCGAGTTCCTGGATGACATTGGGCAGTCAGGAAATACTCATGATCACAGGCGATGTTGACTGATTTATGGATTTGCTGACTCTTACCCTTCATATATAGAAAGCCATCTACAGGTAGAGAGAATTGTAGAGAGCTCACTGGTTATTGGTGATGGAAGTCAAGCTGCCTCCCTCACCTGAAGGTGACCGGCAAAGGGCTTGGGGCCTGGAAGGAGGGTCAGCTCCCGGCTGGCCAAGGCTGGGCTTGTCCTCTCGAGGAAAGTGAGGTGAGGTATTGGGGATGGACGCAGGCTGCTTCTGCAAGTCCAGCCAGCCTTTAACGCTCTCCACTTTGTTCCTGTTGCTGGGCATCTGTCTGCCTTGGCCTGGGGAAGCGAGGCCCTGCCAAGAGGAAGCGAGGGGACTGGAGACCATAATTAGGTGATTTCACATGTAAAATGCTGTTCAGTTATTTCTTAGGTAGAAGAATATGTGAGCCTCCAGGAGCACTGAAGCCATCTCTCTTAATTATGGCCTTGAGGGACAGCTAGTTTTATGGCCCTGAAGTTTTATTTCTTGATCTATATAATGGACATACTTATATGGACCCCGCTACTCCTTGGAATAAAGAAACGTTCTCGTTTTTGCTGGGCCCCAAGGTTTGTGTGGGAATGGGATGTTGAGGAGAAGGAAAAAAACAGCAAGAATGCTTAGAGAGATTCCTAATTAATTTTCTACTAAAATGTGTCCTCATCAATCTTCCTAGACAAATGCTCACCATTCTTATTTTTAAAATAGCTTGATAATTTTCTCTTTTTTGCCCAAGCACAAGGCAGTTTAGAAAAAGGGTTGGGGAGTTGAGGCAAGAGCTGACCTTTCTAAGAACTTTCTAGTTGCCAAGCATTTAAAATGTGCATTCTAGGTTAACTGCTATAAGAATAGGTGACTTTCAGACAGAGAAAGACAAATATCATATGGTATCACTTGTGCGTGGAATCTAAAAAAAAATGGTTCAAATGAACTTATTTACAAAACAGCAATAGACTTACAGAGTAAACAAACTTATGGTTACCAAAGCGGGTAGCAGGGGGAGAGGAGGCTGTGGGAGGGGAGACATAGTAAGTTAAGAGTATGGGGTTAACAGATACTACTGTATATAAAATAGGTGAACAATAAGGACCTACTCTATAGCACAGGGAACTCTCCTCAGTATCTTATAATAACCTATAATGGAAAAGAATCTGAAAAAGAATATACATGTATATATATATGTATAACTGAATCACTTTGCTGTACACTTGAAACTAACACCACATTGTAAATTAACTGTATTTCAATGTTTGAAAACACCTATAAAAATGAAGTGAAAAAAAAAAAGAATAAGTGACTTTGTTACCGAGATTAGTTTTAGGTCATCTTAATTTTGCCTGCTTAAAATTTGAGAAGTTAATATTTCCCCTCAATCAATCTTCAGTGCCTTAGTGAGGGATAGATAGGGTGTTAGGGAATCCACATGCCCATATCCGTCCTCCTAGGAGGTTTTATTTTTGTTTTTTATTTCTTTTTTTTTTTAAATTTATTTATTTATGGCTGTGTTGGGTCTTCGTTTCTGTGCGAGGGCTTTCTCTAGTTGCGGCAAGTGGGGGCCACTCTTCATCGCGGTGCGCGGGCCTCTCATCATCGCGGCCTCTCTTGTTGCGGAGCACAGGCTCCAGACGCGCAGGCTCAGTAATTGTGGCTCACGGGCCCAGTTGCTCCGCGGCATGTGGGATCTTCCCGGATCAGGGCTCGAACCCGTGTCCCCTGCATTGGCAGGCAGATTCTCAACCACTGCGCCACCAGGGAAGCCCTGTTTTTTAAATATACATACAATTTCAGCCATTTAAAGTTTACCATTAAATGGCTTTTAGTATCCTCGGAGTGGTGCTAGCCATCACCACTATCTAATTTTAGAACATTCTTATTGTCCCCCAAAGAAACCCTGTACCGATTAGCAGTCACTCCCCATATCCTCCCCAATCTCCCTGGCCTCTGGCAACCACTAATTGACTTTCTGTCTCTATAAATTCTCTATTCTGGCTATTTCATACAAATGGAATCATACAGTATGTGGCCTTTTGTGACTGACTTCTTAGTATAATGTTTTCAAGATTCTTCTACGTTGTTGCATTCATCAGTACATCTCTTCTTACAACTAAATAATAGTTCAACTTGTGGATATACCACCTTTTATCTATTTATCTGTTGATGGATATTTGGGTTGTTTCCACTTTGGGGCAATTTGAATAATGCTGCTGTGAACGTTCATAAGTCTTTGTGTGAACATATGTTTTCATTTCTCTTGGGTATATACTTAGGAGTAGAATTGCTGGGTCATATAACTCCATGTTTAACATTTTGAATGACTGCTAAACTTTTCCATAGTGGCTGCACTATTTTACATTTCCACCAGCAGTGCATGAGGGTTCCAATTTCTCCACATCCTCACCAACATTTGTCATTATCTGCCTTTTTTATTATAGCCATCCTAGTGGGTGTGAAATAGTATCTCATTATGGTTTTGGTTTGCTTTTCCCTGATGACTAGTGACGATGAGCATCTTTTCATGTGTTTATTGTCTATTTGTATATCGTCTGTGAAGAACTGTCTCTTCAGATCCTTAGCTTGTTTTTCATTTGGGTTGTCAGTTTATTATTGAGTTGTTAGGGGTTTTTTAATATATTTTTAGCTCTTATGTTTAGGTCTGTGATCCATTTTATATTAATTTTTGTGCATGGTGTAAGGAGGGGATCCAACTTCATTCCCTTGTGTGTGGATTTCCAGTTATCCTAGCACTGTTTGTTGAAAAGGATAGGAGGAAATATTTACAAATCATATATCTGATAGGGGGACTTGTATTCAGAAAAACACCCTTATAATTCAAAAATAAAAACTAAGTATTATTATGTAAGTTAGGGGTGAAAAGAGAATAATCGGGAAAGGAAAAGTCATTCCAAATTAGTGAAAAATATGTTTCTGAATATTTTAAAGCAATGTATTTATTTCAAGTGTGTCTGTTTTAATGAGTGAAAACACAAATAAAAAACAAGTTGGCAAAATGCAGCAAAATAATAACTGGTAAGTATTTATCATGAGATTTTAAAAAATTGAATATAGTTGATGTACAATATATGTTACAAGTGTACAATATAGTGATTCACAATTTTAAAGGTTATGTTCCATTTATAGCTGCTATAAAATATTGGCTGTATTCCCTGTGTTGTACAATATCTCCTTGTAGCTTATTTTATACATAATAGTTTGTACCTCTTAATTCTCTACCCCTATATTGCCCCTCCCCACTTCCCTCTCCCTGCTGGTAACTACTAATTTGTTCTCTATATCAGTGAGTCTGTTTCTTTTGTTATATTCACTAGTTTATTGTATTTTAGATTTCACATATAAGTGATATCATATAGTATTTATCTTTGTCTAACTTATTTCACTTAGCGTAATACCCTCCAAGTCTGTTCATGTTGTTGCATATGGCAAAATTTCCTTCTTTTTATGGCTGAGTAGTATGTATACCATAGTGTGTGTGTGTGTGTGTGTGTGTGTATATATATATATATATATATATATATATATATATATATATATATATATATATATATATATATATATACACCACATCTTATTTATCCATCTGTTGATGGGCACTTAGGTTATTTCCATGTCTTGGCAATTATAAATAATGCTACTGTGAACATTGGGGTGCATGTATCTTTTTGAATCAGTGTTTTTGTTTCTTATGGGTATATACCCAGGAGGGGAATTGGTGGATCCTATGGTAGTTCTATTTTTAGTTTTTTGAGAAACCTCCATACTGTTTTCCACAGTGGCTGCACCAATTTACATTCCCACCAACAATGTACAAGGGTTCCCTTTTCTCCACATCCTTGCCAACATTTGCTATTTGTGTTCTTTTTAATGATAGCCGTTCTGATAGGTGTGAGGTGCTCTCGTTGTGGTTTTGATTTGCGTTTCCCTGATGATTAGCGATGTTGAGCATCTTTCCATGTGCCTGTTGGCCATCTGAATGTCCTCTTCAGAAAAATGTCTGTTCAGTTCTTCTGCTCATTTTTAAATCAGGTTGTTTGTCTTTTTGATGTTGAGTTGTAAAAGCTGTTTATATATTTTGGATATTAACCCCTTATCAGTCATATCATTTGCAAATATTTTCTCCCGTTCTGTAGGTTTTTTCATTTTGTCGATGGTTTCCTTTGCTGTGCAAAAGATTTTAAGTTTAATTAAGTCCCGTTTGTTGGTTTTTGCTTTTATTTCCTTTGCTTTAGAAGACAGATCCAAAAAAATATTGCTATGATTTATATCAAAGAGTGTTCTGCCTATGTTTTCCTCCAGGCGTTTTATGGTTTTCAGTCTTACATTTAGGTCTTTAATCCATTTTGAGTTTATTTTTGTATATGAGATATTTATTCAACATTGAGTTATCCCATTTCTTAGTTATTAATAAGAACTTACTACATCTTAACTTTCTGCATATTACAAATTGGTGAGGGTTAACAATAAAATCAGCTACTAATGTTAAAAATCAAGGAAGCAGCGGGGGGTGGGGGGGTGTGATGAATTGGGAGATTGGGATTGACATGTACACACTGAGGTGTATAAAATGGATAACTAATAAGAACCTGCTGTATAAAAAAATAAATAAAATAAAATTCAAGAAAAAAAATCAAGGAAAAGTTGATTTAGGCAACAGTCATTCAGTTGACAGACATTTATGGAGTGCTTACTATGGGCAAAGCTGGTCATAGTTGACATCAAGGAAATGTAGTAGGGCCTTTTAAATGAACCAGTATTTGTAAACATGCCAATATGTTGCTTGAAGAAAACAATAAATACTGCTGTTATCAGGACCTGGTAGCTGAGACATGGAACTTGAGCCTAAACGGTTTAACTCAAGGTAGTAGATGATGAATGTTATTAGAAAGATACAAATAAAGAATTCTGGGTGTAATTACCCTGCATTACCCTGGAAAAAGCTGAGGTTAGAATAAGTATCAGAAAAGAAGCAGCACATACTAAATGTTGCTGCTTGCCTTTTAAATTAGCCTATAAAATTATACAGGTGAGTCTGCTTTTACCTGAGAAAGTCCCATCATTGTCCTTTCTTTTGTTCTTAATGGATGCAGGAATGCAAAACAGACTTTCTCCTACCTTGCAGGTATTCTAGCTTAAGTGTAAGTGGTTTGTTAATCTCTTGCCTTCTCTATCTAAATCCTGAAGATGCTGAGGTTGCTTTCCTTCCTCTTCTAACTAAGCCAGGTAATGGAATCTTCCTCTGTGCTTTTGGCCTGTATTTTCCTCCTTTGGGGTTGAGTTCAATCTACCACTGAAAGATGTTTGCATTTTCCAACCCAGTAGACCCCTTGTTAAGTACCATTAAATATAACCCCATGCTGGCTCTCTGCATATTCTTCTCGGTCAGAAATGTGTCTTTTTAAGACAGAGTTATACCTCCCTGCTGAGGGCTTCCCAGAGGAAGAGCAGCTTTATTCAAATATTGAGTGCCTTCTAATGATGCTGATTTGGGGCAGCACTGATTCATAACATCTCAGATGACTTGAAAGGCTTGGAACAACCCATTCAGAGTCTGGAGGACGTGGCCCATCTGCTAGAAGTAGTCTTTGTTAGATTTCGGAAGTGTGAGGGAGGTTTTTCTATTGTTGTTGTCTGCTGTCATCCTCTTTCCTCAGTAGAGTGCAGTTATACACCGCTGCGCTGTTTTATATCATCTTTTACCCCCCCCTCAATTCTTGGGCTAACTTTAGTGACTCTTCTTGGATTTTAAGTGTGTGTGTTGCTAAAACTGAAATCGAGGTAATTTTAACTTAAATTCCACACAAGTAGAATATACCGTGTGATACTGGTGTCTAATTAGTTTGAATTTATCAATGACTTGAGAAATCTATTCATTAAGAAGCTGCTTCCAATATCTTAAACAGAATGTTTGGACTTACTTTTCCTTATTTGGATAGTCTGATATCCACTAAGAATTGTATTTAATATCATGTCTGAACTTTGAGAGCTGTACAAATTATCTAATTCTGGGTAGAATGCTTGGTTAGCACAGGTTTATAATCGGATACAAAGAGAAGTGAGAAAAAGAGCAACATAAAGTGTTCATTTTGTCGGAATGGACGATAGTCTTTGTTGACAGTTTAGTTATGGTCACTTCTCAGCGTTTCGAGTGGCCTTGCTCCTTACCTTTGGGTTCTCCGTCATATGTCATAGACCAGAGATGAGAGAAGACCCTGTGAAATATATTTTCTGTGTTTCATGTTCCATGCTTTATGAGTGTAGAAAATCTTGTTTTTCTTGGGTTTTATTATACCCACCCCGCGCCCAAGAAAATGTGGCATAATGAAGGTATTGGGTGAAAACAATTGTGTAACATCCTTATCCATTTTGGAGACTGTATGTATTTAAGAAACCTAAAAATATTCTACATCTTCCTCCAATTTTCAAGTTCGTTTGATACTGCTTATTTCTGTTTGAAACTAAGCGAAAAGCAGGAATGGGATCATAAGGGCACTGATTTAAGGGAGCAGGGACATATGGTTTAAGATATTTCTTAATATCAGTTTTTATTTTCAATGCTGATTGGAAAGAGAATAATAAGCACATTTTCTTTTACCGTATATAGTAGAATATAATCTCCACAGATCTGCAAAAAAAGGTTTTGGCCAACATAAATATACATAATCGTAAATATAGGTGAAATAGTATATATTTAGTATACTAATAGTATACTCTTCAGTGTACTAATATAGCAATATACATGAAATAGTCACGTCTATCTCTAATATCTGCTTTATTAATTCACACATTTAAAATCCAATTTAAAACTTAAATGATATTGTAATTTTGAATATTCCTTCTCCTACTCATACAGTTTATAAAGAAGAGCCACATTTTATGTCATCTAAGTCAGTTTTTCAGGGTTTATCACCTTCACTTCCATCTTCATTATCTGAGAGGCAGCAATTTTACGTTATGTGTAGCACTGTCTCTGGACCTTTGATCCCAGGCCACAAGCGTCCATTGTCCACAAGAACCCTAGCACAGGTCTCCCGCCCCTTCGTCTTATATTTGAAAGTAGCTTATACTCATGGATGCATTTCCTGTGTGCCAAACCCTGTCATGGGTGCTTTACACGTATTGACTCATTTACTCCTCAGAGCACCCTTGTGAGACGCCTGCCTCTATTATCTCATCTTACTGAGGGAACTGGGGTCCAGAGAGGCCAAGTGCCTGGCTCAAAGTCACAGCTCATGGAAGGCAGAGCCAAGATTCAGACCCAGCTGTAGAGTGCCAGCGTTCATGCTTTTAACCACCATGCTGCTCTGCTACCAGGAAATCCAGCACTTAAATTGTGAGGTCATTTCTCCCAGGAATAATCGTTAAATTCACCATTAAACTTATTTTCCCCCTTTATTTTAAACCAATTCCGACCTCTGTAAGTATCTAAAATTGGCATTGATCAAGGCTGAGATAACTGTGTCTTCTCCAAACAGTATATTGTCACCCAGATTAAAGTAAGTGAAAGACAGACACAGGGAACAGACTAGTGGTTAGCAGAGTGTGTGTGTGCAGGAGTGGGGGGATAGGGGTGGGGTGTAGGCAGTACAGACTATTGGGTGTAGGATAGGCTATAAGGATGTGTTGTACAACACAGGGAATATAGCCAATATTTTTTAATAACTGTAAATGGAGTATAATCTTTAAAAATTATATTAAAAATGTTTAAAGCACATAAAAGATAAAACATAAACCCATAACAATTTTTTAAAAAGAAAAGTAAGTGAAAGAGTGGTTCATAATATAATTGTATAGATTGAAATATAAGATGGTGTCCTCCTTTGTGAGAACCATTTTAGGGAAAAAATATATTTTGACAGATGCGGTATGTTCTCTATATTAGCATGTAAGCCAGATCATTTGAAGATCTGGGGAGATAGCCTTATAATTTCTGGAACAACTGTTGGTCATAGGCATGGTATTAGGCTGTTTACGTATATATTACCTAGTTTTATTTTCTCTACAACCCTGTAAGGCAAATAGCATTGTTCCCATTTCATAGATGAGTAAACTCAGGCTCAGAGAGTATGAGAAAGTTGCCCAGCACGATACAGAGATGGGGCAGTGGGCTTGAGATTTCAACCCATGTCCAGCCAGCTGTACGGCCCGTGCACTGTGGATGGCCCCCCGTGGTGTCGCTGGGCACAAAGCACTGGGCTTAGAAGCCCGTGACATTGCGCATGTGGGCACCTCAGGCCTGTGCCAGCTGGCTTCCGCTGTCCGTCCAGCTTCCTCTTGGTTCTCTGCTTTCTCCCTTGCTGAGCCCGGCAGAGCTTTTGGCTGCACACAACAGAAATTCCTGTAGCTAGTTTAAGCAGAAAAGGATGTATTGAAGGATGTTAGTTAGGTGGTTCACAGAATTTCTGGGAGGGACCAAGAGTCAAGCTTGGATGTTGTGGAGCCGGGAAGAGAGCCAAACCACACGGTGGGACTGTTCTAGCAGGAAGAACACGCTGCCCCTGCTCCCCGCTCAGGCCCAGGGCTTCAGGGAACGACCGCCAGAACATGGCAACTTCGCCAGCGCACACCACGAGGCTGGGTCCCGGTGGGTGACCCCTGCCCGCTTCCGTCTCCAGTCCTGGTTGGTGACAATGAGCTCCCGTGCCTGCACTCTGGCTGCAAGGGATTCTGAGACATGTGGTTTTTCCAATTTTCTGCCCAGCGGGGGTTGATGACCCGGTTTACAGTGCCTGCCACACGTAACTCATCCCTTTCCTAAGCCCCAACCTTGACTGCACCCCACGAAGACCACATGGGTAGCGTTTGTGCTCAGTACCTGGCGCCTTGGTGGGTACACAGTGACACTTCCGTGCTCCTCTGAGTGCTGGGCCCCGTTTACCTTGCTCTGCTTCTCCGACTATAGTTGGTACAGCCAACAGTGAGTGGGGTAACTGGAGGGTCCTCGTGGAAAGCTATTCAATGCCACAAGTGAAACCCGCTCTGTAGGGGTGCCCATCCAGCACAACAGAATTTCCCCAAGTTACGTTTTAATAGCAGAAGCCTTTCCTCGCGTGTCAGGTGTGCTAGTTGGAGATGGCATGGAGCGTGGTCCAGCGAAGGGGCGCTTCCATTCCCAGAGGGCTTCTCTTCAACCAGGGCTTTCATCTGCGGGGTCCCACATCCTGAGCACTGTGATGACAGGAGTAACAAGTGAAAGGGGTCAACATCTTTCTTCTTTATAAGAACTATATTGTGTGCTTCTTCTAGGCTTCAGGTGTTCAACTGCTTTTGAGAAAAGCATCATGTGGAGGCCCAAGGTCTGAAAATAATACTTGAGGGAAAAGTGTTGACTGGAGGAATAGTATAGAAGTGAAAGGAGCACGAACCCAAGAATTCACTGATGGTCTGCTTATCAGCTGGGCTACTTCAGGCAAATGTCATTCATATATTTGACTAGTTACCTACTCTGTAAAATTGGAAAAGATACAAATGCTGAGATGCTAAGAGTAATTGTAAGAATTAAATTCTCACACTCTGGACACAGTGTCTGGCATGCGATTCTTACATTTTAACTTCTTGCCCATTTAAGAAATCACTATTCCCACCTCCCCCCCTCCACAGTTCTTGCTGCCAGCGTGGGTTTCTGTTTTTCATAGTTTGGTAATTACACGGGTAGTCTACATCATCAGGTGAATAAGCAGATCAAAGTTTAAGTAACTTGAGATGATTGGGGGGAAAAAAAACAAAGCTGATTCTTTAACTCCCTTGTTCACTATGACTAGGTTTTCGAGCTCACAGAATATGAAAGTCATCATGAAGGATCTTAGTTTGCATTTTTCTGGTCACCTTGAAGTCTTGATTTGGCCAGGGGCTTGCAATATATGCATTAATTTTCCTTTGGAGTTCACTGAGCAGCAACAAGCAAAGGAATCATTTGCATTTTAATTGGGCCATTGCCTTTCCCCCACAACATGATTCCAGAATTGAAAAGCTAGGAAAATTATTGGATCAAGTGACTCATGCCCATGCAGCCCCAAAGCATTAAAAAAAAAAAAAAAAAAAAAACTTGGAGTGGTTTTGGTTTTTTGGTTTTTTGGGTTTTTTTGGATAGCTTGCAGGATCTTAGTTCCCCAACCAGGGACTGACCCCAGGCTCTCAGCAGTGAGAGCACGGAGTCCTAACCACTGGACCACCAGGGAATTCCCCAAACTTGGAGTTTCATAAATTAAAATCACTAATGACAAAAATTCACTGCATTGTCATTCCCAAGATTCTGTTCCTAACACGGGGATCTCATTTTAGGTGTGCCTGTGTTTTTCTTTGAATTTTGTTGATAATCAAGATTTTTTTTCCTTGTGATGAGAGCTCTTCGGATTTACTCACTGGACAGCTTTCATATATAACACACAACAGTGTTAATTATATTAATCATGTTGTACATGACATCCCTAGTACTTATGTATCTTATAACCAGAAGTTTGTGCCTTTCGACCACCTTAATCCACTTCCCCCTCCACTCACCCCCCAACCTCTAGTCACCACAAATCTGATCTGCTTTTCTCTGAGTTTGTTTGTTTGTTTGAAGTATAATTGACCTACAAGACTATGTTCGTGCCCGGTGCACAACGTGGTGATTTGATATTCCTATTCATTTCAAAATGATCACCACAAGGATCTCATTTTGAAAAGAAAAATTTTGTGAGTGGGTGGCATGTGTCTCAGGGGACCACTCTGAAATTTTTGGAGGACAGAGGTCAGCGTGAGAGTAACCCGATGAAATATGGTGCCACAGCTAACCCCATTTCCTTAGGGGAGGAAACTGTGGCAGTAATTCAGGGACAAAGGTTGGTTTTGTTCCAGCTGGAAGCTCAGTTGACATCGAGGCTGCACTGTGTACAGTGCCCCTTCTTGACACAGAAAGCTGGTGAAGCAAACCCGAATCCAGTCTAGCAACCTCAGTCATTCCGACAAGTGCTTGTAAGGGAGATGGGGGCAGCATGAAATATTTACAGGGAGCCTGGCAGGATGAGCACATACAGAGGTTGAGTTCAGCAAAATGTAGGGCACAGGGAAAGCCTGAAGTGGAGAGAATGTACTTAGCTGTTGCGAGAGAGGCACCGTTTTGGATATGGATTCCTATCTCTTTTAAAAGCGCTAGGGGACCTTCGCGCCGGACATCTTTACTTTCTTGAAAAGTATGTTGGATGTTTCCAGAACTGTGCAGTTGATGCAAAGGAATATTGGGAAGAGATGGCACCTACCCTCCTGTTGGCTACACTCTAGTTGGAAAATCTTTCCCTTTCTTAGGTTGCAGCTGTCAAGTCCATGCAAAGAAAAAAGGGTGACCCTGAGCCTGCTACACCTGGCCCTTTCTAGACCAGCTTCAGCCTTGTGGTCTCCCTAGATTTTGTTCATACTCCCCAGTTAACCAGGTCACCAGCCACAAACCTGTGTTGGCTGGTGTTCCCCGCCGAGGCAGGGAACCCTGAGGCCGGGGGTCTCCTCTATTCCTTGCTGTTCATCCTTTGGGCACTCAGACAAGAGAAGCATCTTCGTCTGAGTCTTGTATCCAGACATGTCAGCCTAGAGGCAGGCGGACTTTCCCAACTCTCTCCCCAAGAGAAGGGCGTTTCTGGGTTTCACTAAAACACCCTGAAGTCTTATGAGCACATCATTTCATCCCAGTACAGGCCAAAGTGTTAAAGACTGGCAGCTGAGGGTGTGAGAGAGAGGGAGTCCTGGTCTGTATGTGTGCTGGGCTCTGTGTGTGTGTGTGTGTGCACGCGCACACGCATGCACACGCGCTGGGGTGTGTGTGTTGATTTTTAATTTTTCTTTGTTTCAACACTCATCCTGCATGGAAACAAATATCATTCTTAGAGATGCTTTTGAAAAGCTGATGAAAGGACCAGCAGTATGCAGACAGGTTCACGAACGCTTGGCCTTCTCCGAGCACAGTCCTGTTTTCCACTCTGTCAGCAGAGAAATTTTCCTTTTTACAGGGTAACTTCAGACCAGGGCTTTGTTCAGAAATCCTTTATTCAGAGCCTCTTGTTCTGAAGAAGAATTGATTGGAGGTTGGTCTGGCAGAGGCTGTAGGCATCTCCACATGCACGGGTTGGGGGGCCCTTAGGGGGGCGGTATGGGTCCCTATACGCTCCTGTTGTTTGCAGAAGTGCTCGTGAAGTCTAAAGACTTAGTCCTTGGAAGGCAAACAACTGTTTGGGGTTTTTTAGGTTGGAATTTTTTTTCCGTGTTCTTTCCTGGACATTTTCTAGATGTATTTTCTGGGTGCATTTATAAAATAAAAAGCCTTCCTAATTGGTCCATTCTAGGGCCAAGTGTTGCCTGGGGCAGACACATCTCCCTGGCATCATTCAGAGACTGTTGGCCGGATCCAGCGGTTGGCTTCTCCACCGCAGCTGCAGTTGTGTGGGACGGGAGAGTGCCTTTGTGTGCCCTCAGTCAGGTACGGAGGCTTGATGTCTACTCCCACTGGGTTCCTGATTGCCTTTGACCAAGAGGTGAACAAGTACACCTGTGCCGTCTTTGCATTGCTTCACACCCGGCGCACCCTGTGTCCCAGCCCAGCAAGCAAGCCCTGTGATCTAGGTGTGGTGTTCCCGTGCCTTCTGACATCTCCTCATGTCCTAATTCAGGTGCATCTATTTTTAGACTGAGCTTGTCCTGATTTGAATGTCACTTTTGCAAGGCTGTGACCTGCACGTGCTCGGCTGTTTTCTTCAAGGATCCCTGGGTGTTCATTGATTCCAGCTCTTTGGAGGCTTTGTCATCTGCAGAGCGCTGCAAGCGCAGAAGCCATCCACCCAGCTATTCTTGGGCAAGAGCATTTCATTTGGAGATTAAACCTAGTGTCGGGATGCCCGGGGAAGTGGGGGAGCTCCTGGAGGAATGGGGCAGTTTTCTTGAGTGTGAATAGGATAGAGGTGTGCGCCTCCTATCAACATCAGTCAGTATTTATGGAGGGTCCTTATGCTGACCGTCTCCATAGGAGGTCCACTTTGTGCAGAACTGTTTGTAAACTCAATAGCACTGTTTGCAGACATGGGAAGGGTGTGGCTGTCATGGGAGGAAAAGGTTGACCAAGACAGGCACTACCACTTGGGCCAGGGTGGGGACAGAACAGCCTGCCGGGAAGGATAAGGGCAACCGGGGAGCCTCGAGGAAGATAGGGTCAGCCAGTCAAAGGGCTCGATGACCACAGTCAGGAGTTTGCTTCGGACCCAGAGAAACTCTGGGGGTCACAGGATTGGAACGTTTATGGCATTTGACACCTGCCAGATAGTGCCTGTTGTAAACCAATGGCCAAGGAGAGCTAGGACGGAAATAAAAAATAGGATCCCTTTGCACTGGAGAAAGTACTGAGAGAAAAGAGAAATTCTGAAAGGATTTTCCAAGAGCTCAGAGTGAAGGTGCCTGTGAGGCGGAAGGGGGAGGTATGGAGCTGGGTAGACGGGTACTGGCACATTCAGTTGCCAGTGTCACTCATCTGCGTGGAACCTGCTGGGTGAGTACACAGAGTTTCTGGGATTGAGAAGTTCAGTCATAGAACCAGCTGGAAATCATTTATGGGCTTCATTCTGGATATTTCAGAAGTCTCCCCAAGGAATGTTATCGTAAGCCCTGGAAAGGACAAAGATACCCATGGTTCCCCTGGAGTTCCCGAGTCGCTCAGAGCTAACTTTTCCTTTTAAATAGCGTAGCTAACAATGCTGCTTCAGGCATCTCTCTTGATTTTTAGAGTCGCCTTAGTCTTTACACTTCTTTTTTCTTCTGTTTCTTCATCAATAAAAAGAGGATTGAGACCTGGCTCATCCTTAGCCTGGCAGGAGATAACTTGGAAAATAAAATAGTTGAAGCCCTTGGTGCTCCTGAGAAGGAAAGCGCAGTTCCCTTCCGAGTGGGCGCCCTGATCTTGTTGGTGACACAAGCAGTCACCCGGAGAATGGCCAGGATGTTTTTCAACGGGACTCCGTGTCGGTGTTTTTGTGTGGCTCTTCAGGGAAGACCCTGGGCGGCACGTGGTTCCTTCTTTCGTCCTCTTGTCACGTCACCAGTGGCCTGATTGGGGCTGGCAGCCCCACAGCGCTGACTTCTGGGTCTTTGAACACCGCCCTTCCCTGAGCACTCTGCTTTCCTTCCCCGCGTCCCCTTTGTCACTTTCAATTAAGCCAGGAACTTGTGGAACCAGGACAAGCCAGGTATAATTTGGTTAGTGATCAAAATAAGCCAGAACAGCGGAGAGGAAACGTAAATATAAAAAAATAGGAGTGGAGTGAATAGATTTTATACAAAAGTCGCTATGACCACGATTTATTGAACGCCCGCTGTGTGGCCAGTGCTGAGATGATCTCAAACATTACCATCTCTCTCTTTTAGCAGAAACTCTCTAAATGCATTGTACTTCTTCATATGAGCAAGCTGAGAACTAGAGATGTTTGCTTATTATTCACATAGCTAGTAAGCAGGGGATGCTGAGTTTAACCCATGGTCGTCCAACCAAAATTCACTGTCTTTTCGTGAAATATGCTGACCCCCTAAGAGATTTCACTTAGATCTGCTGTGTCAAATGGGACACATTGAGAGTCCGGTACCAGAGAGGAAAGAACATTTGGTTTGTAAATAGGCAGACCTGATTTGGGTGGAAATCTGAATCCCCACTGTCCCCCTCTCTGTGATTTAGGGAAGATGCTTAAGCTCTTGAAGATTCCATTCTGTACTCTGGGCTCTAAATGCCCTCCCCACCGCACCCCTCCATGCCCCCAACCCCGGCCCCGTGAAGCATTTAACCCTCTCTTGTTGACACGCTGAAATCTGTGTTAACTGTACGCAAACGGTTGTAGCTAAAGTAATTTTGAAGCTCTTGAACCCAGTTCATGTCTTATGGAGTCTGATATTATTCTTGCTACTTAGATTACGAAGGCCCTGTGCAAACTTTTTTCATAGGTCTTAAAATTAAACTTCAATTGGTCAGTGCTAGGAGGACCACATATTCTTAGTTGAGCAAATACAAACCAAAGAGGCTTTACCTGCCGTGCCCACCCTCCACTGAGGTACTAGAAGTTTCACGCATTGGCTACTCTTCTAGAATTTGTATTGTTACAGGCCAGCCAGGCACATTCTTGTTTCTTTTGTTTTTAAAGTGTTTTAGATAAGTTTAAGACCTGGAAGTCATCATTGCCCAATTCCCATGGGAAATCTCCTCCAATTATTTAGAGACATTCTTCTTGTGGGAAAAAAAAGGTGGTGGGAGGAACAAACAAGTGATTGTTTGGAGGCTCATAGAAAGAAATTTCCACATGTGACCTAGCTTCCTCACCAGTGCTTCTGAAGGCCGAGGGTTTGGAAGTCAAGTGCCTACCACCACAGACCCAGACGTGATTCTGACAGAGAAGATTCTTCCTGGTAAAGATGAGAAATACTTACAAAATACTGCTGAGCCCAAACGCGTCATTGAGCATTTAGTGGGTTTTGATGGATTTCTTCCAAGGCCTTCACTCCACCCATCCCCACCTGAGTAGGAAAGGTTAATAATTTTTCATTCTAATGTAGACTTGGTAAGCTTAGGGGACTATATTTTTTTTTGAAGAGGAATTATTTCGAGATCAAGAAATTACAGAATGGGCGCAATAAACCTGTAAAACTCTGAGCACCACGGGGAATTTGGGGAATTCCATTGCCACTGGTAAGCTTACAGAAGAGCAGGCAGAGACAGGGAGGGAAGGAATTGGCTATCACAGAAACCACTTTGAAAAAAACAGATTTCTAGCTCACACAGGTTTCACCAGCCCATCTGAAATGCACTCGCAGCCCGGTCACAGGCGTGGGCCGTGCGTTGGGTGTACGCACTGTTCAGGTGACCAAAGCAGCATAGCTCAGCGGCTCCCCTTGACTGCTTAGCACCTTGGCAAGAGTAGAAATTTAAGCTTATCCTCCTGCTGTTGGGAACCACCAGAACTTGGCCTCCTGCTTCTGAGCCTTCTAGAAGGTGTGTACTTCTACAGTCTACGTGCATTTAGGACGTACCTCACTCAGTGGAGTCATTATGGAGTAATTAACCATCCACACCACCTTCAGTTTCTGAGAACCAAATGAGTGGCTGTTTTGACTACTTGACAATAGCAATGTAGTAAAAATAAAATATAGAGAGTGGGAGATTCTAAGCCCTGCCCCCCATTTTTGTTTCCTTGTGTGGAGTCTTAATGGAATTATGACTGTGGAGTTCAAGCTCGTCCAGTTCATGGGCTCCAAGCAGTATGGGTGGGCGGCAATCTGATCCCGAACCAGGCTGGCAGCGGTCCTTTCCAGCAGGTCTTTTAACAAGCCTGCCATTTGGCACGTTCTGCTTGCTATGATGGTGCCAGGTGGGTCGGGCTGGAACCCGATTGTCTCCAGGTGCAGCAAGCGTGAGGAGTAGCCCACTTTCCTTTCACCTATGAAGGGAGGAGTCTGAAATTGTGGGAAACGTCAAAACCGAGAAGCAGCCTTTACTTAAGACCCACGTCCTGGGGAAGGTAGCTCCTGCTCGCCCCAGCCCATGGTGACGCCTCCCTGTGGAAATCCTGCCCCCTCACTTCCTTTATCCATCACCTCCCACTTAGCACACGTTGTCCTGCCCCGGTGGGAATCTTCTCCTCTGGACAGGGTCTCATCTGCCCAGCAAGTCTGCATAGCACAAATGCTTAGAGAAGGCACTTTTTTTTTTTTTACTTTTAAGCAACTTTATTGAGATATAAGTGCCATTCCGTACAATTCATCCACTTTTGAATTTACAGTTCAATAATTTTTACTAAATTAGCTGAGTTATGAAACCATTACCATAATCCAGTTTTAAACGTTTTTATCACCACAAGAAGATCCTTCATCCGCAATTACAGTTATTCTCTATTTCCACGCTTGGCCCCAGGCAACCACTGATCTACTTTATATCTCTATAGCTTCCTTTTCTGAACGTTTCATATATGTGGAATAACTCAATATGTGATCTTATGTCTGGCTTCTTTTCCTTAACATAATGCTTTCTTATTCATTTATGTTGTGGCGTATATTAGTATTTTACTCATTTATATTGCTGAATAATAATTAATTGATGAATGAATTACATTTTATTTATCCATTCACCAGATGTTCCACATTTGGGTTGAGAAGACCCTTCTTAATTACTCTTTGATTCTGGTCTTGAGAGCTAATCTCGTGGACACCAACAAGACCATGTACCAAAGCTTTGGGGAAATGTCTGCAGGGATGCTCCTGAAATTGACTTCTTAGAGACCCCAGGGCTTGGAGAGGCGTTAGAGAGAGATCGCAAGCTGCAGGTGGCCTTGACGTTGGCTAAGGAGGTCCCTTGTTCCCTCTGCCCCGCTGAGTGTGAGTAACCACAGACTCTCATGGCCTGGTCCAGGGAGTCCTCAGGTTGGGGCAGGATTCATGGGAGTGAGTTCAAGTCATGATGGGGCTGGATTTAGGCTCTGAAACCAAAAATGTCTCCATTTCTATGACAAAGCTACCCCCAAGTCAAAAGACTGATTGGACAGACAAGCCAGACTAGAAATCGGGGGCTGAGAACTGATTTGGTGACCAAGACCCCTGGCTGGTGTGTCTCAGTGGTTTGTCCTTGGCTAGGGGCCAGGCAGGTACAAATGCCTTGACATTAGGGTGTGGGCTGCTCCAGCTTTCTGTGGGGGAATCGGTCAGATGTGTAAGTCATAAAGGCTTGCTGCTCCTCTAAAGTCAGGTTTTCCTTGCCCCAAAGTGATTGGTCCTTTTCTCCATCTATGTCCAGAAGAAACATGCTTATCTTTTTTCATGGACTGACCTAATCCTCATTAATAGGCCTTGATTCTGAAAAGCTGGCCTGAGATGACCAGTAGCCCTAAGAGACAGGTGTCCTTGTCTAGGATCCAGGTCCTGTTCCTCAGCTGTGCACTTCCTGTTCCATTTTACTTTCTTATTGCCGTGTGAACTCCCTTTGCATCCCTCTACCTTTACCCAGGACGGCTCCTTCTTGATGAACACTGGGCAGTTTCAGAGTGCCCATGTTCATTTAGATGTGGAGACAAGCTATGAGAAGGCGAGAAGGCGAGAAGGGTCCCAGCCTCAGCGATGGGGACTGAGTTAGGGGGCGTTGGCACTTTTCTGCGCACAAAGGGAAGTTTAAACCAAAAAAAATGCCCTATACCGAAGGGAGGCCAAGGAGGAGCATCTGAGAGTGTTTCAAAAACTCAAAGCACTTGTTTCCGACTACTAAGCCACATGGTAAAAAGGCAGGGGTGAGAACTGTTTGATAAAATAAGATTTGGACATACCAGCTAAAGGGAGAGCTAGTATGTAAATTTCTCTGATTTATTTGACCATGGAGTCTTTCTTCCCTAGAACATCTCCTCACACTGGTATTTTGTAGAATGCTTTTGTTTTGTTTTGTTTTTGTTTGTTTTGTTTTTCAGAAAAACTAGAGTGAGGTCATTAGCAAGATTACAAAGAAAGCACCCTTGGGGGGAAAAATTCAAAAGGATAGTGAAACTGTATTAAGGATCTGAGATAAAGAGAGTTTTGTCCTATTTCTCCATTTATTTACTATAACTTAGGAGCATGCCGAGCTTTGAAGGGACGTATAAGAGGGAACTTTTCAATACATATTGATCCGCTATTTCCAAGGAAGCAAGTGCGGGAGAGGTGAACAACCCCACCCCTGCTCAGGAGCCTCCAAGAAGTTGTGAACCCACCCCCTGCTTTGGGAGTCAGCTCAGGATTTTTGGCTTTGAATCTGAATGCTTTTGGAAGGACACGCCTACTCCAGTCCCAAACACCCGCTATTGCTTTTGCCTAACCTGCTTTCCTCATTCAATTTCCTGCACCCCGATGTCCTTTGTGCTTGCAGCCCCTAGGGTGGGAAGCCATCATGGTAACAATGAACAGTATAATCTAATGCTCTAGGAACCCATATGGTTTGTTCTTTGTTGCAGAGGGCTGTCTTGTGCATTGTTGGATGTTTGGCAATATCTCTGGCCTCTACCCACTAGATGCCAGTAGCAACCCCTCCTCCTCCCCGTAGGAGAGAACCACTGGTTTATGTGCAAGCGTAGATACACGAAAAACAGCAGCAGCCGGCATGTTTCCTGATGCAGGCACTGGAACGAGATCAAGAATGGCTTTCCTCTTTGGGCATGAGAAATTATTAGAACAATGAGAAATTATCAAGCAGGTCTTATGTATTTACCGTTGGATGTCTCAGTGTGCAGGATAGATTGAAGGGATCAGCAACTGAGGAAGAGAGAGTAGTTTGGAGTCAAGGCCCTAAAATGTGACAGAATACAGGGGAGGGCACAGGTGAAAGAGTTAAGAAGTAGAGTTGACAGGATCTCACCACCAAATGTGAGGGGAGAGAGGAGTCCAGAATGACTCATCTGTGCTTGAGTGACTGGGGATTGACATTAATGAAAAGAGGAAATATACGAGGAGGGACCAGGTGACGGAGAGCATAATTGGTTCTATTTCAGTCCATGCTGAGTTTGAGATGTCTGCGGGACATCCAGCTGGAGCTGGGCAGGAGGCAGGGGGAGGTCTGGGTCTGAAACTCTGAAGAGAGATGGAGATTGAGAAGTTGGCGGCTCTTCCTTGGTTGTTATTGCTGTGGATGTAGAGGGGAGAACCCAGGGAAGAGGTAAGGGAGAGAAATGCTGGTGCTCCTCCAGATACCCTGGGCTGCCAGGAGGGAGGAGGGAAGTCAAGGATGGAGGCTGAGAATAGATGGTCAGAGAGCTGGAAAGTTCTATCCACCAGCAATTTAGGGTCTAATTGGACAGCCTCAACAGCTAAAAGTCAGTTCTGTATATAATTAAGGACCAAAAAAGCAAAATGGCATCAGTATATGCTGCCAAGGTGGAGGGAGGTGAAAGGGGTGTGTGAGCTCTAAGAGACCTTTGTAGAGGATAAGAGTGGATCACAGCTGCATAGAGCCTGGCTTTCTCAAGGGTGTTTGTGAAACCTCTGCACTGATGACAGAAGTTGGAAGGGAGCTGCTTCTTCAGGTTTCCAGGTCACGGCTGTCCCTGCTTGCCCGGCTGCAGGGTGTTCCCATCAGCTCCCATCACAGGACATGGAAGCAAACAGAGCACCTGATGGCTTTCCTCATTCTCTGTGAATTATTTTTGACTGGGGCATGGGGAACGGAGAGAAGGAAACTTGAGTGCTTCCTGTGTGTTCAAGTCACTTACGAATTTTGGCAAGTGATAGTCTTTTCACTTTGTGGCTTCAATAATATGAAGGCTGATAGCCTTAGGATTGGCCGATGGGAAATTGTAAAGAAAATCCGGATTCCACTGGCTTTTTCAAAATGCAGTTGACCCTTCGACAACGTGGGTTTGAACTGCGCAGGTCCACTTATACGTGATTTTTTCTCCAATACATATACTACTATGTTTATGATCCGAGGTTGGTTGAAACTGGGGATGCGAAATCCGTGGATACAGAGGGCCAGCTGTGGGACTTGAGTATATGTAGATTTTGGCAAATGTGGTGGGTCCTAGAACAAATCCCCGGCGGGTACCAAGGGACAACTGTATATATAATATAAAATTCAGCATTTTAGCCATTTTTCGGCGTCTAGCTCTGTGGCATTAGGTATATTCACGTCGTTGTGCAACCCCATCCATGTCCAGAACGTTTTTCATCTTGCAAAACTGAAACTACGCATTAAACAATAACTGCCCATTCTCCCCTCTCCCCAACGCCTAGACCACCATTCTGCTCGCTGTCTCTGTGAATCTGACTTCTCTCGGTACCTCACAAAAGGGGAATCATACAGTATGTTTTCTTGTGACTATTTCACTTAGCATAATATCCTCCAGGTTCATCTCTGTTGTAACATATGTCTGAGGGTTTTTTTCCTTTTTAAAGCTGAATAATATTCTATTCTATATAAACATGTATAACACATTTTGTTTTTCTACTCCTCCATCAATGAACACTTGGGTTGCTTTCACCTTTTGGGCATTGCTGCTATGAATGTGGTTGTACAAATAGCCCTTTGTGGCCCTGCTTTCGATTCTTTTAGGTATGTACCCAGAAGTGTCCGTTGGCTTTTGTGTATTGTCAGTTGCTTTCTCTGTTGGGGGGTCAATCCCTAGCTCCCTGTGCTTCTGATAACTTCCTTTTCTTGTTACTCTTCTGCTTCTGCTCATGGGAGAGTCTGGTGTGTCCTTAGGCTGGGCTTTGTATCCAGCTGGAGAGCCATCACTGAGCCCCTGCCTGTAGTTCTTGGCTATGAAGATCTACATCTTGTCCAGCTAGCTCTGTCCTAGCGTATGAATCTGGAAGATCTGTATTCTAATCTCAGGACTTCCACTAATGTGCCCTGACCTTGGCAAGTTTCCTGTGTCTCTGGGCCTCTGTCTCCACATCCCCACCAATGAGAAGGTACAACTAAGTAATCGATGGGCTCCCTCCCACGTCACAGAGGAGGAGGGCATAGTGGTCTCCTAAGCCCAGGAACCGTGGTGCATGAGATGGAAGCAGAGCTCCAGACTCTTTTTTTTTTTTTAAGATGCTTTTTTTTTTTTTTAAAACAGGCATCTCAAGTTGATGATCTTATTTTATTTGGCCTCACCACGAGGCTTGTGGGATCTTAGATCCCCAACGGGGGATTGAACCCTGGCCCTCGGCAGTGAAAGCGTGGAGTCCTAACCACTGGACCGCCAGGGAATTCCCAAGCTCCAGACTCTTAATGTGGGCAATTTGACCAAAAACTCATCTGCCCTGAATTCTTGGATGCTTCTAATGGCTTGTGTACTTGCTGCATTCTGGTACATGCTACACGGCTAATTTTATGAGTAAATGTAGTAGCATTTCCCCTTAAAGCAAAACTATATGATATATTATCCATACTTGTTGAGAGAATAGACGAAAGAAAGGTGGAATAACTGTTTTCACCATAGATTTTTGGCAGATGTCACAAACCAATACTGGAGAGAATACTCTATAGGCAAATTTTACCTCTGGTTAAGACTGTAGCTTGATCATGGGCCAAGAAAATTTTAACCTCCTTTTTCCCCTCACTTCTTTAAAAAATTTTTTTTAAAGAACAAGTTTTCTTCTCCTTAGCTAAACTCAGAGCAAGTCCACGCTCCTTGAACTGGGAAGGTAAGTCCCAGGAGGTCACCTACGTGATCAGTTCTCAGGCCCCTCGACTGCATGTGACAATTCAGACTGCTCCGGGGTTTCCTGCTTGGGTTTGGAGACTCGGCACTAATCCTCCTGTCAGTTCTCTCTGCCCGACCAGTGAAACATGGTGTATACATCAGTGATTTTTTATCTTTCTTTTCTTTTTCTCAACTATAAAAGGCAGATGGCTTGGTTTTTTTCAAGGATGTGGTATTAGGGTGTTAGGATGACTAGAACCTGATTTGGAGAATGTACAGAAATATATACCATTTTTTTTTTAGGAGACATTTTAACCATCTAATTATAAAAAACAAAAGCAAACCGACAGACAAAAAACAGACTTCCTGGGACACTCAGTCATCAGTTTTTTAATATATGAAAAATTTAAAAACAATTGTGAAGAATGAAGAATTTCTCATGGTGTTTGGGACTAACTCATAATAATTGGAGTTCCTGGGAGGGGGAGGGGAATCCATAGTGGATAAAACTCTAAAAGAAATGAAGAGATTAAAAACAAACAATCCTAAAACCCAGCAGTCCTTCTGCGTTTTCTAGAAACACGCCCTGACAGTGACTCCAGTGAGCAGACAACATTTGTTCTTTTATTCCCGACAAGTGTGGCTTCTAAAGGATAATCAGGATTTTAATAACATTATTCCCATTTAAGCAGTTTGTGAATTTCCATACCTACCATGAAGGCTGTAGGGTTTCGGAGACCTCTGTCTCTGGTAGATCATGAAAGACCCCTTTTGCTGTAGCTGCAGAATAAGGTGGATTTTACACATAGTAGGAGTGACGATATATGTATGGAATCCTGTTTTTGTTTTTTAATTCTGTTTTCTGATAAAGTCTTAGAGAGTAAAATCCAGTCATCTTCCTAGCTGCTGGCATTCTAACTGGAGTAAATGTTCTCAAGGGCTGGGTGTTTTTGTTGGTAGTGGTCTGGGGAAGAAGATGGGAGTGCTGTTGGGTTAGGAAAATTGTTGCTTTGGGGTCATGATGGCAGAATTATTTAAATGGGAGTAAAATTGTTATTCCTACTTGAATGCAATAAGAATCTGGCCCTTTGGTATAAAATGCAAAGTAAAATACTTGGTTTGTTAAGCGTTAGGTGACTGTGTGGAAAATTTCTCAACCCAGTATCCTAGCTTCACATTTTGGGGCGCATGAAATACACATTTCGGTGTATTTCTGGTTGTCTTATGCCGGAAATCGTCAATCCACCTCAGTGGGCGGTGGTGGTGTCTGTATAATGGGGCTGTTTTGACTCCGTCACCAAGGTGTGTCTCCTTTGCTGGTAGAAGAGCTGATTCACAGATGTCTGCAGGAGGAAGGCACGCATAACTTCTGCCAGGGTCTGATTCCCCGGTACTCTCAGAAAATCAAAGCCGTTTCAGCAGCATAGTTCCACTTCACTGGCAGGGCAAGGGTTGGCTTGTCCTCCTACAAACACAGTTTAACAGGATGCATTCATAAATGAAAGATGATCTGAGTGCTGCGCATGGGGCCCTCAAGCTCAGGAGGTAAAGCTGAGAGGAGGAGGGAAGAGAGAGAGACAGAACGATAGAGCTCGTACTCCTGGGCTCAGTAGAATATGGGGACTTGGCAGGATGTCGGAGCTCGCACTGGCATGGCTCACATTTTCGTTGATAGTTCATAACCCAGGACTTTATAGAACTGAATGGAGAAGGGAAATGAAGCACAACACACTTTGGAGTTTGTCCTGTGCCAGCGGCTGTGAAACACAGTGGAAGACGTTCACCCGATCAGCTCATGAAGCAGGTAGGAGGGGAGACCTGAGCAGCCAGGAGAATCTTATTTTCTCTCTGAACACAACTTACATGTCTTCCAAAGGTTTCTTTTGTTTTGTTTTGTTTTTTAAGTGTATGAGAAATGAGAAGATAATACTGACATAAGAAACAGACTTAGCCTGCATTATGCTGATATCCGCCCAAGCCAGAGATTTTCTCAGTTACTAGTTTGATGACCAAATGACAGCTATATTCTAGGGGTTGCCTTAAAGTCACCCCGGATCTTACAGCATTTAAGTTAAAAATCGATTTAAAAATTGGCAGATAATCAATGAGCTGCAGACACTGTTTTAGAATCAGTACTTTGAAGATAGTCAACGAGAAACTGATTTTCAGACTTGACTGTTGCTGTATTTTCTTACTTCCAAGCTAACAAGGTGCTTGCTAATTTTTACTGGCTTTTGTAAGAAAGGAGGTGGATGTATAACAGCTGGGAAATATCTAGAAATTGACTGGGGTCCAGAGCGAAGCCTGAATGCACTAATGTTTTCTCCATTAAGGCAGGCTGCCTCTGCTCAGCTTCTCAATCAGGGAATTGGAAAGAATGGTGAGAGCAAAGTGTGGATCCTGAATATTTGTCTGGGGGCGGGTGGCGGGTGGTGTGGATCGTGTGAGGGGGCGAGGATTGGAAATTGTCACCATGCCATCTCCGCACTCAGGAGCAGAAGATAAACAGGGAGGGTCATGGGTGGCGGCCACACTCGAGGACAAGGTAAAGACAGATTTGGGGCTCCCGCGGTTGTAGCTGAGTCTCAGAGCATCCCTTCCATCGTCGGGGCTTGTGATAAGAGAAGCAGAACAGAAAAAAGACCATTGCCAGCCTGGCTTTCTGAACCATTTCCAGGCTTTGCTTCTGACAGGCACCTGGGTAATTTGACCTGGATTTCCGCCACGATGAAGTGGTCAGAGTGTCATGAAATTGAGCTGACGTGGGGTAGGTCGGAAGTGGTGTGTGTGGTCAGCGTGCCAGGAGTGTCAGAATTAGGCAGAGAACTTCATTCCAGCCGAATAGTCCAGCCTGAACACTGGCACTGTCTGAGCTTCTGAGAATGCCCTACTGTCTGTCTGGGAAGGCAGATATGGGAGCTGCCGCAGTTACTGCTCCCTGGCTGGCTGTCGTCCTCATGCCGCGGTGGCCAAGTCTTGTGGCTTTGCATTTTAGGCCTGGAGGTTTGGGAGATGGTGGTGCTTAGTCAAGCAAGCCTGAACCTTATCGCCGAACTCTCAGCCTTCCACAGCTAGACCCGTTCGTGGGTCGGGGAGCATCACTCCTGTGGTCTCTAGGAAACCTCTCCACCCCGACTCTTGCTACCATCTACCTGCTGGGTGAGGCCCCTTCGTCTCCCGTCCTCACACTGGTCTGTCCCAGGTGCTGTTGGCAGGGAATTAAGGCAAGCCAGGGGGCAGCCTCCATTCTAGGGTCCATTCTGGAAGCAGTCAGAGAGCGCTACACTGTGGCTTGTGGGCCACATCCAGCCTGCCCTAGCCTGTTTTTGTATGGCTCCCGAGCTAAGAATGTGTTTTCCATTTTAAAGGGTTGAAGAAACAAACAAAGAATATAGGACCGAGATGGATGTGGCCTTCAAAGCCTAAAATATCTACTATCTGACCTGTTAGAGGAGACATTTGCTGACCCCCTGATTGACATCATTCAGGAGCAGTGTGACCAGCGGATTGATCAGCTTATTAAGTCCTTGGCGGTTCAAATGGGCTGTCGTTTTGCAAACTGATTTTAGTTTCTGAATCTGTGTTAGATGGCATTTCCACCCCCAAAAGGGGAGATTCTGGAGCCAGGAAGCTGAAGATTTTCTGCAGGGTACAAACAATAGGAAAGAAATGTCAGTTGGGTTTTCACCCTCTCCTCTCATTGGTGAAGCCGCTGGTGTAGGTACCTTTGAGACCCACCACGTGTTGACTGTGTCTGCCACTGAAAGAACCTGATGGGGGAACCAAAACTCATCTATCTTACTCAAAAATGTTTCATTTCCTTTTTTTTCCCCTTTTGCAGACTGAGTGCTGGACAGACAGGTACAATCAGAGTTGTTCGGTGTTGTCACTTTGAAAAAAAAAAGATGCTTTCTGTAATAAAAAAAAAAATAAGATAGTTAAGTGAATATCATGTTTTCTCATATTTAGAAGTGTTTCTTTATTGGTCTGTAAGAAAGCTTACTGTCGGCCGGCCAACCTGACCCCTGAACATATGATTCTTCTTGACCCAGCAACGGGATTTCATTGTTAATGTCATTTCTAATAAGAGGAAAATCTAGTGACCTTGCTCATGCTTAGTTACCTTGTGTCAGAACTGCAGGCCTGGATGTGCAGCTGACATTTGTAAGTAGCTTATTGTGCATTGCAGAAACACAGGAAAGTTTTCACAAGAAGATTGTAGTTTAAGAAGAGAAATAAAATGGCTGGTATAGTTTTTTTTTCTCCAGGACATTGCAGCCATCTATCCTCCTGTATTTGGAAATTGGATGCTGTCAGTAGAGAAGAATGGGGGTGGGGCCTATTCTGACAGATGAAAACAAGTGAGGAAGGATGAAAAGATGTACATATGGTGCCCCATGGGAGTCGGAGCCTGGAAAACAAGATGGCGGCAATACACTTGACAAGTCAGGTTGTCAGACCTGGCGAGGGTGGGTCCTTTAATCTACCATGTGAGCAAGGCCTCACCTTTGTCTGTATTTAGAAAGAGGGTTGGCTATGAACTTAGAGATTAAGCAACCTGCTATTCCTGTATGCACCAGAATTTCAGACATAGTCAGAAATCTGATTTGCGTAACTGCTAAAACTCAACTGGAAGCCAACCAAACGGAGGCCTGGGCTCCCCACGAGAGGGGCAGATAGTCAGGAATCACAGCACATGAGGGAATTGATCAAACTTGCCCCAGGCGGCGTGGTCTGTGTGGCCAGACTCAGTGGGGCAGGGTTTGAGGCGAAGGGTCAGCTTTGGTTTCCCAGAAGGCCTCTGCATGAGTCGGCGGTACGGATCTCAGAGACCTAGAACTGCCTGGTGTCTGAAGGCAGCAAGAGGGACCTTTTCACTTCTGAGCTGTACGACCAAGCTGGCTCCTAAGGAGGCAGGCAGAGTCTGATCATGAGCTGAAGTGGAGCACATGCCATGAGCAGCCCTTAATTAGCCCACTCATTTATAGCACGTTGGGAGGACTGAGTGTTTTGGCTCAAACCTGGCGCATCTGCCCCTCCCTTTGGCTCTCTGGACAGGGCTGGAGTCTGACCTCTGCTCATCAGCTTTTTCCTGATGGTGAATGGAATAAAAGACTGAGCTAGATGTGTGCATATGTGTGCAAAAGTGTGTAAACCTAAAGGAGAGGAACGGCTGAGCAAATAGAAGTTATGATTCTGAGTGAGAGAAAACGGGTGATCATGTCTACGGAAGGGAATCAATAATTTCACATCTCAGTGGCTGGCAGGTATCGCTTTGTGTGGCTTTGTGTTCATGTACAAGTTAAAAATTCCTTAAGAACTTCTGTAGGCAATGCACCCTCTCAGTTCCAAACGTGATTTTTATACATTTTCTGCAGCGGCGTCCAGGGGGTGTAGCACAAAATCCCTTTCACCTTGGAGGTCCCAATGGCACTGCCTTCTTCTCCATGGCCGGGGAACAAGACGGCAGCTTTCCTTCTCCATTGACACGGCACCTGCCCTGTTTAGCCAAGGAGCGGGCTGAGTGTGCCCCACTAGGAGATCCTCCAATAGCTTTTCTCTTCCCGCGGGCACGTCTGGCCCAGGGTGCCTCGGTTGGTTCAATCCAGGTGCGCATGGGCATGCAGCCACACCACGGCTCCACAGGTGGCCTCAAGTAGGGCAGGGCCTGAGCTCAGTCTTGGCTCAGATACGAGGTCCCTGCACGGTGACTCAGGCCCTGACAGTGACCCTGTACTCTAGATCCTCCCTTTTTTTTTTTTTTTTTTGATCTCTTCCTGAAGAAGCAATACAGCTATGTTTTACATGCACCAGAAGAACTCGGCACTGAGAAGTTAGACCAGAAGTGATTCCTTTGGTGAAAGAGAGAGCTCACCCCCATGGTTTGGATTTTCGGAATTTCAAGGTTTGGGAGCTATCAGGTAGGCTTAAAACAAGACACTCTTGGACCATCTTCTTTGCCTCTCTAATTTCCACACTATTTTTCTTCCCAAATTAGAAGATGGAAACCAAGTTGGAAATTGGTAGAATAGGGCAAGTCTGAGGAAGGGTGAGAGTGGCCGTTGGGAATCAGTTTGGTGAAAAGCCCCTATTTCAGTGAGACTTCTCAGACTGTGGGGGCAAAGCAGCAGGTGCAGGTTACTCCCTGAATGGGTAGATAGATGGCCTCCTGTTGATACATTATATTTCCCCAAGCCTTGCCCTTTTAAGAAAAACTTAAACATTCTTACCAGCTCTCCTCCCTCCCCCTTCAAAAAAAAAAAAAAAGTGGTCTTACAACAAACATTTTCGAATTCCTACCCAAAGCAGAACATGAATTGAATGGCCCAAGTCAGGGGGAAGGGGGAGGGAATTCACAGGCACCATGCTTGACCTTATAAACGGCATGAATCTCAGGATTTGTCATGGTGCTCTTGATGGCACAGCAACCCTTTCCTCTTGCCTTGTGCTCCTATTTCTGCCCCTTTGGCAAAAGTATTCTTATTTTCTCCTGCTGGCTGGCTCCATCAGCAAAAAGAGGTTCTGCCTTCCAAGGAATCCCGCCTTGGACTTGCCAAATTCCACCATCACCTTCAGCTTGCAACACTTTGACTGAAGTTCCCAGATGGCTGCCTGTGGGGTAGAAGGTTGACTGTTGGCAGGAAGCTGCTGGCTTTGAAAAACATCACAGGTATTTTATTGTAACAGACGCAAGACAGTTTTGGCAGGGGAGCAATAAAGACCTGGAGGGGAAACAGAAAATTACCTTCAAGCACTGCCGGGAAGAAGGTGGCAGAAATGAAGGATGCAGTTTGGGTTTGTAAAGCTAAGTCTTTTACACAATCCTTTTCACAGGCTAGAACTTGCTTGACTTCAGTTTCCCTCAAGTGAGTCGAAGAATGTTAAAAGAGAATGGAACGCTGAAACTGAGAAAGGGACCTGGGGACATCTCGGTGCGTGAGGATTTTACTGGGGTCCCAGTGGCCCGACCAAACTTGGTGTGGTGGGAATCCTGCTGTTTTCAAAATGATGAGGCATTAGACATTCTTGTGTCTATAACTAATTAGACGTTCTTAATGCGTTTCTATGGCAACAAAAGTTTAACACCTCATCTTAAAAGTGAGTGGAGTCAGTTATTTCAAACTCTCATTAGGAGAAACATGAGTCATTTCTATAGCATCCTGGGGGCTTAATTAATTGCATTTGTTGCCGTTGGGATTTCAGAATTGGGAGAGGGTCTGCTATCAGTTTTAGTCTTTTTTACCTGTGAGTTCTTCTTCTACTCCAGAAGCTGCCTCCAGGTTACTCCCAAACCCAAGCGGTCTCAAAGCTGAGATAGCAAACCTTTCTAAGCCCAGCGACAGTGAATAATACAGTGCTGATTTTTGAAATCAGTTTTACCCTGATATGATTTACTATGATAGACTCTTGTTATCAGCAGACAGACTCTCTAATCTGTGAGGTTTCCTCTGCTTCCAGCCTATTTTCTTTCTTATATTACTTATTTTAGATTACAAGCTCCTGAATCAGGATGGGTGCAAAACTAAATAAGGATGATACAACTAACTCATAGTAGGACATTCAAAATGCAAGGTTTAGTCAACTTTATCAGGTGAGCAAGCCTATTAAAGAAAGGCTAAGTGTGAGTGCCTGTGGTCGTGTGTGTGTGTGTGTATAAAGGGTTGCAAGCCGAAGTTAATAGTTAATTCATGGTGATCATATGGACCTGGGAACATGGTTGATTTTTAGCATAACTCTTTATGTAAGAATGTGTCTCAGGTGTGTAGGTCTGTTTTCTCTTCTGTAAGCGTGTGGCTCAAACATGCTCACATAATCTGTTTTTGTTAGAGAAATGCCTCACTGTGTAGTAGAGGCTTTTCTGTGAGAGTTCAAACCGAGTGTCAGATGAACTTCCCCAGGCTGCTGTGTTAGGTCCCATTTTGTTTTCATGGCGCTTTGGTTAGCATGAGGGGAAAATAGCCCGCGGAGCGGTGTAGACGACTTGGATGTACAATTTTGAAATTCAGAGACAAATCGATTTTGGCTTTTTCTGAAAATGGATCTTATTTTGAGAACCACAGTTGACATGGCTGTGGGAAGTGTTGCTTATTCTCGGCAAGAAAACTACCCTGAAAAGGTGCTTATGATCCAAGAGACAGGGAGCTGCCCCGGCCTCTCTGGCAGAGCCAGGGGAATGATTCAGAACTCAGGGTCTGTAATTTATATTAAATCCACATTTGTATGGAAGTAGCTATGTAGATGGAAAAGGCGGCTTCCTACAAAATGGGATTATTTTAGTTTCTCTGTGTAATGGTATTCACAACGTAGCCTGGCATGTCCCTTTCAGAAAGACTTAGACCCCAACCTAAGGGATTTGATCAGAAGTGCTTATTACACGTCAAAGTGTTTAGCTCTGTGGTGGGAACTTGTGGGGAGGCCAGCTCACAGAAGCCAAAAAGCAAACGCAGTAGCTATCAGAGAAGGCAGTGATTTGACCAGCTTGTGCTCCAACTAAGACCAGACAGACAGAAACACAGATACGGGGCACATCTCTCTATACTCCTTTTGTGTAAGGTCCCTAAGCATCTCTTCCTCATAACCTAGATTCTAGGAATAGATTCTGGGGGGGAGCGGGGTACAGTAAACCTGAAGGGAAGAACATTAAATGTTTACTGTCACTAAACTGTAGTTCAAATGTAGTGTTTCCTTCAATAATGGATGTGGACAGCAAAACAGTCGTATTCACAGCCCCCGTGTCATTGTCACCAGTAGACGTGATACGTATCGTTTGTGGTGGGTGTCTTTCAATATCATCAACACTCATTACTACTTTGAAAATATGTCAGTTAATAAATTTGTTGCTAGAGGTCCCTAACGGGTCAATAAAAAAGCACAGGGGTTATGATAGTTTACATTTAAAAATATTTAGCCTATTGTATTTCAACGTAATTGGTTTTCTTTGTAATCCTAGGTATTTTATGCATTAAAAATATTATTTTGAGACTTTTCCAGACAGAGGCCCATGGTACAAAAATTTTTTAAAAAGAAAAAAGAAAAGAAAGAAACCTGTCTTAAAGGTTACCATTTGATATTTATTGAGATCTTCATTTACCAGGAGAAAAATATTAACCCAGGACAGTAGGGTGTGTTCTAACTTATGAATCACCTGGGGATCTTGAGAAAATGCAGGTTCTTATGCAGTAGGTCTGCGGTGAGGCCTGAGATTTCTGCACTTCTAACAAATTCAGCGTAGCTAGGAGGAAGCCCACAGCAATCCAAAGAACGGCCTGCGTTTCCCAAACTCACTTTTAATCATTTTAATCCATCTTAGTTGTAGGTAATAACTTAACTCTTGTAACGCTCGGTTGTGGGAAGAGATGTCCTAGGAGTGGGAAATGGGGAGAATCTCAAAGGACAAACTTCACCTGCTTCCAAGTGTCATATGTTGGGTCTTTCGGAGCCTGGAGTAGCTGCCAGGCTGGGCAGTGAAGGTGATGGCAGCTCAGGCCTGGGGTAAAGGGTGGGGTAGAGGGTGTGGGAGCAGATGTGTGTCACCGGGAGGCCGGGAAGCTGCTGCAGCTGTGCCCCTCCCTGTGACGGCTTGCTTGCTGGGCTCCTGGGCCCCGTGTGCTCCAGGTGAACCGCGAGGGCGCTGCAGCTGCCTGCCTGCAGCCCGGGGCCTCAGCCCGGCTCGGCACGGAGAGGCCAGGATTACCGTCCGATCCCTGTACGTGCGTGGCGGCCCTGTGCTGTGCTCCGAGGAGGATTGTGTCTGGCTCTCTTCTCTCCCCAAGGGTGACTTACTAAGTGTGTAATTAGATGATGCAAGTTGTGTAACTCTGTAAGATTTTCATAGACATTTGCAAACTGGAGAAAGGTCCTTTGGTGGAGTCTGAGGGGAAAAATGTCACTGAGCCTCCACGGCCCAAGCAGCATTCTCTAACCCCAGAGCCCCCAGTCCTGACCTGCTGCCTCCTGAAGATGTCCTGCTGGCCTCGGTCAAACCACTTCTGTTTTGCAGCCGGGTGGTGGCTTCACGGGGCGGCCTCAGAGGTGCAGAAGTCCAATTTTGTTCATATACCAGAGGTTATCAGCTGCCTGGGGACTGACTCATGCTAATCAAACTCCCAGGAGACTGGTATCCAAAACCCAGTTTGTAGTAATCTTTTTTTATTTATCTATTTATTTATTTATATATTTATTTTTGGCAGTGTTGGGTCTTCGTTTCTGTGCGAGGGCTTTCTCCAGTCGCGGCGAGCGGGGGCCACTCTTCATCGCGGTGCGCGGGCCTCTCACCGTCGCGGCCTCTCTTGTTGCGGAGCACAGGCTCCAGACGCGCAGGCTCAGTAGTTGTGGCTCACGGGCCCAGTTGCTCCGCGGCATGTGGGATCCTCCCAGACCAGGGCTCGAACCCGTGTCCCCTGCATTGGCAGGCAGATTCTCAACCACTGCGCCACCAGGGAAGCCCCCAAAACCCAGTTTGTGAATTCCTAGTGAAGAAAGGGTCCTTCCGGTCACCAAACATGTTACCACCTTCTTTGCTCGCTTGTTTCTGCCATCTTAGCCCTATCTTCCCAGGAGAGAGGTAGTTGAAAATGAGGACTTCATATGGAGTACGTCTTAAGGAATGTTCCAGGGACCTAGACTCAGTGTTCTCTCTCATGTATAAGACCAAATAATCACACCCAGATTCCCCCAGCCTTTGGGCTCACCTTGACTAGATTCCCTTCATACCTCCCCCTCCCCCAGCCCATTTCTTTCCCCCCTTTTCTCTCCCCGACTGTGGAGCCCCAGCAGGTGTTCTGCTTCAGCGTCCCTGATTCCAGGCCCTGCCTGCCTGACACCACCTCTGCTCCCCTGGACTGGATCCAGATGTTTCCGGGGTCTCCTCAGCTGCCCACACGCCCATCTGTGGATCCTCCGTGAGGAGAGGTGTGCGTGTGTGGATGGCACAGGTGCGACTTCTGCAGGTGCACAGCCATCACAGGGTGACTCTTACTATTGCTACCCTTTCTTACTTTTTATTTTCTTTTAACTCTTTCTCACTATTTGTACTCTCAGGGCCAATTCCCTGTGGCTCCGAGAGTGGGGATCCCAGCCTTATATCAGTCTCTGCAAGAAGACTCCCCATTGGTCATTGATGCCCCTGGTTCCCAAACCCAAGAGGCATTTTTATAAAATACAGATTGCCAGGTCCCAACCCCCAGTTCTGGGTGAGCATCCAGAGTCGTACTTGTAGAACATTCCATAGAGGCAGAGAAATCTCTCAGATGGTGGCCATCTGTTTCAGGATGTTTTTGTGTCACTGCCATCCTGTCACCAGTGGGTCATGGTGATTGGAGAGCTCTTTTACTTCTTACTTATACTTTTCTTTTTTGCTCAAATCATCTATGTAGTGAACTGTGTCATCGTACAAAGCAGTCTCTTTATTTTCTTCCCTTGTTCAAATGAAAGGCTTATTCTGATAGTCAGCCAAGTTTGGAAACCACCACTGTGGACCCATTATCCCAGACCCAGAGCCCTTATTTCATGGAGAGGAAACTGAAGCTTCGTGGATGAACTGGCCGACTGCATCAGGGGGTGCCATCTGGGTTAAGGTCTGAAAACCACGTCCACCACAGTCTCCCTGCTCCTTGATGAGACCCACTCTTCTCAGCCGCAGGGGCCTTGTTTCTGGGGTGTCACAGTAGAGCAACAATAAGCAAATGCCCATATATGCAGGGTGAGCACCACATTTAAGCCAAACCTTGTCCCCCAGTTCTAGCACTAAAATGTGAGTGCTATCAGCTGTCCTGATGTTTCTACAGCTGATAGATTGAGGCCACTGGAATGACAGGGACCCCACCTCTTCCTTAGAACACTTTGTCCTTCGATGTCTCAACTTCCCATCTATCAAATGAGGATAATTCGAACTGTGCTACCTCCCTTACAAGGTTGTTGTGAAGTCATACAAAACGATGTATGTGAAGGGCTTTGGGGAAGAAGAGCACAAAGCATTATGTAATCATAACGTGTCTCATCATCACCACCAACATTATTATTATTTTTTTAATTTATTTATTTATTTTTGGCTACATTGGGTCTTTGTTGCAGTGCATGGGCTTTCTCTAGTTGCGGTGAGGGGGGCTACTCTTTGTTGCAGTAAGTGGGCTTCTCATTGCGGTGGCTTCTCTTGTTGCGGAGCACGGACTCTAGGCGCGTGGGCTTCAGTAGTTGTGGCATGCGGACTCAGTACTTGTGGCTCACGGGCTCTAGAGCACAGGCTCTGTAGTTGTGGCGCACGGGCTTAGTCACTCTGCAGCATGTGGGATCTTCCTGGACCAGGGATCGAACCCGTGTCCCCTGCATTGGCAGGCAGATTCTTAACTGCTGTGCCACCAGGGAAGTCCACCACCAATATTATTATATTACCCGCAAAGACTTTACATGTCTGCTGAGTGGCTCCAAATAGAATCACTACAGATAGAAGAAAGACTTTATTCTATCATAACCCAGTGAAAGGCTTGCTTGGAGGGGAGGGGCGGGGAGGAGAATCAAGATTCTCATAGAGATATATTACTTCTGAATTTCCCGATTAAAGCAGCTCTAATGGCCCATTAATGAATCATTTCACACCCTTTGCCCTTTAATGGCCACTTTCCAGCTGTGCTCCAGAGCCAGGAACCATTTGGGTGAGCGAGTTGGTACATGTAAGTCACAGGATGTTTTCCCGTCTGCTCAGAGGCCAGGACTGTCTTTCACGCCTCTCCTGCTGCTCTGAGTGGTGAAAATGCTTCAAGATTTTTCATCTTGAGAATGGCAGAGTTTTCAACCTTGTGTTCCAGACTAGATTAAGAACCAGACAGATTCTAATATCTGTAAAAAGTTTCTGCAACAGTTCCAACAGAGAGATAAACCTAAAAAGGATAAAGCTTAATTTTTCTCCCTAAGAAATGGCACTGCTTGAAAATGAGGGAATCAGTCTGTGGTAATCAACCTTAACGATATTAAGCACCAAATATGTCTCTGTAGAGTTGCTTAAAGAAAACTTATGGACTTTGGGCAGGGTATAAGTACAATGAACATTGAAATAAAAATGTAAGAAATTACTTCTGATGAAAGGAGTATTGATGTAATGCCATGACATAGACGGCATGTGCTTACCAGGGGGCCTTTCCAGCTCTGAGATAGTAAGATTCTATGCAAAGTCCTAGGTTGGAATGGATGGGAAAGAGTTCATGGAAGAGGACCTTGGTGCATAAATAGGATCTATTTAGGCAGAGAGAATGGGAAATGCATTCCCAGAGGGTGAAAGTACAGAGTAGAGACGCAGGGAGGTTTTGTGTGAGGAGCTGTGTGCTAACGAGGGGAAGAGCCAGTGGTAAGATTCTGCCCATACATACTTACAGGCTGCTCGGATTTGGTCTGAAAAAGAGGAGATTGAAAAGACTTTAGTTTAGCAATACAGACGAATTGTGTTAAATGGTTCAAGTCATTTTCATTTGCTTACAAACCCAAATGCCAGATTGCTAAGAGTCTGCATTAGAACTACCTGAAAACCATGAGGGAAAAGAACATGTGCTCCTACCTTCTACCACCCCTTCATCCCCCACCACCTACCCCCCTGACCGTGATTTAGTATTTCAGAATCTTTATCCCTACCCCTAATTGCTTCCAATTGGAACCTATTTTTTTTTAAGTTCTCCAAATGCAACCAATATTAGGAAACATGTAATTTTTTAAGAATTTCATCCTCATGTATGATGTAAAGACGATGTAAAATAGCTCTTAGAACTAACTCCCCTTCCCCAATCTGTGTGATCCTATCCTTAGGGTTTTGAAGTTGCAAGCAACGGAAACCAATTCTGGCTCACTTTAGCAGAAATTTAGCGACAAAATATTGGGTAGCACAGGAACCAAGGGAAGTGTTAATTAAGGTCTGGGCTCAAAAGAATGAGCAAGAACCAAATGGTCAAGAACACATCCAAGGTCATGGCACAGGAACAGTCTGCTTAGGGTATCACCACTGCCACCACCACCATTACTAGACTCCTGTGACTAGCCTTTATCTATCCCTGTGTCTTCGCATCACTTCCTTATGATACAGAGTCAGGCAAGAGTCTCCAGTGGACCAAATGTAAGTCATGTGCCTATGGACCAATGTGTGGGAGTGGGGACAGAGAATAAATTCCCTTCTCCACCACCTCCCGTGTAATGGGAGCTTCTCCCAAATCCAAAGGACAACTGGATGCTGGATACCCATGCAAACGTTCATCTTCCCTACCACACAGGCACAATGAGTTTCAGTTGGTCTCCTCTTTCTCCACCATCTTTCCATGTGTCCACGTCTTCTCCTTTCCTGCTTTTCCTCTCTTTCAGTACCTTTCCCCGATGTCCCATCCTCTCTTGGGTGTGATATCGCTTGTTGACCACCAAGTTCAGTGTGATGAGCTTACTTTTGGTCATTTCTGTTCATGTAAGCCCTTTCACCCAGCCTCCCACCAGATCTGAAACCCCACCTGACACATCCTTAGTGGCCTTCCTCCCTCAGAAAGCAGCCACTGCATCAAGGGTTAGCACTAGGTGTTTGAAAAGTTTTTGTCTTATAAAGCCAAATATCTTCCACTCCTTATCTTCTCATTAGTAATGATGCTATAACCTGTGTCATCCTGAAGTGGTCTGCCCCTTTCTTCATATGACTGTTTAGGTATTTGTGTATAAAGCCGTTATATACCTCCTAACCACCTCCCTCCATTATCTTCTCCAGGGTAAATACCCTTAGTTTCTTCAGCTGCTTATCATGTGATGGAATTGTCATTTAAAAATTTTGATGCCTGAACTGAATCAGTCTCTCTGCATGCAGTCTTATCCAGAACAGGATTATCACTTCCTTTGATGTGGACAGTATACTTCTCTTAATGCAGTCAGATATTGCAGTGCCTTTAGTTGGTTCTGTCATGGGATTTAGTTGACTGTCTCTGAAAACCCGTAGGTTTGGGCTGAAGCTGTGTGGGACCTGTTTCCAATATCCCATGGGATCAGATTCTGATCCAGAAGCCTAGGACCAGCATTTAATATGGTTAACTTGATTCACTATAGAGAACATCCACAGGAAAGTGAGTTCTAGATGACCTGAAAAAATGAAGAGCACAAACCAGCAAGGAAGACTGAGTTTTGTACACTTTACTTCCATTAAGTAAATCCTTCCTATATAAGCAAATAAATAGCTGACATGCTGTTGATGGATGGAAGACGGTATGGGAAGATGGGGTTTGGTTTACAAAAGTGTTCTTGATGATGATGATAAGTTTATTGAAGTATAGTTTGCTTACACTCTTTAACATAATAAAATGTCCCCAATTCCAGAAGAAAGGATTAAATGGACTACCCTTAAAGTACAAAATTGAGACAGTATGCTAACAAGAAAGAAACTAAAGGAAGACTTTTCTAGTTGTTCCAATCTATAAATTCTAACAAAAACAAGTCATGTGAATTACCACCATACTCAAGATGGAGAACCATTCCATCACCCTAAAAACACCACCTTGTGGTAAAACCCTCTCCTTACCCCCAGCCTCTGGCAACCACTGATATGTTCTACTGTTCTGCCTTTTCCAGAATTTTATATAAATGGAATCATGAAGCATGTAGCCATTTAAGTCTTGCTTCTTTCACTTGGCATAATACATTTGAGATTCATCCATGTTTTTACATGTATCAATAGTCCCTTCCTTTTCCTTGCTGAGTAGTATTCCATTGTATAGATGTGCCACGGTTGGTTTACCCATTCATTCCTTGAATGTGCTGTTGCATCAGACAGAGGTCTGTGCAACATCTCATGAAAGAAAGGTTTTGTGTTTCTTCTCTCTTCTCAGCCGAACACAGTCTATCAGACAGAGAAATTGTTGCTGTCATGTGTGATCTCTACACTTCAGTTATGCTAGATTGTTATCTTTATAGTATTTCCTGAAGTGTAGAAAAACGTGAAGAGTATTTAGACAGAGTATGTATGTTTTCTTTTTCTTTGCCTGCAAGCATCAGCACCAGATTTTTGTCTATTTTGAATACAGATCTTGTTTCTATCTCTTAGTACACTTTGAAACAAGTTTAAACCCTTCTGTTTATTGTTTTTTCTTTTTTTTTCTTTTTAAGGAAAAATCTGGTCAAGCATCTCTAAAGGAAATATGTCACTGTTTTAATATTATAGCTTTTTTTATTGAATTGCAATTATTACATAAACAGGGATGCCAGAATTTTAAAATCTTTTAAAGTACTGCTTTCAGTTTAAAATTGGACTTGTTCCACTAAATGTCTATGGTAATAATTTTGAGATATCTATGCCAAGAGATATATAGTTATATATCATAAACACTGTGCTCTGAAATTCAGGTTAGAATGGAGAAGGGAGAGGGTGACATGAAGTAATTATGTGATGGGAATGTCTGAATTTGTAACCTCTGTGTACCTTTGATTTATGATTTGGTAAAAATAGCTTTTAAAGAAAACCTTCTTGGATTTCATAACCTCAATTGAAAACTTGTGGGATGCTGATTATAACATAGAGATTTACTCTAAAAATTCAGAGCTGACCACTAGGGCTGGCTGGGTGAATTAGTCATTTGCTTTCTAATGGGGGTGACCTTAACTTGTCATATCCCCAAGTGAAGAACAGTTGTTCAGATTACATATTTACAACCACAGTTCTTATACCTAGTAAATGGGCTCTGCAGACAGTCTTTTAAGGATACTAGATGCTGCTTCTTCCTTTCCTATCTGTAAAAGCATGCAATTTCCATCAAAATCTGAAAATGATTATTTTGGAACCTAGACAGATGAACTAAAATTTATCTGAAAAGGGGGAAAGTGAGTGGATAGCTAAGAAATTTTTGGAAAAATGAGACCAATAAGGAGGTGTGTGTTCTTTCTCACCAGACAGCAAACTGTATTTTGAAGCTATAGTAATTCAAACAGAATGGCACAGGAACTGACAAACGGACCAGTGAAGCAGAGCAGGGAATCCCAAATAGGCCCATCTATGTCGGACCATCAGGGAATCCCAAATAGGCCCATCTGTGTCAGGAAATTTGGTGCATGAAAAGGAGACATTTCAAAACTGCAGGATAAATATTTAGTGAATTTTATTGAAAGAATTAGCTACAACTTTTTAAAGAAGAGTATAAAGTTAGGTCCCACCTTTAAATAAATAAATTCCAGATGAGCTAAAGAGCTAAACATAACAAATGAAATCTGTGAAAGTATTAGAAGAAAATAGGAGAATATTAGCTAGGGTGTGGAAGCCTCCTAAGTAAGACTTTAAACTCAGAAAGTTATAAAGGAGAAGAAGGTATACTAAACTTTTGGCTGAGAATCACTGTAAGATAAAAGTCAAAAGTTACAGGAGTGGTTTTGGGTGTGATACAAAGGAGTGATTTTCATGTTTTACTCAGTATACTTCACCATGTGAGGTTTTTTGTTTTTTTGGTTTTTTTTAACAAGAATGTACTCATGAGTTGTGTAATTTTCTCAATGTGCTTACCACAGTGTGTGGACCATGACAAACATGCACATAAATTATAGCAGCTATTATTGTTTTCAAACCCCTTTCCTCACTTACAGGGATTCCCGTTTAGAAAACGTAGCTCCATGTCTAAATGTATTTTTGTAAAATTCTCTTAGGTTTTGAAAATCACTGCCTTGTTGTTGTTGTTGATACTCTGTTGTTGTTGTTGATGCATTTTTCTACCATGCCTCATTACTGCTTAATGCAGAGGATAAAGGATTCAATTCCCTTAAATGCACTGTGAGTGCTAGCTTGCAGGGTACCTAGGGATACGCTGCACTCTGGGGGAGGACGTTGGGGAGGCAGGGGCAAGAGGTAGCAAAGGGTCCACGAACCCACTTCAAGGTGTACACGGTCTTGCTAATTGACAAGACGTACAAGTACAAACCACTAGAGCATTTGTAAAAGCGCCAAGTTGAGTGTAATCAGCCCAGGGCTGGACACTGGAGCATGGCCAAGATCTGTGCCCTGTGGAACCTCCAGAGAAGACCTGACCCTCCAGGGGTCGGGAAGAGGTGGAGAAAGGAGCCCAGCACCGGTAGGCAGGCGTTTCCGGAAACTTGTCCTGTCCTCCTGCTCCCTTGAAGCAGACCTCTTTCTCTCTGGGCCCAGGCTCTGAGGTTGGGGTGACTCACATGTGATGCTCTAGAGTGCCAGGTTAACAGTTACAGAAAGATAGAGACGATGAAAAGGCAGAGGGCTATGTACCAGATGAAGGAACAAGAAAAAACCCCAGAAAAACAACTAAATGAAGTGGAGATAGGCAACCTTCCAGAAAAAGAATTCAGAATAATGATAGTGAAGATGATCCAGGACCTCGGAATAAGAATGGAGGCAAAGATTGAGAAGATGCAAGAAATGATTAACAAAGACCTAGAAGAATTAAAGAACAAACAAACAGAGATGACCAATACAATAACTGAAATGAAAACTACACTAGAAGGAACCAATAGCAGAATAACTGAGGCAGAAGAACGGATAAGTGACCTGGAAGACAGAATGGTGGAATTCACTGCTGCAGAACAGACTAAAGAAAAAAGAATGAAAAGAAATGAAGACAGCCTAAGAGACCTCTGGGACAACATTAAACGCAACAACATTCGCATTATAGGGGTCCCAGAAGGAGAAGAGAGAGAGAAAGGACCAGAGAAAATATTTGAAGAGATTATAGTCGAAAACTTCCCTAACATGGGAAAGGAAATAGCCACCCAAGTCCAGGAAGCGCAGAGAGTCCCACACAGGATAAACCCAAGGAGAAACACGCCGAGACACATAGTAATCAAAGTGGCAAAAATTAAAGACAAAGAAAAATTATTGAAAGCAGCAAGGGAAAAACGACAAATAACATGCAAGGGAACTCCCATAAGGTTAACAGCTGATTTCTCAGCAGAAACTCTGCAAGCCAGAAGGGAGTGGCATGATATACTTAAAGTGATGAAAGGGAAGAACCTACAACCAAGATTACTCTACCCGGCAAGGATCTCATTTAGATTTGATGGAGAAATCAAAAGCTTTACAGACAAGCAAAAGCTAAGAGAATTCAGCACCACCAAACCAGCCTTACAACAAATGCTAAAGGAACTTCTCTAAGTGGGAAACACAAGAGAAGAAAAGGACCTACAAAAACAAACCCAAAACAATTAAGAAAATGGTCATAGGAACATACATATTGATAATTACCTTAAACGTGAATGGATTAAATGCCCCAACCAAAAGACATAGACTGGCTGAATGGATACAAAAACAAGACCCATATATATGCTGTCTACAAGAGACCCACTTTAGACCTAGGGACACATACAGACTGAAAGTGAGGGGATGGAAAAAGGTATTCCATGCAAATGGAAATCAAAAGAAAGCTGGAGTAGCTATACTCATATCAGATAAAATAGACTTTAAAATAAAGAATGTTACAAGAGACAAGGAAGGACACTACATAATGATCCAGGGATCAATCCAAGAAGAAGATAAAACAATTATAAATATATATGCACCCAACATAGGAGCACCTCAATACATAAGGCAACTGCTAACAGCTATAAAAGAGGAAATCGACAGTAACACAATAATAGTGGGGGGACTTTAACACTTCACTTACACCAATGGACAGATCATCCAAAATGAAAATAAATAAGGAAACAGAAGCTTTAAATGACACAATAGACCAGATAGATTTAATTGATATATATAGGACATTCCATCCAAAAACAGCAGATTACGCGTTCTTCTCAAGTGCGCACGGAACATTCTCCAGGATAGATCACATCTTGGGTCACAAATCAAGCCTCAGTAAATTTAAGAAAATTGAAATCATATCAAGCATCTTTTCTGACCACAACGCTATGAGATTAGAAATGAATTACAGGGAAAAAAATGTAAAAAAGACAAACACATGGAGGCTAAACAATACGTTACTAAATAACCAAGAGATCACTGAAGAAATCAAAGAGGAAATAAAAAAATACCTAGAGACAAATGACAATGAAAACACGACGACCCAAAACCTATGGGATGCAGCAAAAGCGGTTCTAAGAGGGAAGTTTATAGCTATACAAGCCTACCTAAAGAAACAAGAAAAATCTCAAGTAAACAATCTAACCTTACACCTAAAGAAACTAGAGAAGGAAGAACAAACAAAACCCAAAGTTAGCAGAAGGAAAGAAATCATAAAGATCAGAGCAGAAATAAATGAAATAGAAACAAAGAAAACAATAGCAAAGATCAATAAAACTAAAAGTTGGTTCTTTGAGAAGATAAACAAAATTGATAAGCCATTAGCCAGACTCATCAAGAAAAAGAGGGAGAGGACTCAAATCAATAAAATCAGAAATGAAAAAGGAGAAGTTACAACAGACACCGCAGAAATACAAAGCATCCTAAGAGACTACTACAAGCAACTTTATGCCAATAAAATGGACAACCTGGAAGAAATGGACAAATTCTTAGAAAGGTATAACCGTCCAAGACTGAATCAGGAAGAAACAGAAAATATGAACAGACCAATCACAAGTAATGAAATTGAAACCGTGACTAAAAATCTTCCAACAAACAAAAGTCCAGGACCAGATGGCTTCACAGGTGAATTCTATCAAACATTTAGAGAAGAGCTAACACCCATCCTTCTCAAACTCTTCCAAAAAATTGCAGAGGAAGGAACACTCCCGAACTCATTCTATGAGGCCACCATCACCCTGATACCAAAACCAGACAAAGACACTACAAAAAAAGGAAATTACAGACCAATATCACTGATGAATATAGATGCAAAAATCCTCAACAAAATACTAGCAAACAGAATCCAACAACACATTAAAAGGATCATACACCACGATCAAGTGGGATTTACCCCAGGGATGCAAGGATTCTTCAATATACGCAAATCAATCAATGTGATACACCATATTAACAAATTGAAGAAGAAAAACCATATGATCATCTCAATAGATGCAGAAAAAAGCTTTTGACAAAATTCAACACCCATTTCTGATAAAAACTCTCCAGAAAGTGGGCATAGAGGGAACCTACCTCAACATAATCAAGGCCATATATGACAAACCCACAGCAAACGTCATTCTCAATGGTGAAAAACTGAAAGCATTTCCTCTAAGATCAGGAACGAGACAAGGATGTCCACTCTCACCACTATTATTCAACATAGTTCTGGAAGTCCTAGCCACGGCAATCAGAGAAGAAAAAGAAATAAAAGGAATACAAATTGGAAAAGAAGAAGTAAAACTGTCACTGTTTGCAGATGACATGATACTATACATAGAGAATCCTAAAACTGCCACCAGAAAACTGCTAGAGCTAATTAATGAATATGGTAAAGTTGCAGGATACAAAATTAATGCACAGAAATCTCTTGCATTCCTATACACTAATGATGAAAAATCTGAAAGAGAAATTATGGAAACACTCCCATTTACCATTGCAACAAAAAGAATAAAATACCTAGGAATAAACCTACCTAGGGAGACAAAAGACCTGTATGCAGAAAACTATAAGACACTGATGAAAGAAATTAAAGATGATACCAACAGATGGAGCGATATACCATGTTCTTGGATTGGAAGGATCAACATTGTGAAAATGAGTATACTACCCAAAGCAATCTACAGATTCAATGCAATCCCTATCAAATTACCAATGGCATTTTTTACGGAGCTAGAACAAATCATCTTAAAATTTGTATGGAGACACAAAAGACCCCGAATAGCCAAAGCAGTCTTGAGGCAAAAAAATGGAGCTGGAGGAATCAGACTCCCTGACTTCAGACTCTACTACAAAGCTACAGTAATCAAGACAATACGGTACTGGCACAAAAACAGAAACATAGATCAATGGAACAAGATAGAAAGCCCAGAGATTAACCCACGCACCTATGGTCAACTAATCTATGACAAAGGAGGCAAAGATATACAATGGAGAAAAGACAGTCTCTTCAATAAGTGGTGCTGGGAAAACTGGACAGCTACATGTAAAAGAATGAAATTAGAATACTCCCTAACACCATACACAAAAATAAACTCAAAATGGATTAGAGACCTAAATATAAGACTGGACACTATAAAACTCTTAGAGGAAAACATAGGAAGAACACTCTTTGACATAAATCACAGCAAGATCTTTTTTGATTCACCTCCTAGAGTAATGGAAATAAAAACAAAAATAAACAAGTGGGACCTAATGAAACTTCAAAGCTTTTGCACAGCAAAGGAAACCATAAACAAGACGAAAAGACAACCCTCAGAATGGGAGAAAATATTTGCAAATGAATCAACGGACAAAGGATTAATCTCCAAAATATATAAACAGCTCATTCAGCTCAATATCAAAGAAACAAACACCCCAATCCAAAAATGGGCAGAAGACCTAAATAGACATTTCTCCAAAGAAGACATACAGACGGCCACGAAGCACATGAAAAGATGCTCAACATCACTAATTATTAGAGAAATGCAAATCAAAACTACAATGAGGTATCACCTCACTCCTGTTAGAATGGGCATCATCAGAAAATCTACAAACAACAAATGCTGGAGAGGGTGTGGAGAAAAGGGAACCCTCTTGCACTGTTGGTGGGAATGTAAATTGATACAGCCACTATGGAGAACAATATGGAGGTTCCTTAAAAAACTAAAAATAGAATTACCATATGACCCAGCAATCCCACTACTGGGCATATACCCAGAGAAAACCGTAATTCAAAAAGACACATGCACCCGAATGTTCATTGCAGCACTATTTACAATAGCCAGGTCATGGAAGCAACCTAAATGCCCATCAGCAGACGAATGGATAAAGAAGATGTGGTACATATATACAATGGAATATTACTCAGCCATAAAAAGGAACGAAACTGAGTCATTTGTTGAGACGTGGATGGATCTAGAGACAGTCATACAGAGTGAAGTAAGTCAGAAAGAGAAAAACAAATATCGTATATTAATGCATGTATGTGGAACCTAGAAAAATGGTACAGATGAGCCAGTTTGCAGGGCAGAAGTTGAGACACAGATGTAGAGAATGGACATATGGACACCAAGGGGGGAAAACTGCGGTGAGGTGGGGATGGTGGTGTGCTGAATTGGGCGATTGGGATTGACATGTATACACTGATGTGTATAAAATTGATGCCTAATAAGAACCTGCAGTATAAAAAAACAAACAAAACAACTAATAATAAACTTTTATTGGGTTATTTGTATGGAAATATGTTAATATAAATGTTTCAGACATTGCATGAAATTTCTAAAAATCTTGTATTTGTATGGAAATATGTATGGAAATATGTTAATATAAATGTTTCAGACATTACATGAAATTTCTAAAAATCTTATATTTGTATTTGTATGGAAATATGTATGGAAATATGTTAATATAAATGTTTCAGACATTGCATGAAATTTCTAAAAATCTTATATGTTCTGGTATAATGTTATATGTAATAATCCTAGTTATTACTTTAAAATGTATATCTCAGAAATAACTAATTTTCTTGTCAACTGCATTATTATGAACTTTCATCAAATCTTTAACCGTGGTCATTTTTAAGTCTTTTGTCATTTATAGACAGTTCTGGGTGTACTCTGATGATTTAGCAAATATGTTCCTATAAAAGGGTTTCATCTTCAAAAAATTCACGGAAAAGACTCTGACAAGTACAGGTTTCTGGTAACTGACTGTACTGCTGAACTGAATGAATAAGCATTTTCAGAACTCTAATGAAAAACTGATGAACTCATAAAAGTGCTAACAAAAGATCAAGATGAAAAAAAAAATTAATTACATGGGACTGAGTGAACTGATGAGGATGAGTATAATTTTTGTGACTTTCTGTCTGAATTTAAAAAAAAAAAAAAAAAATCCCACAAGGACTCAGAGGCAAAGAATATACAAATCAATTTTCACTGCAAAGTAAAGGAGCTGTTACAGTAGAGGATTACTGGACTGAATGTCAATATTATGACATAGTATGAGTGTGTTTCATGTTCGGTAATTGCAATCATTGTTGCTTTTGTTGTGGTCATCCATGTACAATGCTTGGTGTCAGTCTATTTATCTCTTGTAAAAATAAAATACAGTGTGTGTGTGTGAAAAAAAAAAAAAAATCCTATCATGTTGCACCAATATGAATGTGTTAAAGTATTCCTTGTACTTTTCAGTTGCTAGCTATAGTAAAAACTGTGTCATTTTTTTCAATAAGTACAAGTCAACATCTAATGGTGAAGAATTTTATTCAGACATCAGCTTCAGAAGAGTTGTGATAATGTGATTATAGAGTGCCAGGTGAGGAAGTTGGCTTACTTGGGAGGTAGATGGCCTCTCCTGGGGCTGCAGTACTTTCCCTGAGCACGTGGGCCAGGGCCCTGGGGCTGGCATCCAGTTGTCCAGCATTTTCATCTTCTCCATGTGGGTTTTCATGCCTTTCCTTCACTGGTGGGGATTTTTATGTGTTGTTAGTTGACTTCTCTCCATAGGTAGCCCAGTAGGCTGGATGTAGTCACCGTGAACATTTTTCAAGTATTGGGATTGTAGGCCTCATGCTTTGCATCTAAATATCACTTAATTCTCATAGCAGCCCATTTCAGATGAGGAAGCTGAGACAAAAACAAAACCATAATTTGCTCTAAGGTCACACAACTGGTAAGTGACAGAACCTACGTCTGCCAGGCTCTGAAACCTCCATTCTGTCCAATACGCTGCTGGACCTAACCCAGCCCACTCCCCTGTGACTATCACACCCTTCCTGTGGCTCCAGGAGAATTCTGGAAGATCTGGCCAGAGTCCAGCTAGTTCCTGAAACAGCAGCATTACCATGTCTTGTCCCTCTGCACACGGGGAGGAAGGAGCTCTGGACCAGGAGTCCAGATAGGCTCCATGAAGCTCCATCATCTCTATCCCTACACTTTGTCACTTATAGACTGGTGACAACCTCATCTTCCTTACCCACCTCACAAGTTTGGAATGGTCAGATAGAGATGATGATACTACTACTAACAGTGACTTTCCTAAGATATAAAGACTTATACCAAAGTAAGGTGGTATTAATAGTAGCAGCTTTCCTGTCTAACGTGTAACACAGCAGTTGGGAGGGGTCTTTTATCCTTCCGCTGATACACTTTGCCTAACACTTTTCTCTTGATGTTTTCCCCTACTCTCCCTTACTTATAAAGCTATGAGCAGCAAATCCAAACCTTATTTGTATATGGAAGGGAAAATAGCCTTGTTAGATGAAGGCACCCATTAGCAATGTAGGCACGTCTTAAAGCAGGTATGAATGGGGACTCCTTCCTTCATAAGAACTTTTGGGTGAGGTCTGAGCAGTGCAAATGACTGAAGTCTTTAATTCTGTTATGTAACATGTCTGTCCATGCTTGGCTGACAAGATGGCGGCCCATTCTGTGCTTTAGGAAAATGGAGGCAGGGCTAGCAAGTTAAAACGTGTGCTCTGGTAACCTGTCAGATGCTGTAGGAGAAAGGACAAAGAGGAAACTGAGTCCGTTGCAACGTTTAGGGTCCTTTAGAAACCTGAGTGAAACATGGACAGTACACACTGACATCTTTATTGGGTTTGTTTGCTTTCTAAATACCCTCTGAATTGTGTCTAGTGAGGAGAGAGGCTGAAATGATAGCACAGTTAATGCCCATTGGCTCTGACCCAGAGGCAAATCACCGATCGGTGGTTCAAGCTCTCTGAAGCTCACTGTACCGCAAGATCACAGGTTGACTGTGAAAGCAAGATCCCACCCTCAGGCAAGATGCCACCCTCACAAACCTGTGACTGAGAGGTTACCCGGAGCTGGCAGAGGCATTTCTGAAGTTCATGCTGTTAAAGGTGGTCAGGGAGTCAGCTTCAAATGCATTGCTGAAAATCAGAAAATAAAATAATTGCTTAAACATTCCTCGCCCTAAGACGGTTAGAGAATCTCAAAGCGGGTGCTGAACAGGAAAATAGTCGGTGTTCTTATGACTCAGGTACCCAATTCATCTCACAGATGACTGGCTCTAGCCACCATAGTGGTTTTTGCCCATTGCATGGTCCTAAATCATTTCCCCTGCTTGGTAATGTCTGTGTTTGCTGTGCTTTGAATGAGTCATGAATGACAAGAAGGATAGGGGATAGGTGACTCAAATTAACAAACAATGTAGCAGTCATGATTCTCAAGATAATCTCCACTGGACCTTTAGGTTACGTTCGTCTGATCAAAAGTCATCCGTGACAGCTGTCTCTTGTTCTATCCAATGTAGCTGCTATTTATTGGAGTAAAGAGTATTCACCCCTGTGATGTGTTGTTTGAGAAGTGGTTGCAGTTGCAGCTGGAAATCTCTCATGTTGTCTAGATACCAAACATCATGATTTGAAAAACAAACCAGAACATTTCATACAATTCAAGTGCAAAACTTCTGAACATCCAAGAATTTAAATGGCTGGGGTTTTTTTCTATTCTTGATGCCATAGGTATCATATAGGTAGCTTTTCTCTGTATTTTAAAATATATCTTTTAAATATTTGAAAATGACGTATATTATTTAAATTTGCGTCAGTAAATCATCTTTGGTCTTACGGATTAATCTGAAGGAAATGAAACAGTGCACATCCCTTGTGAAATAGGGAAATTTGTCTTGATATTTTTAAAGATTGTTTTTAAGTTCTTGGCTAGCATATCTAATATATTTATTTAAAATAACGTCGTTATATAACTGTTGACACACATAATCAGTAAACAATCTATAATAGGAACAGGAAGGAGTTTGATTTGAGCCAAACTGAGGACTATAGCCTGGAAGACAGCCTCTCATACAACTCTGAGGAACTACTCCGGAGAAGCACGGTTTTCAGCACAGTTTTATGTCTTGTCAGAAGAAAGAGCATCAAACAAGTCAGGGATACATTCTTTCAAAGTAGAAAAAAAAAAAAAAAAAAGACCAGCACATACATAGCGAGTCAGTATGGCCTTGGCGCCTGGGAAGGGAGTCTTACCATTGAAGGGGTACCAGCATTGGCATCTCAGGAAGGGAGGCGTTTAATCTTTATTTTTACATGGACGTTCTTTACTTCCGGTCAATGCACCCTTTCATTTAATAATTAAAGCAGATGTACAATGTATGTTTGTTTGATAGACCACAGCCACAGGAGCAGGCTGTGACCATAAAATTCAGGTCAACTCACGTATGAGCCAGAATGACTTCCCCATACCTCAACATGTGACCATTTCTTTTGTCATACCATGCAAAACATGATAAACATTACTTTAAGCAGATCTTAGAGGTTTTACAAGATTGCATCTTATCACGAAAGAAGTCCAAGAATCAAAACGTCTTGGCAAAGCTAAAAGGTGGGGAGGAGGCTGCGTTTGTTCCTGGGACTGCCGTTAACAAAGCACCACAGACTCCAAGGCTTAAATCAGCAGGAACTTATTTTCTCACTGTTGTGAAGCCTAGCATTTTGAAATCAAGTGGTGAGCACCGTTGTTCCCTTCTGGGGGCTCCGAGGGAGAGAGTGTCCCTCGCCGCTCTCTCAACTGCCAGCTGTTGCAGGTAACCCCCAGCATCTCTCGGCGTGTAGATGCATCACTCCAATCTTTACCTCCATCCTCACACTGCCTTCTTCTCTGGGTCTCTCCAGGCTCCTTTCTGACTCTTAGAAGGACACTCTCACTGGATTTAGGGTTCATCCTAAACCAGTATGTTCTTCTCTGGAAACTTAACTAATTTCATCTGCAAAAACCCTGTTTCCAAATAAGGTCACACTCTGAGGCTCTAGATGGACATCATGAATTTGGCGGGGACACTCTTCAACCCAGAGGCTTGCTGTGACTGCATCTCCAGTTTGAGGCAGAGCTAGAGTTCACAGTCAGATTCCGGGCCCACAGCCCTAAACCTGTTCTTAACCTCTCTGCCTGGACCCTCTTGCCTCTACCATCCATCCAGACCCCGCGCTTTGGCCTCCTCCCAGCCCAGCTAACTCATGCTGGACCTCAAACCCCTGGCACTTCCTGAGGAGGCTTGCCTGTCCACACCCACCCCCAAAGCAGGCCAGTCTCTCTTTTAGAAGCTTCTGAAGTAACCTGTGCTTCTGTTGGAAGAGTCTTCATATAGTTAATATTATTTTTAACTTTATAGGATATAAATTTATATATTTTTTACTATTTTATGTATTAATATTATTTTGTTAAACATTTACTTTCACGGTGAATAAATTTAGTATGTATTATTTATATATTACTATTTCATGTTGTATAAAATTTTCAACAATCTACGTAATTAATTGTATAACTGACACATTAATTTTATTTATTTATTTATGTATGGCTGTGTTGGGTCTTCGTTTCTGTGCGAGGGCTTTCTCCAGTTGCGGCGAGCGGGGGCCACTCTTCATCGCGGTGCGCGGGCCTCTCACTGTCGCGGCCTCCCCTGTTGCGGAGCACAGGCTCCAGACGCGCAGGCTCAGTAGTTGTGGCTCACGGGCCCAGCTGCTCCGCGGCATGTGGGATCTTCCCGGACCGGGGCTCGACCCTGTGTCCCCTGCATTGGCAGGTAGATTCTCAACCACTGCGCCACCAGGGAAGCCCCTAATTTTAAAAATTAATTGCAGGTAGACTGGGAAAGCTCTGAGGGCAGGGATCCACTGCCTTATTCACTGCTTTGTTAGCACTGAGCCCGACGCCTGCACTCAGGTTTTGAACCTTATTCTTGTCCTATCATTTCCTTAATTTTCAGAGAAAATCCATTCCTTGGCACAAGACCAACTCCCTTCTGGGTCTGCTGTTGAGCGCCTCACTCGGGCCTCCCCACTGGGGGTGGGGCTGGGGGAGGAGTTCTGTGTTTTCCCTCTTCAACCTCCACATTCATCCGTGGAGCTGGATTGGGGGTTTTCTGAGGGAGTCTCTGTGTTGCCTTGAAATCTGAGGCAGGGCATTTAAAATACAGCGCCATTAATTCATCCTACCGGGATTTAAGAAAAGAATGAAATCTGAAAACTCACTGTTCTTATTTGCTCTTCCTCTCAGTTGCTTTTTCTTTTTTTCCTTCTATCCCTCACCTCTGCCAGAGGAAGAGTGAGAATCGGGGCATCTAAACTTTAAAAAACAGACATTTTCTTCTTTGTAAACTCTTCGATCTGGAACTCTAGCCATTGGAAAGAGCCCGTGAGAGGCCTCTTTGGACTTAGTCACATAGTTTTTTATATTTTTTGAAGATGTTTCAAATGAAACTGGACCTTGTAAACTTGGTGCCTGATCATTTAGAGAACCCTGCTTTTCAGTTCTTTAAGAAACAGCAAAATCGATATTTCCCCCAGATCTCCTTTTGTCAAAGTTAACTTTTCTTTAAGTCCTATCTGGAATCACCCCCTTTTGCTCAAAGTGCTGGCGGGGGGGCAGGCAGTTCGCTCTTTTGAGGACAGGTGGTGCCAATATGTAAGCCCTTGGAGGAAGTTGGACAGGGAGAGTAATTAAATAAATCTCATCTTGGGAGATTGGGGTTGACGTATATACACTAATGTGTATAAAATAGATAACTAATACGAGCCTGCTGTATAAATAAATAAAATTAAAAACAAATAAATAAACCTCATCTTGATGCTCTCAGTCCATAACAGCTGATTTTAAAAGACTGCAGTCAGTCTTTTAGGAGGAAATCTTTGAAGAGAACTCATGACGAAAAGTGTTAACCAGAGCAGAAATATCCCCTAGTTATGGAGTGTGGCTCTCTTCTCAACAACACCGTGTCCTGGGCCTTTCCCAGAGCCCACGTTGAGTCCTTTAAGTATCTGGCGAATTGGGTGCTTCGACCCCTGACCTGGGACCCCTCCTAAAGCTCCCATCTGTGTGAAAAATGGGTGCAGTTTGCTCCTCAGTGTGGGGAGCTAGAACACTGAAGATGCCCCTTCATCTGTGAGAAATATTTGGGAGTCTAAAGGGAACAGTGCCACAGTGGAAAACTCTCATGTCTTTTTTTTTTTTTCCCCCAGAGGTTCGAGAAGGTCCTCTGGTCAATGCTTTTGTTTCTCCCCCTTTCCAGATTCTTCCAGATCACACTCTTCCTGGTGTGCAATTCAAGAAATAACTTTGGGGGGGGTGTTTATTTTTCCAAGCCAGCCCATGGCTCTGATTTTGTTTTTGGATGTTTTCCGCTTGCTCTAAGTAGGAGGGTTCCAAGTCTAGTATGTGCCATCTGCCAGCTCTTTCCTGTTGAGAGCACCTGGTAACGAAGTGAGTTCCTAACATTCTGAAACATGCATGTGACTCAAATACCCACACCTGCTTACACCTCATAGAAAAGCGGAGCTGGCTGTTCACGCTGGAAATGTTTTCCCCTAGAGCTGAAATCGTGTGTCTGCAGAGAGACCCTCTCTCGACATTTAAAAAGACATAATGTTGACTGTCTCACGGCATTGTCATATATTGAAATATTTAATATTAAAACAACTGGGCTTTTGAAACTCTTGCCTCAGCAAAATGAACGAGGCCCTTTTAAAGGAGGCATCTGAACCAGAAGGGAGATACCTGTGACCGATGTATCATCCAGATACCTGTGACAGATGGAGGAAAGGTAGGTCAGGAGGGAGCGGGTGCTGGGAGAGGAGGTCTCTCCTCGCACACACATGCATCTGATTTATTTGTGGCAGTTGCTTGTATCACTGTGAGCAGCCGGCATAGTTTACACAATATTCAGGGGTCAGCCCATCTCGCAGCTTGGTTGGGATGGGCAGCCTCCCAGACTCTACCCTGAGTTTTGGGGCAATTCCAGGACCTCTGGAAATATCCTCAGAGTTCAGGTCAGGCCAGAAAGCTTGCAGTTGCTCTGGGAGTTGGGAGCCTGACGCTGGCCAGATGGACATGGGAGCGAAACAAGAGGCCACCACTGGTCTGTGTTTTGAAAGACATCTGTCTCTTGTCTCTGGCAGAGAGTACGGCCTGCAACCGGCCATACTCTGTGCTGATTGTCCCCATAGCCTGGTTTCCCCACACCCACACACACACATACCCACCCTTCTCGCTGGGATGACTTAGGTCCAGGAGACCCTCAAGAAGCCTCTCTGTCTTGGGTCAACGAGGCTCAGCACCTAAGGCACGTTTGCCCTACTCTTTCATTTTGGAATCCATTTCTGACTCTCTGCCTATCCCTGTGAACTTGATTTTCCCAGGGACTCCTTTTCACCCTGACTTAACTGTGGTTCTCTTTGCCCCGTTCCAAGCACGGAATCAGCTTTGACCACTCCCCTCTGTGCATAATACCTTCTGGGGATTGTGTCCAGGACATTAGCCACCCACAAGTTTAACTGGTTGACCTATGATCACCTGGCAAATTTCTGAAAGCGTAAGGAACTGACATTTATTGACATGTGCTTCGCGCCTGGTGGGAAAGCCGGCTTAGTCCATTATCCCATTTAATCTTCCCAACAGCCCCACAGGTCGGTGAGACTGAGGGATTCATCTCTGAGGTACAGTGTCCTGCCCGAGGGCCCAAGCGGCAGCGCTGGCACCTGAACCGAGTGAAATCTTGCTCCAAATGGTTGATGTTGGGGTGAATTCTGATGAAGCTGTTGAGGGATAGTGTAAACAGAGCCTCACCCCAAAAAAGCTCCTTGCTGTTGGTTTCTCCCTGTTAGCAGCCAACAGATTTAAAGGAGATCTTTGTGAATGCCAGTCATCCAACTTGACTTCTCAAGAGTGCTCTGCTGGCTGCTTCTATACTCAGATTAGCTGAGTTCTGCCCATTCCTGACAGGACGCTTTGGGCTCCTCTTATTTCCCAACACCTCCTTTTGGGGAAATAGTTTGTTATTCTCACCCTATCGCCCTTCCTCACATTGGGTTCTCCAGGAAGCAGAGGCTGAGTTAGAGCTAAGAGTGCAGAACGTGTGCCGGGAGGACAGCCGTGGAAGGAACAGGGAGGGAGCAGGTGTGGCTGGGAGTTGATACTGACAGTGCTGCCGTGACAGGGTCAGCCTGACAGGGGCCCTGGAGCCAAGCCTGCCCGTTACAGGAGTCTCCCCGGGTGGGAACGGTCAGGCCTAGCCTCCCCATCTTGCCTGCCATTGGCCACGAACTGCCCCGAAAGAGCGTGACCTTGACCTGAAAGCTGAGCCGGACCTTGATGAAGCTCGCCGCCGGAGGTCGTGAGCTAACTGACACACTCACGCACTGGACCTTCCTCGAAGTCCTTCCTTGAAGGGACATCTGAGTGGCACTTCAGCCTGGGGATTTGCCTGCCCCTCCCTTCTTCTGATTTCCAGCTGGCCTGTCATCACCTGACGTCACGTTATCTTCCACAAGGATCCACAGGAACAATGATGCGGTGTTAGGACACCTCTTGTTTACAGCCAGAGGTGGACGCAGACTGCCTGCCATCAGGAGGGGCGGTTCCGTGTAGAGAGGGAGGTGTCCGGCGCACAGTCTGCTTGAGAGGCCCCGGTCTGGAGTGGAGGCGCCACGGGGCTGCAGGGAGGGAGGCAAGGTGGCCACGGTTCAGGGCGCCCCCGAGGGGGGAGGCCTACCTTGGAGGGCATAGCTCGTGCTAGCCGCTGTGTTGGACCTTGGCTGCACTGGGAGCCCAGGCTGGCTTGTAGTCCTCTGATTCTGGGTAATCTGAGGAAGTGTCGCCTTTGCTTCTCCAGAACTCTCGGGCATTGTCTGCATCCAGCTCATGGCAGAGAGAAGGACTGGGGTAGTTGGCCTCTTCTACCCACACTGAGAGACCACCTCACCCCTCCCAAGTATTCACCTGCCTTCTGGGCCCACCTGAAAATACCTCTTATTTTCCCTAAGGCCCCTTTTCTTACGGGTGTGGGACATATTTTGGGTGTTAACATACCACTGAAGTGGAATCCCTTACAATGTTCATGTGGCGAGAGGCTTCTTCGGCAGTTAGAAGTTGCTGCCCTTTTTCTTTATCTAAACCTGGTCATGATGAACATTAGGATGGGGCACATGCTAAATCCCAAGGTCATTGCCTGAGTTTGTTTGCAGTCAGATGGAAATTTGAATCTCAGCTCCACCTATACCAGCAAGTTCATCTCTCTGAGCCTGTTTTCTCATCTCTCAAAGATGGATCCCGGTGATGTTTGTGTGTAGTTAATACACAGCATATAAAGTTAATCAATATTGGTACCCATTCCCCTTGTCCGTTATAATTTGTATTAGTTTTTGGCGCTTCTAACATAAACACACCATTAAAAGCAAGCTTTGCGTTTTCACGCCAGTGTTTATGCTTGTGCACCCAATAATTTATGGTTTCTTTAATGCTTCACTTGCAGTTATTTTAAAAATCCCAGTAGATAAATACAAAATGCCTGCGCATTTTCCGTGTCTGCACATAATTAAGAACCAGGGACCACAAATGTCAACAGTGTCACGGTTACAACTGGTCAACAGACACATGAAGAGTATACTGATTGGGAGCCCAGAGTTTAAAATTGTTCTGTCCACATCTATAAGGACTTGGCTTATCTATTTTTCTAGGCCAGAGTCCACATCTATAAGGACTTGGCTTATCTATTTTTCTAGGCCAGAGTCCACATCTATAAGGACTTGGCTTATCTATTTTTCTAGGCCAGAGTTCTATTGATTTGGCTTTCTGATAACTGAAATCCTCCAAACTAAGAAGAGTCTTAGAGGATCATGCAGATGGATGAAAAACAGGGAAAATATCCAACAAACCCAGCTTCTAAGGAAGCTTGGAGAAGAAGGTTGTAAAACTAAGAAAGTCAGTCTACAGGAACCTTTGTAAATCATGAGACCTGTTCAGCCCTACCATGCCTGCCAGAGAGCCTTTGAGAAGAAAGAAAAACAGAAAGTCAGATTTGAAAGAATCCACAGTACACTGTGTAGAAGAGATTCAGAAGAACAGTGCCTGGCATTAGCCAGAACACATTAATGGGGGTAGTCATTTTGCAATTTAAGTATCTTTTCACTGCTGAAAAACAGTGAAAGAAGTTCGAAAAAGAAGCCCATGATTTTGATGGAAGCTGTTTTGACATAAGTGAAACCAGGCTTGGCATGAGGTAGGGGCAGGCTCTGGCCAAGCCAATGGAACGGACCCTGGAAGGATTGAGACAAGCTGGGGAAATTGTTTCAAGATGCAGTTGGATCCACTTGAAAGGGGAGGGAAGTGGGGGGCACAGTCATTTCATCAGTGTTTGAATTAGCGTTTGACTAGCGGCATGTGCGTTCAGAGATGCACGGGCCCCCCAGGAGTCTCCCTTCTTTTAGCGCCACCTCTGGGGAAGGGAAGAGGGTGGTGCCTTTTGAATGGTGCACGGTGAGGACTTGAGGATTACTGGCTGGTTGTGAACTCAGATGCAGTTGGTTTGTGGGAAGAGGGACAGAAAGGGAGAATGCGTGTTACTAATTCTCATAGCTGCCAGCAGCTTTCACCGTGGAGGGGCAAGGAAGATGTGGCAGGGACAGTACGGAACTCAGTCCCTGGGTCATCTTTAATGCATTTTTCAGGGCTTGGTGATTCTGAGTCTAGAAGATGACTGACCATAACCTTTGGGACGCAAAGTTTGGCTTCAGTTACCCTTTAGCATTGATAGTAGCCTCTTCCAAGGCAAGACCAAGGGCAACACCATATGTGGAGAAGCACAGGAATTGCCATAGGAAATGCACCTGGCAGGGCTGGGAGGGGATGGTGGATCTCAGGTAAGGCTCAAGGCATGGGGAGTGGGCTGCTTTGGATTTCCTCTTTCTCAGACCTGATCTGTCTTCAGCTCTCAGGGGCAAGTCATAGCAGAGACCTCTGTGATGTAAAATAAGTGTCTTTGGCTGGCCAGTGAGCAGGGCATAGGAAAGACATGGAAGCTTCCTTAGCACCAATCCAGGCAAAAGAAGTACATAAGAGACTTTGGGTCCTGTAGTCCCTGGTAATCTGTCCTGAACAAAAAATAACATGGAGAAAATTTAAAAGGCAATGCAGTTGTAAAATAAAAATGAAAAAATGAAATGCAGAGTAACATGAATATATTAGCATATGATATACATTATATACTATTACATTTGAATGGTGTTTGGAATCCATGCCTGGTTAGCATTAATGAGGAAGGATTTCCTTTTAAAGCAGAGTTGGTTTATGATGATATTGGAACAGTGAGGAAAATCTAGGAGGCCAAATGGGAAAGAATGCGTCCTTCACTTCAGTGCTGTCACGGGAGGAACTTTGAAGAGGCTACCAGGGGCTTTATAGCGTAACCTGGAAGGAATGGTGGGTATTCCCTGGAATAATGTGAGGGGAAAAGATGGGTAAGATGCTGGCAGAGCCACGAGAGCTGTCTCCTCGGGATAATTGAGCATGATCTGAAGGAAAGTGAGAAAGATACCAAAACAGCATGTTTGCATGAATCGAGGTTTTGTACGATAAATATGACAGACAGGATGCAGAAGGAGGTGAAGTCTGGTGACTAAGGATCTACTAAAAAGGAGTTGCTTTTAAGAAGCAAGACACGAGACCATGTATTGTATGATTCCATTGATATGAAATGTACAGAAGTGGCAGATCTATAGAAACAGAAAGTGGTGGCTGGACTGGGAATGGCATTAATGGTAAAAAGGGCATGAGGGATCTTACCGGGGTGGTGAAAACGTTCTAAAACTGATTTATGGTGGTGGTTGCACAGCTTGGTAAATTTCCTAAAAATCACTGAATTGTACACTTGAATGGATGAATTATGTGAGATGTAAAATATGCCTCAATACAGTCATTTTACCCAAAAAAGCGTCTTTTTTTTTTTTTAAATAGAAGGGATCTTTTCATTGACCAGTCATTTTTTTGTGGTGCTTAATATGTGCCAGTGATTGTGCTAGACTGTGAGGATACAAAAATGAAGATCTTTACAAAGGCATAAATAGGCAATTTTCAAAGAAGGCAGAGAAATACTAAGAATTTTGACCTCATTAATCATTACTGACTTGCAAATTAGGACATGAGGTAGCTCTTGACTATCGGACTGGCAGAGATTAAAAAGAGTGACAAGTGGTTCTCTAAGACACTTCTGGTGGGATTCTAAATTGTCATACCCCTTGCTAGAGAAAAGCTTGGAAGTACATACAAAACATTTGACTGTGCTTTTGACCCAGCAAGAACTTTGGACCCAGAAAGTCCACCTAAAGGAATTTATCTTCAGGAGGCTTTAAGTACCATCGATACTCTGACACCTCCCAATTTTTTATCTCCAAACCAATCCTCTGCTCCAACATCCAGATTCAGATATCTAGCTGCCCACACAACCACCACACGAGCATCTCAAACTCAGCTCGTCCAGGACGTAACTCCAGAATAGATCTGTGCGTCAGAATAGGTCAGATAGCCCCACCGCACAGAAGGCTACTCTACCAGCCTCAGGTGATGGCGACTCCATCCTTCTGGTTGCTCAGGCCAAACACCTAGACACCACCTTCCTCTCACACCCTGTGTCAGATCCGAAAGCAAAGGCTGCTGACTCTGCCTTCAAAAACGGATCACGATTTTGGCCACTTCCAACCCTCTCTACTGCTACTCTGCACTGAGCCAGCTTCTCTGTCACTGGAATTTCTGAAGATGATCGAATATCTGGTCTCCCTCCTACCCTTGCTCTACCAATAGTCTATTCTCAACACAGAAATGAAGGGATCGTTTTAAAACATCACATGACTCCACATCATGACTACATATCACGTGACTCCTCTGCTCAGGGGAGTTACCGCTCCCCATTTTGCACAAGTCTTTACAACAGTCTTGCATAGACTGGCCCCTGGTATCTCTCCTACCTCACCGCCCCCTCCCCATTACTCTCCTCCTCACCCTCTCCTCCCCGCTGCTCCTCACACACACCGGGCACATTTCCAATTTACCACTTTTGCACTGGCTCTTGCCTCTGCCTGGAACGTCTTCTCCCAGGCAGCTGCGTGGCCAGCTCTTTCATCTGCTTCAAGTCTTTGCTCAACACACTTAAAATTTCAATCTGACTCTTCCAGCTCCTGGCATACCCTATCCTCTTTATCCTATTCAATATTTTCCATTTTCCATAGCACATCTCACCTTCTAACATACTATTTATTTGGATGCTTATTTGAATAGGTCTATTGTTTAATTGTCTGTCTGCCCCTGCTAAACTGTGAGCTCCACAAAGACGGGCATCAGTGTGTTCACTGCTGTACCCCCAAGTGCCTAGAACAGTGCCTGGCGTATAGTAGATATTCAATAACTATTTGTCAAATGAGTGAATGAATGAATGAATGAATTTGTAACGAGCAAGTAGTAATTCTGTAAAAAAAAAAAAAAAAAAAAATAGCATTATGTCATGAGTGAAAAGGAAGTGAAAGGAGTTCCTATGTACAGCGTCGGAGCTTATCAGTTCCGTCGTGAGGTGAAATTGATTCATTTATGTACAGCAAAGTCTGACTTTACCTGCATGCCCTCTGCCCCCAGGGAAAATGTGACCAACGTCATCAGTGTGAGCTAGCAAAGCTGTGTGCTTGAAGTTCTAAATGGATTCTGGATAGACTGCAGGTTGATGTCATGTAGTCACAAGAGACCCTGATTCACTCACAGCAATTGAATAAAGAAATGCGATCGTTTGCAAATAGAAGCCTAGAGGTTGTCTTTTGTGGGGCAGTATCTGCGGTATGTTTTAAAGGTCAGTTCTTATTGTTGATCAGGCATTTTCTCCTTAATTCAGCTTCTGAATTCCTATTTCCCAAGTGTGTATGGGTGCTTTTTTAAAAGCTTTTATTGATTCATAAAGACATGAGGTACAAGAAAACCTTGGAGGAAAACTGAAACTTCATGTAAACTTATTGCAACATGATAGCAAGGGCCACGCTTCTAGTTCCTTCCTGTTAAAGCTCTATTGGAGTTGAAAATGTGGAATGCGTCCTGGTGTGTAGAGATACTTTGCTGTGAGGGTGGTGAATTTAAATTAATCTTGTTAGTTTGAGAGGTGAATTTTTAAGTTAAATATGAAAATCAATGACACCTTGTTGCATGGAAATCAAAATACTTTTTTCAGTGATCAAATGATTTAGCTGCTTTTTATCGAGTATTTTTCTGCAGTGTCCCCGGACCTGTACCCCTTTACATCCAGAAGCTCTTCATAGGAAACAAAAAGAGAACCAGCTCTTGCTTCAGCACAGAGTGGATATTGCAGCCAGTGGTTGTGGGAGGTGAAATTTAAGCAGGGTAAGGGCAGAACCGTGTATACTTAATGCTGATGGACACAAATGTAGCTGCTGCCTTCGAGGCTGACACACTGAATTTAATCAGTATTTGTGGAGTCAGAGGCTAGAACACCCACTCTCTTTATGACTCCTCTTAGTATAATTCCACCTGTTTGATTCTGCCTGAAAGATTTAATTTCAATATTGTTTTGATGTAAGGTATGTACTGAGTTTTATTTCTTAGTCACTGGTGTGAAGGATAATATGTCACTGAGCTCCTTTGATAAGTTTGATGTTGGGGAACAAGATCAATTATAAACTGAGTTAGGCGGTGTATCGTTCTGCTACATGTCAAGAACTATGATTTTACCCAACTAGTAAGCTAACGAGTTAGCCTGCCACAGTTCCACGGATGCCAGCAGAAGATAGAAGATTCCTGGATCAGGGATGAAAGACAGTTTATTATTCATAGAAATAGCAGTAGCCAGAGGATAGCATATTTGCACCTCTTCCCCACATCCCAGGCCCCCTAGGGCAATGTGGACCTCTGTCCTGGTGTATAGATGGGTATGATTTAAATTTCACTGCTACATCCTGCGGAGGTTGCAGGTTTCAGTAGCTGATCATTTGGTTTGGGTTCAAATGGCTAACATTGTATCATAGGTCAGAAAAAAGATTTTTTTTCAAATATTCACCCTGATTCTTCACCCTCAATCTGTGTATCTCAAGCCAAATTTTATGATAAAAAAATAATAATACACATTTTATACTAAAGAGAACATATTCATTTATTCATATTCTCTGGACTCCAGATAAGAGAGAGGAGGGGAGAGTCGCTGAACCCAGGCATTTGTGCTGCATAGGAGGTGAGAACTAGTAAAAATTGGCTTCCTCAGTTACCTCCCCTACCCAGCAGTTGGAGTACGGCGTTCTAGTTACTTCTACACTAGGCCTAGACGCTGATCTATTTTCAAATCCTCATTGGTGCCTAAGTCCCACCTTCCTCCGCCTGCTCAGAGCTAACTTTCCCCTCTGTGAACTAGCGAGGAAGGAGACTGAGTTCTCTCCAGAAGGGGACTTAGGAGCACACCAAGGGTATCAGTCACTCTTACCAGCATGATATTCAGCACCCAAATTCTGCCTTCGGGGTCCCCCAAAGAAAGTTCGGCTCTTTCTAGGGAGGGTCCTAGAATCTGGGAGAAGCATGCCCCAAATTCAAGGTAGCTGGTAGGCAACACCCGAGAGAGACTACCCTTGGGGAACCTAGTTCCTAAATGAGTCAGGGAAATGATGTTTATCATCTTCCCATCCCCTCCTGGAGAGCTGTCCAAACTTGCCTCCCTCTGTTTCCCAGCCAAGACTTCACTGGGGAATTAATCTATATACTTAACACTTCCTCTCAGCCTATTGTTCTCTGGGAACCTACAGATTTATAACCTCAGACAGCCCTCTGGATTAATTAGGTTTAGCAGGTTTTCAAAGGACCACGAACAGCTTTTCAGCCTCCCATTACTTCTTAGGCGAGAGGAAATCATAGGCAAGAACAATCGATCTCTGTTTGTCCTATGTGTTAGACAGGGTGGCTATTAGCAGCTCGTCTCGCTCTAGAAAACTCAGACCCTGATATAATAACTTGTCTATAAACATCTTCTTGCAGTCAGTGTTTAGTCTCCTGCTGTCTGTACTGGGGACCTGACATACTCAGATGAAGTAAGAATAGCTGCTTTGGTGAAAAGTTCCAGAATTCTTTTATGTGTTCTCTGAGTTATACAAGCCCCTGTAGTTTAGGCCAGGGTCCTGCAATGGCAATCCAGTTCCTCTGAGTTACACGCACACGTGCGCCCACGGTTCTGCCTGGTGGCACCCCTCTGTGGGTTCACACCATGCGCCAGGCATCAGTGATCGATAGCTGGAGCCCCAAGATGATTTCCAGAGGCACCTGGAGATCGCCCCTTCCAAGGGCTTTGGCAAAACAGTCCCAAATATCAAAATTGTACAGCTCCCTCCAGCCCTCTTTTGATAGAATCAGACTATGAGTAAATAATGGGTGTCTTTGGCCTTCCAGCATCTCTCCTGTCTTCGCCTCTCTCTTATCTCCTGCCCCATATCCATCTTGATCTTCAGACTCCAGGCAGCTCTATCCCTTCAGGTCCTCCAAACATCCAATCTCACCTGCCAACCCCTCACCAGGCTCCCACCCCTGCAGAACCCAGACTCCAGAATTATGACAGCATCAAGAAACAGAGAAGGTACTTAAACTTTCCTTTGGATAAAGCACTTTTTGAGGGAAAGGAGGAGGAAGGGATCTAGCCAGACACAATGCTTGCAAAGGCCGAGTGAAATGAAGAACCACAACACATTCCAGAGGGAGCGTTCTAGGCTAGAGCTCAGACCCTCATTTCTGTCCTTTCCTTGTTTACCTTAAGGCCAGCCTGGGATGGTCAAAATCAAATAAATTTTAATTGAATTGAGTGAATAATTTTACATGCCAGAGGACAGTTTCAAATTTTTGGAAGAAACCAAAAAATAATTGTATGGTAGAGAAGCTTCTGAAAAGCTAATTTTACCTGTTGTTAATGAAGAGGAGACCTTCTATTTTTTCTAAGTCACGTGATTGTATTTCGTTTCTGGTTTCTCTGATGTTGACTTTGAAGTTTAAAGATTCTAATGGTGGGTAAGAATCCTACTGAACAGAAAAGGGGATTTGGAAGTAGGAATGAGCCAGGCAGGTGCAGGAAAAGTTAGGCAAGTCATTTAAATACAGATGGAGAGGGGTGTGGCAGCCTTACATTTAAGGTGATTCAAAGAATTGTAAGAAAATTACCCACTGTCTAAGAGTCTCTTTTTCACTAACTTGCTACAGGTGTCCGTAATTCATTCGTTACACTTTGCCTTCGGGATGACCTTAGAAAATACAGTGTCCAGGAAGGAATACAGTAACCTGCCATACAGTTCCCTGAAGGTGTCAGGATCTTATTTATTGCTAGGAAGCCAGGGAAGGACAGGGAGACGGTGCAAAACTAGAGATAAACTCCTCTTGCTTTGTAATTTTGCTGAGTGTGGATCCTGAAGGAATAAAAGACTGTCAGTCATGGAACCTTCCAAGGTTCTTGGAATGCCCGTGAGAGTAGAGATGGGAAAGATATTCAAGATCTTGTACTCCAAAACAATGGACCAGCCTTTTTGGTACTGAAAAGAAGGTCCCGGTGGACAATCCAAATCAAGTTGTCCAGAGTTTTAGTACAAAAAGTAGAGTCCCAAAAGCAGTTTTAGAGGAATTGCCTCTCCAGGTGAAATCTTTTTCAGGTTGATGGTAAATGTCCTGGAGGCCTAGGATGACTTGGACATGAAAGGACTGCTTCTGTTTTTCCAGGTTTTTGTTTTATCCTTGTCACTGGGATGGCTTGCTCCTCCTATCCCTGGAAGTCGAAAGCAACTTAGAGATGATCTATTTTAACACCTTCACTGTGCAGATGAGGAAACTGAAGCACAGGGATGGTAATGATTTAAGAAGCAGAACTGCACAGAGGACGTGCATGGTTGGGAAGCAGATAGACCTGGGTCTACCGGTGGCAGTTATGCGAACTTGGGCGATTTAGTTAATATTTCTGAGCCTCAATTGCTTCTTCTGTCAAGAGAGTTCTTAAGGAGCATCCACTCAGAGAATAAATTCAAAACTTGGCCAATATTATTACATTTGCTGTTATTTTTTTTAATTGAGAAATAATTCACATAACATCACATTCATCATTTTAAAGTGTACAATTTAGTGGGTATATTCACCATGTTGTGCAACCATCACCACTATCTAATTCTAGAACATTTCCATGACCCCCCACAAAAAACCTGTACCTATTAGCGGTCAGTCTCAATTCTCCTCTCTCTCCCATCCCCCCAGCTCCTGGCAACCACTAATCTACTTTCTATCTCAATGAATCTGCCTATTCTGGACACGTCCAATAATGGAATGATATATGGCCTTTTGTGGCCTGGCATCTTTCAGTTAGCATAATGCTTCAAGCTTCACCCATGTTGTAGCATGAACTTCAGTCCTTTTTATTGCTGAATAGTATTCCCTTATACGGATATACTGTATTTTGTCTATCCATTCATCAGTCAATGGAAATTTGGTGTAATTGCCATTGTTTTACATGGTTGGGCCAAAGCTATAACAAAAACTTGGGTGTCTAACTGTCAACCTGGTCCTGTTTTTCCTACCCCCTCCTGTTTTTCATAACATCTGAGCATGTGTATTGGATTAATAGTAGTGGTTGTTCCGAGGAAACCCTTACAACCTGGCTAATTACTCTTATGATTTTATATCTTTAAAAGATTTTATCCAGTATGGAAAAAAAATACACAATTCAAAAAGTAAAGTCTAATCTAAATGTAGAAAAATGGTGCGGAGAACCAGGATTCATTTTCAATTTCTAGATTCCAGTCTAGAAATGTCTTCATGCCTCTTCATCTCACTGTAGTTCACAGAACAACCTGAAGTCTGTACAGTATCTTTTATCTACCTGGTTTTTATGTGTAAGTTCATTTCCATGGCTTATAGCCCAGGATCAAAGAAAGTTTTTACTAGCTTTGGTTGATGTTTGAGGACTCTTCTCTCTTGTTCATTTTACTCCAAGGCAAAAATTCAGAATTGTTCTCTTCTTCGGTTAGACAGTCACTGTCATTGCATTGCCCTGACCATGAGGTAGGGGGAATATACGCCCTTGGCTCAGAACTTAGAACATTTCAAACACGACTGGTCACCTCTCCTTATGACCTGGCCCCCTTCCCACATACTGACTGCCCCAGCTCTCAAGTCTGGTTTGGTATACTGGGAAAAGTTCTGTTTTCCACATTGCACTGAAGATGTAGGCAACATAGCCCCAGGCCTTCTCTTTGTGGGGCTTGAAGCCGGGAAGCAGGTCTGACTCGTTAAGGATTTGGTGGTTGACATTCTTTGCTTGGGAACCAGTGACGTGTAGTGTGTGGCAAGATCCCAGTGGTGAAGGCATCCCCTGGGTTCATCTGGGGTTTGTGCTTCCTTATCTCGGGGGGCACTGGTGGGAGATCCCAGCCCAGCCTGACTTCCTGACTTTGAGCCAAGTGTTTTCTTTGCTGAAACTTTAATGATCTGGTCCTGGATGCCGCTAATTACTCATCTCGTTTGAGGTTCTATTGTTATTCTTTAAGACCTGGAGGAGTCATGGTATGTCAGGCTTCACATGCATTATCTGATTTATATGATTTCCTGCTTCTGAGTGTTTGGCAGTCCTCAGATACATGTGAAAACCCTGGCCCTCGTCTTCCTCAGGCTAAACATCCCTTCTTCCTCCCACTATTCCTGGTCGCCACAGTTTCCAGCAGCCGTCTTCGTCCTGGTTGCCCTATGTCTGTGTTTTCCACTTTGTCAGTGTTCCTCTTCATGTGATGCCCAGACTGGAAATGACACTTCACGTGTGCTATGAACCACCAAACTAGAACCATTACCAAGAAATGCACCTGATCCTCATTTCATGCCGCACACACTTGCTGCGCTTCTTTCCTGGCTGCATCTTAATACCAGCCAACCCCTTCTACCCGTCCCCCCCCACCCCCCCCACCCTTGCCAACTCAGGATCTTTTTTTCCCTTTAACTGCTGTGAGGCAAAGGTTCCTCTTGTGCAGTCGATTTTTTTTCCACTTTGGCTCTTTCCAATCTGTGGCTTTTTTTTTTTTTTTTTGAAGTGTAGTTGATCTACAATGTTGTGTTAATTTCTGTTGTAAATTTCTGCTGTATAGCAAAGTGATTCAGTTATTCATATATATACATTCTTTTTCATATTCTTTTCCATTATGGTTTATCACAGGATATTGAATATAGTTCCCTGTGCTGTACAGTAGGACCCTGTTTTTTCTCTATTCTATATATAATAGTTTGCATCATGCAGCTGATTTTTTGATCCTGCGTGCAGAACTGTACACTTCCCCCAATCTATTTTATCCATTTTCCCCTGGGGACTCGCAGTGCTATCCCATCAGAATGTTATGAATGGGAAGCTGGCATCATTCTGATGCAACAAGTTGTTGAGCGAATGGAGAATAATTTTTTTCTTAATGATATGTTAGGATTGGCTCTGTTAATAGAAAAATCCTTCTCTGACTACCTTCATAGGGTACTCTCATGAGTCATTTCCAGTTCATGGTGGTTTTTTGGTTTGTTTGGGGGTTATTTTTAGCATCAACAATTAAATAGATTAAAAGAGCGAATGAAGTGCGGAGCCTCTTTAAGAAGCTTAGTGCCTCAATCACTTGGCCAGGATTTTAGTCACATGGGTCCCGTGTGGGCCATCAGATGCGTCAACCCGCGGCATTGTTCTTGGAGGATGTTTGGAGGGTTTTAACCAGCCCCTCTCTGACCCCGCTCTGTCCGTTGCAGTTACCTGGCTGAGCAGTGCTGGAATGGCGGCTTCATCTACCTGATCATGCTGCGCCGCTTCAAGCACCAAGTCCATTCTCCTTATAACGGCAACAGTAGCAACAGCTCTGAACCAGGAGAGACGCCTGCCTTGGAGCTGGGGGACCGAACTGTGAAAAAGGGGAAAAGAGCAAGAAAGTTTGGGGTCATTGCCAGGCCTTCTACCCACAAAGCCACTGAAGAATCCAAGAACAGCACTGGCTGTGAGTTGGGCAGTGACCCTGTGTCCGAACTAGACAACGGCCTGGACCCTGAACTGGGAAACGGTCATGTTTTTGAGCTAGAAAATGGCCCAGATTCGCTCAAGGAGGTGGCTGGATCCCATCTAGAGAGGTCGGAATTAGACAAAGGGACAGAGCCTAGGATTGCAAAGACGGACGCCCCTCTGCCCACAAGCAATGACAGACGCCGCTTCTCAAAATCTGGGAAGACAGACTTCCAATCCAGCGACTGCCTGGCACGGGTAAGGTTTGCTTTGGTGGTAGAACCTGAATTTTCAATGAAATGTTGTGTGCAGTTGCATTTAAGGTTTGGAAAATACACCTAAGATGACCTTGCATTTAGAAACTGAAAGATTTATTAAGATAAGTGATCATAGGACATGACAATAACAACAAAAAAACCAAGTCATTTTATCACACTTAAATAAAGAGCTAGTCGAGTGATCTTAAGTGGAAAATTCAAGCCTTCTGTGGTATAATTTGAGTCATATGAGGCCCAGATAAAGTACTTGAACTGCATCATTATTTATCACTGCTGTCACCAGTGGAATTGCCACTGCAAGGCCAAGAATTCCTGGTGACCACTGATAGCATAAATATCCAAGCCTTGGTATTACACAGGAAGGACGTCCAACCTGCAGGGAAGCATCTGCTTTTATTTTTAACATTTCAAAACCAGTGACATTTTCATGGGATAGTATTATTATATTGCTGAATTCCAGTGAAGTTTGGAAACTTCACAGAAATCTCTGATACTATGATATCCAGCTGTGATGGTCAGAGCTGCCCTCACCTAAAGGCAAAGCAGATGTTGTCTAGTTCTGAATGGTGATAGACACACTTCTAGCCTCATATCGTCTCCCCCATTATAACCAACACTCTCTTGTTAAGTTACATTTCTTTAGGGTCAGAGTGCTTGTTCCAAGAATCCTCTTGGCCAGGTATTCCTCTGGGTTCCTAACAAAGCAGTAACTAGCTAGATGGTTCCTGATTGGTTTCTTTTCTGACTCAGGAGATGCCCTCTAAGGATGAAAGAGGAAGTTGAAAAGATGGAAAATGGGCACAAAGAAAGTATCGAGTTCAGCTTTGCAGCCTGGGAAATGGTGCCCTAGGAGTGAATGTAATTTCTAATAAGGCTATTTCATGCATATTTCTGCAACTGTAGCCAATCTGTATAATGGGTTGAGAAGAATCAAAATAACCCCTCTCTAAAGGGACCATGTTCCTTCATTTGAGGAGCTGGGTGATCATCATAAAGCCTTACACAGAGAAGGTATATTTGTAGATAGAATTTACAAACAAATGAGAGGAAAAAAATTAATGTTTCTATTAATGATTTTCTACCTGTTTTATGCCCCTCCCCCCAAAAAGGATTCAGGGCAATAAAAATATTATAATGTGTATAATATTATCAATGAATACTATATCTTGATATGATTTTTTTCTTCTGATGATTGTGAATATGCAGAAAGCTTAAGGTGAAAAAAACAAGTGGGTAGTACTGGTTCATTTTGAAGTTTTAAGGTACCAAAGTTTAGGGTGGAATCTCACACATTCAGTCCAAAGAATAGGTTTTCATCTGGCCTAGGACACAGTGGAAATTATTTGGAGTGATTTTAAAAGAAAAAACGCCACACCAAACTTCTAAGAGAATACCATCCTCTACTCATCCTGATTGAAGGCAATAACATAAACTTGAATTTCTGGATTAGACTATCTTAAGACTGCACATACCAGAGTTCCTTTGCCTGGTTTTTGTACTCAAGGTCAAATGTCCAAGAAGATACAAATGAAGGGTGAAAAAACCAAACCATGATCTATTACCTTGGGGATTTTTTTTTTTTTTTTTTTTTTGAAGCCCCATGCCTATAGCAAGGAGAGACTTGCCATCTGGAATTCTTCATAACTGTTCTAAATCTATAGGCTGATTATTGACCCTGGATTGTACTTTTGGTCTTAGAAAGTCAGAATGGGCCACACACCTTCTCAGGCATGAATATTTCAGTACCCTCTTCAACCCCAGAAATAACCTCATTAGATGCATTTACCTGGGATTGATAGGGTTGGCAAGAAATAGATCTTCACAGCTTTCCTCCACACCCTGGTGTCACCCAAACTGGGACCAATAGACCTAACAGAAGTCTCCTTAGGTTCTTGGGATGAATAGATTTATATTGTTACTCCAGGACGGGCCCAAGGTCATGCTAAAATGGAATTTCCAGAAAAACAAAAATTAGCTATTTACCTCTTAAGCCTTGGGGTAAAATTCCATTCCATTTGAATAATGGGAGATTAGACATGTCAGCATTGTTCCGTTTCTGCTTTCTTAATGATTTAATATATCTACAAAGACTTAATAAATTACAGACAAGGCTTATCATCATTCAGACCATTTTTATTTGTCAGGTACTTCTTTTTCATAGACTGTTATTTCTTACAGGAAAATAAATCCTCAGACTTTTTTTCTATATTCTGTTCTGCCTTAACGGACCTGTAGGAAACATATTTCCTTTTAACAAATACCTCCTTTTAAAAAATGGCTTGTTTCTGTAAAATATTAACACGTAATGATACACATGCAAACAGATTAAAAAGTTGGGCCCATCTTCTAAAGCACAAGAATCTCCTAGGACATAGATAAGCAGTTTTAGAAATGAGTTCAAAATTCCTTACTCTCTGTCTAGTAAAGATCATTACTCATCCAAGGTGACATATACATAATGTGTATTTTTGTAATGCTGCATAGTGAAAATGAATACAACCAAACTTAAGCACGTAACAATGAAAGAAAAAGAATTCTACCGTTTGCCAGTCAGGAGAGTTTATTCACAGCTGGTGTGTGTGTCTACGGGTCCATTTGTGGTCTTACCCTAGTACCCAAAATCCACCTTGTGCAGTACCAGACCTCTTTCCTGTAAGTGGTTCAGCAGGGACCTCAGAAAGGCTTCCCCAGGTCTGAATCTGCAGGAAAGTATGTGAAACTCAGAAGGAGAATCTCACTGAGGACTTCTCCTGGGTGGTCCCTGATGTTTGTATCAAGCAGAGGTAGCAGCAGGATGGTCCTCTTCTAGGAAGTCCCCATGGTCTCTGGGTGAACTTATATCCTTCTACATGGTAATGTCTCCTAAATTCATGTCTACCTTCACCTCTCTCCTGAGCCCTCGAGCTTTCTACCAACCACATACAGGATGTCTCCAATCTTAGATATTTCACATCATGCCTGAAACTCGATGCATTGCTTTCCCACACCACCAAGCCTGCTCCAACATTCCAGGTCTCACCATCCACAAAGCTGCCCAAGCCAGAAACCTGAGATTCAACCAGTGACCACTAGCCCTGGTTTGTGCAGAACTTTCCCTGGTTTTGTACTGACAACCCCATATCCTGGGAAACGCCTTCACCCAGGCAAACTGGGACAGTTGGCATCGTGGAGTCAGCAGGAACGCTGCCCTCTCCCTTACACCACCTCCCGTCAGTCACCAATCCTGTCACCTCCTGCCCCCTTTAGGATCTCTGTCTGCTCCACTTCTCTGTGCTCCCTCCAAAAGCTTTAGGTCAGGGCCAGGCTGCTCTCATTTCTCACCTGTGTGGCCACAGTAGTCTCCCACCCGTCTCACTGCTCCCGTTTTCATCCCATCATCCACTGTCCCCAGTGCAACCAGAGGGACTTTTCTAAAGAACAAATCTTACTGCGCAAGCGTGCACGCACATGTACGCACGCATGTGCGCTAAAGCTTAAACCATCTGGTGGTCCACTTTGCCCTTGGGGTAATACCCAAATACCTTGGCTTGACATAGCATGTGAGGCCCTTTCATCACCTGATTCCTGATTAACTCTTTGCCCCCATTTCTCACTGCTTTCTTCCTCCCTGACTTTGGCTGAGTTCGTTTTTTTCAAAAGGCCATGCTCACTCTTGCCTCTGAGCCTTTGCTCTCTCAGTCCCAGCTCAGCGCCTTGCACCTGTAGGTGCTCTGTAGATATTTATTAATGAAGGCACAGGGGAGCCCCAGGCCTGAGAGACGGGGCACCAAGTTCCAGCCCTGGTTCTTCCATTCCCAGCTCTGTGGCCTTCAGGCTGCCATGTCCTTTCTCTGAGCTTCAGTTTTCTTACCTACACACTGAGCATTTTGGTCTGATGACTAAGGGATTTCAACTCTGACATTATGATGACATGATTCTTCATTTCTTACTGATCATTCTAAGTAAGAAGGGGTAAGCAAACAGTCTCAAAATAGGGCTGCAACTGGAGCCAGAGCATTTACTGCAGTGAAATTCTAGTTGGGTGATGTGTCTTCTCACATTTGGGGCAAAGATGCTGTTATAAAATTTTATTTTGGGTTCTAGCAGATGAGGTCATTTAAATGCTGCCGAGGCCGCTCCCTTTAATGTACCACCCCTGTTTTGGTAAATAAATCCCTCTGTGTGCCTTCGTGAAGAGATGCATGTGTGAGCTCACACAGTAATTGGCGGTTTACAGGAAAGGGTAGCACTCTGACAACATTAGTACAGATGTCCGCAGCGTCCAATTTTGCGTGGTTTGGCTTTTTCTCAACGGGCTGACAAAGTCTCATTGCCCTTTAAGCCAATGTAAAAGGAAGCAAAGGCCCAAGCCCTCTGTCTAGACAGGATCTGTTTCAGAACTCAATCATCTCTACAACTGGATCTGTGTTCACGCGCTGAACATTGGCAAACAGGCAGGTCTCCCATCTGGGCAAACTTCTTAACGTCAGTCTCAATAACTTTGAAGAACCCTAGGATTAGTGAATAAACATTCTCTATTTGTTAATTCAGTGACATTTATGCAGTATTGTTATGTGCTAGGCACTGTTCTAGCTGCTGGAGAACCCATTTGTAAATGAGAGATAAAGTTCCCGTCCTGCGGCATTTGTCACGTATAAGGGGCCACAAGCAACACGTAAGAAAATAAATCAGAATGTTAGAGGCTGACCATAAGTACGATAAATAAAGTAAAACAGTGACGTGAAAGATGGCCCCGCAGTGACATGGGCAGGGGGCAAATTGATATTGGGTGTCGTCGGCAAAAGACCTCATTGAAGAGGCCATGTTTCAGCTAAAGACTGAGTGTCAGGAAAGGGCAGCCCTGCACAATCTGGGGGCAGAATGTTTCCGGCGAGGAACTAGCACATGCAGCTGCTGTAAGACAGGAATGATAGACTATTCCAGGAGCAGAGAGACCGCAGCACAGTGAGTGATGGGGAGACGACTAGGAGGTGACGTGGAAGATGTGGATGGAACTAGATTACAAAGGTTCACGTTCGCCATTGCAAGGCATGTGGACCTTATTCTAAGTCTAGTGGGGAGCTGTCGAAAGGTTTAAGCTGAGTGCATCATGATATATATATATATTTTAACATTTACCTTAGATGCATAATGGATAATAGTGGTTTGTGAGCGGTAAAGCATAAAAAGGGAGACCAGACTGGAGGCCATTGTGATAACCCAAGCTAAAGATGCTGGTGGCTTTGACAAGGGTGGTGTCAGGGAAGAGGAGCAGAGGTAGATGAATGTGTATCTGTTTTGCAAATAGAGCTTTTAGGTCTCACTCATGGTTTAGGCGTAGGAAATAGAAGGATAAATCAAAGACAATTCATGGGTTTTTGGTTTGCGTATCCTCTTAAGCTCGAGTAGATGATGTTGCTATTCCCACCGAGATGGGAAAGAAGGAGAGCCCTGTTTTGACCCTACTGGTGTGTGTAGCGGATACCTAAGTGGAATTGTAAGGAGGCAGTTGGAAATATACTTGACATCATTGTTTCTAAGTTGGCCTGTTGGTTTTTGGCCGGTGCCAGCTTTAGGCTAATACACTTTAGACACTGATTTTATTTTTAACTGAGCGCTGCTTTCAGCTGTAGGCAGCTAGATTTACTACTGACAATTGTACAATTGAGACCGATAACATCTGCCTCTTCCTGTTTCTGCCTCTCTTTGTGTTCCTCAGAGCTCCTTCATTAGATGATCAAGAAATTCCAGGGTGAGGAAATTTGCATCATTTTCTTTGAATTCTCCCCTTATAGTTTCTACTCTCTGTTGTCGGGGGAATATCATATTATTGGATAAAAGAAAATCTGTTTCTGGACTAGTGTAGTTGGGGGCTGTGTTACAGACTGGTCATTTCTGCCCTCTGAAGCCGTTTCTATTAGCTATGTGTTTTGTTTTTGTTTTGCTTTTAACTAGTTGTGTGCATCTTGGGCAGGGGCAGGGGTGTGGAGTGGGCATGTGGGTGCTCTTGTCTTTAACTCCTCTGTCAGGGTCAACATTTAGGCCATTCTGCTTTCCCCGTGAATGTAGTTTTGCATGTTTCTTGTCACAAGTACTATTTCTAAGCATTTAAAAATTATTGGCACATCCTCTGTGAGCCATAGTTAACATGTTCTGTTTAGCAAAAGAAGGGTAGGACGGGAGAAGATGATGGTGTAACTAGTAATAGGGATGGATAGGTTTTAACTAATTTGGGCTAAAACCAAAGGGGTTTTCTTATTTCTGGGTTCTCATAATGGTCCGTGCTGTTCTTGGGAAAGAGTTCTACAGCTTTTCTGTACTGGGGGAGGGAGGAACACTGTCCACATCTTCAAGACCCCAGGAGCCATGGCATATCTTCCAAGGAAAAAAGTCAAGCAACCGTCGGCTCTCATTGGTTACCTGCACCGTGAGGCCCAGGGAAGCAGCCACAGGGCTGGCCCATGTGCCAGTGTGGGATGCCCAGCACGCCGGGATAACAGCTAACCGGAGCACCCCTGCCTTTGTTCTCTTCGGGGTCCTCCGATAGCCATAGGGTCTCGTGTAGTGGAAGCACTGAAGGTTGCTATCTCATGGTAGCACTGATTCTCAAGGATGGCTCCTTGGAAGTCGTGGAGCTGTGAGAGACTCTGAAGGCCAGGAAGGCTGTTTCTAAATGGGAAAGAGAGAAAGGTGTTCCAGAGGTCAGAGGCAAACAACCAAAACCCAGGGAGTCCAAAGTGAGACGATGGGATGGTGTAGGGATTGTTGACAAGTTCATGAACTACTGTGGGAAAAGCCAGTGACTTCTGCGGTTACATTTGGCCAGACAGGCTTTGTGGGCCTGTGGTCAGTGGATGGAGGAGACAGCTGGCACCACGGCGTGTTGCTGGAGTCATGGAGCCCCCGTGAGCTGCGCTGGGCAAGGAAAAGAGCCCAACAGGTCTCTGTCTGGTAATAATTTCCCTAGACGTTCCTGTTGCTGCACATTAGTGACCGTTCAACATCTGCTTTTTTTACCGTTGCATTTTAGTTGCTGACAGTATGCAGTTCAGATTTTCTAAATGCTTCGCATTTTTCCTCTTTTGCAAGAAGCTTGAATGGGCAGGTTGCCTATTTTTAGGGAGATGCTGGCTTTGTCTGTGTTGGACCTTCACAGTTCCGTTGGACCTTCACGATGAATGGAGAAAACACATAGCTTTTCTTTTATAAATTGAGGAATGCATTGTGACCCCTACCTATATACCTGGAGCCAACAAGGACTTTGGGATGAGCCTAAAGTCAGACTCCCAAATAAATCACTTTAGAAGCTTTTGCTTTCATTTCTCTGAGCAGCCAGTTATCAAACATTTCGCAGTGGGTGTATGTTTGTGTCCTTGGCGTGAAATACGGAGTCACATGGAGAATAAACCAGAGCAGAAAAGCTACTAACAGTCAAGAGGACTTAGACACCTTTATTAGTTTTTGAAGAGGATAGATCTTTGGCAGTTGTCTGGAGGTCCAGTGGTTAGGACTCCGCGCTTTCCCTGCCGAGGGCGCAGGTTCAGTCCCCGGTCGGGGAATTTAAGATCCCACAAGCCCTGTGGCGTGGCCTTAATAGATAAATAAATAAATAAATAAGTAAAATAAAAGGGGTAGATTTTTATAGTTGTTGAAGCATTTTTAATACATTTAAATAGTGTACCGGCCAATGCGTGCGGAAGTTGATCACAGATTCATCGGTGAATTTCCTGTTTTGGTTTCTCCTACCCAAGATCTCATTCATATATTTTAAGGAAGTTTGAGATTCAATTCAATATGATGTTTTTAACATATATGATATGCATGTGTAAGTCATACATGGTTACCTATCAACATTTATTATGTATCTACTAGATGTCAGGAGCGCTGCTGCCTGTTTCCATAAACGTCTCCTTTAATCCTAACACCAGACCTGGAAGTATTAATAATTAACCCCACTTCATTTTTTTTTTTAAATAGTTGTATGTTTTTTTTGTTTGTTTTCGGGTTTTTCTAATATTTATTTGGTCGCACCAAGTCTCAGCTGCAGCAGCTGGGCTCCTTAGTTGTGGCTCCGGGGCTCCTTAGTTGCAGCTCGTCAGCTCCCCAGCTGCGCCATCCGAGCTCCCAGTTGTGGCATGCATCTGGGATCTAGTTCCCTGACCAGGGATCGAACCTGGGCCCCCTGCACTGGGAGCACGGAGTCCTATCCACTGCGCCACCAGGGAAGTCCCTTTAAAGGCAAGGAAACTGAGGTATTCAGGCCTTATGTGACTTTCGTAAGTACCAAGTGGCAGAGCTTGGCTCAGACTAGTTGAAGTCTCCTGGCACCAAGACCTACCTCTGTCTTCCTTTCATCCTCCTTTATCAATTAGTAGCCATTGTAAATAAAAGGAACCCAGGCACAGCCAGCATTTATACACGTAGTGGTATCTGGGTTCCAGGCAGAAGAGCTTTACTTAACAGGACCCTGGTCAGGAAATTCGCAAATCACTTTTGCTGTGCTGTCCAACGTCATTGCCACTAGCCACAGTTGGCTAATTAAATTTAATTAAAATGAAATGAAATTTAAAATTCAGTGTCTCCGTTGCCACCAGCCATACTTCAAGTGTTCGGTAGCCACCTGTGGCTGGTGGATCCTATTGGATGGTGCAGACAGGGAACACTCCTGTCATCACAGAAGGTTGCTTTGGGCAGCGCTGCCAGCTCGAGACTTTGGTCCAACCCACAGAATTTTCTCATCGGTGGTCCCCTGCGCTATCTGTCGACAAGTGATGAGTACTTGGCTGGACCTCCCTGCTCGCCTCTCCTTTGACAGTGGTGCGTGTCTGTCCAGATACTTCACATTGTGCTCACTTTTTCTTCCAAGGAGGAAGTTGGCCGGATATGGAAGATGGAGCTGCTTAAAGAATCGGATGGGCTGGGAATTCAGGTTAGTGGAGGCCGAGGATCAAAGCGCTCACCTCACGCTATCGTTGTCACCCAAGTGAAGGAAGGAGGTGCCGCTCACAGGTGACTAGATAACTCTCCCCTTTCTCTGCCTCCTTGTCCTCCCCTCCCCTTCCCCCGGGCGCCGGGACTCTTCCCTTCGGTCAGAGCACTGGGGATTACAGTTTACAAGGATGATGCTGGAGCACAGGAGGAGGTCGGGCCCGAGCGGTTCTAATTAAACACCGCTCTGAGCACAGGAAGTGGTTAATTGCTGGGGCTACTGCAAGCTCTGCCACACCATGAAGGAAAGATTAGATTTCTTTCTAATCCAGTTTGAGTGTCAAGTGAATGTTACTTATCCTGACTTCCGGGATGTTTGTGACACGTGGTTCCTTATCCACGCATTGGAACACCACATCCCTGACATCGTCACTCCCATGAGACTATGGCTGATGACTTGGGAAAGTGATGGGGTTTAAACGTGACCACAGTTCGTGAGCCGTGTCTGGATCCGTCGGGTCTATCCAGATTTGATACACACTTAGATATGTGTGTCTCTGCCGTGCAGATGTGGAGGGGGAAAAATAAATGTGAATTTTCTCCTTGTGACCTGAAAACAATTCACACTCTAAAGCTTCTTTTTTAACCTGAACGGTCATCTGAAGTAGGAAGAGGGACAGTGCTTAGGCAGAGCATGTCAAAGAAGAAGTCTATGTTGAGTTAGAGGGATGTAGCCGTCCCCAAATGTAAGGTATGCTCTTGCCATGTAGCTAATTGCTTCTGTATACACAAGGCATCTACTGTTTGCAGAGCACAGTGGGATGCGTATATATGTTGGATGTCCATACGTATACAGTAGGTGGATAAAGGTAGAGTTTCACTGATGAGGGAGGTGAATCTAGTCTGGAATTAGTGTTCAGTCCAGGTACCCTGACGCTAAGGGGAGATGGCAAACCAGAGCAGTATTGGACTGCTCGAGACCGAGGGAGCTCTCAGAAACGTATCTCATGAGCCACAGTTGACGGAGCTCAAGGTATTTAGTCTGAGGAACAGAATACCAAAGAGAGGACCAGGGCGCAAACTATCAAGGTGTTTCATGCTCATCAGTCCCCTAAGTAGAGAGTACGATCCTGATAACTCAAGTAGAAATAAGATCAACTGCAGGTGTCAGTTTTCTGGGTGGCAGTAATCATTGAAAGATTAAGACCTTAGATAGTTTGTATGCAGAAGAGCATCATTACACTGCCCAAATGATGGATGCTTTAAGGAACTCTCATGAGATAGCCATTTTCCCATTAGTCCTAGGTTTCGGGTTCTAGTCTGTCTTTGGAAAGTTGGCAATTAGGAAATTCCTGTGCTCAGAGATGAGCTTATGTAGAACTGTTCTTTTCTATTTTCCATGTGAGCTATTTCTACTGGGTCTCACCATTTTCTTACAGCCTTAGCTTAGATGTGTGTGTGTGGGGCGGGGGGTGGGTATTTAATTTATATGTGGGGCATTCTAGTTAATAACTGGAGATGAGAAATGTGGGATTAAAGAGGGAAATAAAAGGAATAGGGGCAGGGATGATCTTGATGGTGGTGTGGGTAAGTAAGCCCAGGGACACTGGCCCAAACCACTACGTTCTCCTGTATTCCTGAATCCCTCTCCTCCAGAGTGCCCACCCACATACCTCTTTGACGTTCCAGTTTGCTCATTCTCTGTGGTTTTCCTCTTCCCTTCTCTTTCCATCCTGAACAACATCCTGGGGTTCTTAGCATTTCTCTGCTTTAGGGATTTTTGAAGAAGAGAAAGCAGAGGCTGTCAGAGTCTCTGGTGCCTCCTGTCTTCTGTTAAAGCCTAGATTCATAGAAAAGATTATGATGCATGCCCTAGAGGACACAGAGAGGGACTGGTGAAGGGGGGAGGATAGAGAACTTGGTCAATTCATTGAAACAAAGCAAGGAGGAGAGAGTCCATAGATTAGAGAGAAACAGAGTGGGGTGAAACTGGGAGTGTTGGAGACAAGCGTGGGTCCCACCCAATCCTGGATGCTGATGTAAAGCCTTCAGAGGGGATGGTGGAATCCTGGGCTTTGGGTCTCTCAGCCTCACCAGATTTCCCATCCCACATTTAGCGATGGAGATGAAAAGCCTCTGACTGCTTTGGGGTCATGGGAGACCAGGCCATTGGAGGCTCAGTTGGAACCCACACACTGTTAACCCACCATGATTGATGGGACCTGCCCGGTACTCTGTAACAGTCTGCCACCCTTGACCCACTGTAGGGCAGGCAGACCCCGTGACGACTGGGCCTCCTGCCAGCCCAGTGGGAAGGAAACTCCAGGTCATTCACTTAATTTAAAGGAAATAAAGAAATAGAACATGTTTGTACACCTGTGTGGCACACCAGGTCTGATACCTACAACAGCAAGCAGTAACTTAGGCAGTTTCTTTGTTCATTTTTCTGTTCATCCTTCTGCTTATGAAGCTTGGCGGTAGGGACACAAAGAAGAAGGGGGCATTGTGAGACTTTACCCTCGAGGCCCTGTAAGTAACTCTTGGGGGCGGGGTTACAGACACACATGGTGTAGTGCCACAGGTGCCACAGAGGAAATCTGGGCAAGGGTGTGTCACCTAGGAAGAGAGAGGGACGTGGGTTAGAGAAGGATTCCTGGTGAGCTTAGGCTACCTTCGCTCTTTTGGGGCTCAGCTCACAGACTCAGCTGATGACTCAGTCTCAAGGGCAGGGTGGCAGGTAGGACTGAGAGAAGAACGACTAACTATCCTAAAGCCTTGGGGTCTCGGTTCCTCTATCACGTCTCCACTTGGATGGAAGACGTTTCGTTGACATTGACGTGGGATATGGCGGTAACTTGAGATGGTGCTTGTTACTCAACGACCATCTGAAACCGTGCCGCTCCTCAGTCCCCTAACTGGGCAGACGGAAGGATGAAGCAGTCCCATCCCGGCTGTCTCCAGTTGTCCCTTCTCCTCTTTAGCCCATTTTTAACTGTCCCCTCTCACAGCCCTCCCCAGCTCCAGGAAGATGGCCCTTCTCCAGCCCAGAACGTCTTGACGAGGGATTTTCTTTCCCATCTCCGTTTCCTCAGGGATGGCAGACTGTCCTTAGGAGATGAGCTGCTGGTAATCAATGGCCACTTACTAGTCGGGCTCTCCCACGAGGAAGCTGTGGCCATTCTTCGCTCAGCCACCGGAGTGGTTCAGCTGGTGGTGGCCAGCAAGGTAGGTGGTTTTTGTTTGTTTTGTAAAATATTTTAAATGGTGGTGGTGGTGGATTTGGTTTCGAGCCCTCCCCGTGTACGACACCCCCCCCCCCAACATACACACGTACCTGCCTTTACCTTGGGCCATTCAAATAGCCATGATTCTGTGGCACGAGCCCACAAGGGGCCCTGAGCTAAAGGGCATTTAATCATCTTGCCTTCCTTTAAGGGTCTCCTAGACGGATATATCTAGGAGATGGAAAAGCAATAACAGGACTAAGGAAAAGGGAAGAATGGGAGGGTAGGAGGAAAGACAGGGTGGACAGAGTGGCAAGTGGTCCAGAGGGAAACCAAGGAGGAGATGGCGGAAGTCAGTGGGACAGCAGCGGCGGGAGGGGGGCGGGAGATGCGCATCTTCCAGGTCCCGCAGGAAGGGGGTTCGGGCCGTCCGTGGGCAGGCTCCGGGCTGCCGGGGCTCCCCGCAGCACAGAGTGTTGGTGCTGGAAGAAGCCTCGTGAACCCCGCTTGTCCCGCCACACCCCGCCTTCTTCCTCCTCCTCAGTTTTACGAATGACCCAGCGAGGCAGAGCTTCCGCAGGGGCTCCCGTCTCGAGGAGGCCTTGATGCTGCCGCCGGCAGTGCAGCCGGGACCCTGGTTCTTGACGCCCAGTGGTGTCTGTCTGTCCCCTCCGTCTCGCTGCCACTTCTTCGTCACCCAGCCTCGGGCTGGGGCTTCTTTCACCCCCACCCCCGGAGCGTGTAAAAATAGTGCTGAGGTCCGGGCCCCCATCTGCTTTCTCCCCGGGGTCTCGCCAGCCTTAGAGAACTGGGTAGAGGCGGCAGGATGCCCCAGCTGTGTGGCAGGAGGGGAGGAACTGGGCTGTCTGGGATCTGCTCCACTGTCTGATGAGATGGTGCTGCTGATGCGACCAGGGAGGGGCCCACAGGGCTCGGGGGCTTGTGCAGTGGAGCCACGGGCTTATCCCAGAGCCAGCTGAGGGGAGAACGGGTGTGAGGCCCCCCAGTCCTTAACCCTTTGCAGCAATACGCTCTTGACGGGATGGCTGATTTCCCCCGGTTATCCCTGATGCGATTTTTGAACCCAGCATCTACAGGTTTTTATATATTTTCTTTCTTAGATTGCACGGTCTACTGCCCATTGGGGGAGTGTTTAATAAATAGACGAGAAGAGTATTTTGAGCCATCTGAAAAATCGGCTTTCCTCCCTTTATACCGTTTACCCCAAGTCCCTGACCTAGACCCTTAGGCTTCCAACCGGAATATAGAGCCTTGGCAAAGACTTGGCAGGAAGAGCTGACACTGAGGCCCTGGAGGCAGGAGTTGAGGCACTCTCCATTCACAGGCCCCCTCCCCCGCTCCCAGAGATGCCGTGGGGCATCCCCTCCCCAGGGGTGGGGAAGGGGCAAAGCTAGGGATGTTCCTGGTCAGCCTGGTGAATCCCACGAGGAGGGGAAGGCTGTGAGGGAAGGAGAAACAAATTCCTCATTTGGCCAGATGTGGTAGGAGTTTGGAAAACATTACTGGTTCTTACACACGCACACGCACACACGCACCACACACAGTCCTATGTTTGCACGGCCCACCTCCCCACAGCCTGCAGCTTAAGAACACAGGGGTTCTGCACAGGTGGTATACCATGTCCCCCAAACCTTTATTTCTGTGCTGACTTCTTTCTCCTGCTAGTTGGAAAATGAGGAAGGGAAGTCTCTTCAATGTCAGCCATTATCCACAAACATACTACACAAAGAAAATATAAAATAAAAACAAAAAGGGGCCACTCATGGGTAATTAAGGGGCACACATGAGATTTCTGAAAACAGATTTTGAAGCCTGACCAATATTTTCACTGACTTGAAGGAAGAAAGACACTCCCATGTATTGGGTTCCGCTGGGTGCCAGGCAATTCGTACCTACTATCTCATTTAATTCTTAAATCCCACGAGAGAGCCATTCGTTCATTTTATTCAGAGGATGAAGCTAAAATGTAAGAGGTTAATTAATTTGCCCAGAGGTCACACAAGCAGTGGGTGACAGAAGCAAGTTTCATCCTGGGTTCATTGGACTTCAGAGTTTCATGCTGCCCCTTAGTCGCATAAGATATAAAGGACACCAGAGCCAATGGTATTAGAAAAAGGTAATGTGTTCCTGCCAGAGGCTTGGACATTTAGGGACACTTGCTGGGGTCTTTGTAGGGCTGAGCAGCATCCAGAGCTGAGGAACAGGCGTCCATTCTGCTTTTCAATCCGTTGACTCTTGGCCGGCTGTCCTGAGCTGTGGCCCTAAGGCTGACCCAGTCCTCAGAGTTGCAACTCCTTTCACTCCTTCCCGTTTGCTCCATTTACAGCTAGGCAGTACGCTTTTACGGCAGCTGCCTGCTGTTTGTTCCCGAACTTAATCTACACCATCCAAGGTGCTCATCCATGGAGGAGAAAAAAAGAAGTCAATCTTTAGGCACCTCTGGGCATCTGTTCCTCTTCTTCATCCCACAAGACCAAGTCATCCACAGGCTTTGTTTCTGCCTTTATATTTGAAGAGAGGGAGAAAAGAAAAAGAACTTTTGACTTAACTGAATATAAGGAGTAATAAAAAATCTAAATTCATTATTGCAAATAATCGTCACCTTGTCACACAACTTTAAGGCATTGTTTTGGAGATATAGCAGTTACTTTCTTCTGGAGAGGGTGTCTCATGTTTCCACACAAATATGTCATTTGTGTATACAGAGGAGCTTAGAAAGTTTTTGTTGAATGAATAAACTCAGAATATCCAAGTTCCTTCTGATATTCCTAGAAGTACGTGCATAGCAATACAGCTTTCTCTCGTGCTCTCTCTCTTTTTTGTTTCACTGTTGGTTTTTATTAACAAGAAATATGTATTCATTATATCTAATGTAGAAAGCCCAGAAAAAATATAGAGAAGAAAAAGAAGATAAAATGTTTGTAACACCGCCAACAGTAACTGTCCACTAACTGGCGTGTCCTTCCAGACAGGAACGCATATGTGTGTGCAAATACACGCACGTTTTCTTTTAAATGGAATCAAACACAAGGAGACAGTGCACCTGGAGGCAGTCCCACCAGGATTCAGGTGCCAGCACAGCCCTTTGAAAGCTGTGTATCTTGAGCAAGTTACTACATCCCTTGAAGTCTGACTTGTACAATGAGAATCAATAACTGCTTCACGGGATGTTCGGAAGATTCAATGAACTATAAAGGGTTCCGAACAATGTAGTTGGTCACAGTGAACGCTTGGAGAAATGTGCTCCTTTACGGTTATCACACAGTATTGTATCCAGTTTATTATTACATGTTATTAATACGGTTCTTACATATTATTTTTAACCTGCTTTTTCGGTAAGTAACATACTATAAGAACTCTTTCCACATCAGGAAATAAATTTCTAGAGCAGCATTTTTTATGGCGGCAGAGTATTCCATCCTGTGGCTATTGTGAAATTTACACAGCAGTTGGGACTTTCACTTTTTTTTTTTTTTTTTTTTTTAACTTATGGCTGTGTTGGGTCTTTGTTTCTGTGCGAGGGCTTTCTCTGTTTGAGGCAAGCGTGGGCCACTCTTCATCGCGGTGCGCGGGCCTCTCATTATCGCGGCCTCTCTTGTTGCGGAGCACAGACTCCAGATGCGCAGGCTCAGTAATTGTGGTTCACGGGCCTGGTTGCTCCGCGGCACGTGGGATCCTCCCAGACCAGGGCTCGCACCCGTGTCCCCTGCATTGGCAGGCAGATTCTCAACCACTGCGCCACCAGGGAAGCCCCCAAGGGACTTTCACTTTTTTTAAGCTTTCTATTAATAGCTGAGCAGAATTGACATCACAGAAGAGGGCTCAACTCATTTTCTCATTTAATAACTCTTTTTCTCTTCCTCAGGCAAGGTCTAAAAGTATGGTGTTCACAAATTACTGATCTAAAATGAATGAGCTTCAGGTACCTTGAAGGTGGAAACTGCATCAAACTAGTAACAAACGACATTGTCACCAGGTGCCAACTCAGTAGTAGTTTATAACGTCCCTTGTATAAGATGGGTATTTTTTGTTATTCTCTTTTCTGTCAACCCCCAAGGAATATGATGATCAAAACTCTCCACGTGTTTCCTTCCTTGTAGAAATTGCTGGTATGGGGGAAAGAGGAGAGGACACATTGCTCCTTTTTTCTGGCCTCAGATCAGCCCTGCAGCCCCGGTCCCTGGCCTCACGTGCTGTGTCATTTCCCAGGAGAGCTCTCGGCTCCTGTGTGTGCCTCATTTGTCCTTGGGATTGTCACGTGGTCTCACTGATCTCGCCTGCATCCCTCAACCCATTCTGACCTTATTTGTGTGTAGGAAGGAAGGGCTGCGTTCCTGAAACCCCCTTTGGAGTCTAATCTTAATGGAGTCTGATTCCATGTGTTTTTGTTGACCTTTAAAAGTTGTTCAAGGGCTGCTTTCGTTGCAGAGACATTATCAGTCTCCACTTTGACATTGTGATTCACTAAACAATCTAATCTCTTTCTAATGACCATGGGCCTGTGAGATGAGCAATGAGGGAGAGGAGGATATGGTAGATGTTTGAGCTCTGAGCTAGGCCTGGGGACACTGCACTGAGTAGACATGGTTTGGGGAACTCTCAGACAAGCAGGGGAGATAGATGAGTAAGTTAGACACACACAGCGAGGCGATTAACAGTAGAGGACATTAGAGGGGAAAGGAGAGGCAAATGCCTCCAGAGGTGATCCAGGAAGGCTTGCAGGAGGTGATGCTCAAGCTTCGCCCAGAGAGGCCTTAGTCATGAGAGGAAGGGTGGTCTAGGCAGGGGAGCTGCTGGTGGAAAAGGCAACAGGGCAGGGGGGAGCCCGGCGTGTTTGAAAGTCAGTACAGCTTGAATGGAAGGGAGGGGAGAATGGAGGGGGGTGAGTTTGGAGAGCTGGGTAGAGGCCAAATCTCTGATGTTAGCCTGCCAATGAGGGAGTTTAAACTATATCCTGAAAGTAAGACAGGGGAGGGCATCAAAGGATCTTAAGTTCAGGGAGTTTAGATTGCCCATGGAAACATTCGCCTAAGAAACACAGATTCATCAAGAAAAAAAAATGGTCTGGGTTTGAATTGGGTCCATACTCCTGACATTTGAGGTAACCTTGCACCCCTGGCAATGTGGAACCTGCACTCCACATAGTCTTTGGATTGGGAGCACGTGACCACCCACGGTTGACTCAGCTAGGTTTACCTTGACCTTGACCTTGACATCATGGGGTAACTCATGGGCCGTTCATTGTGTCCCCACAGGAAAGCTCTGCAGAGGACCTCCTCAGGCTAACATCTAAGAGTTTGCCTGATCTGACCAGTTCGGTAGAGGACGTGTCCTCTTGGACCGACAACGAAGACCAGGAGCCGGCCGGGGACGAGGACGAAGGAACTGGATCGTCTTCCGTCCAGGGAGCAGTAAGTGTGCCTGTGCTTTCCCGGGCTACTCTGCTGGGATGATGTTTTCCCGAGGGCATGGGTGCCAGGATCAGAGATAAAAGCTTGAGATAGATAGTATGGTCGAGACCAGGATGGAAGAGGACCAGAGTGCATCTTTTTATTTTTTTGTCAGAATCATCCAGAAAAATCTGTGAGGGTAATACTTTTTATTTAAGAAAAAAAAAAAATTGACACTGGAATTGACACTGGAAATACAAGAGCAATTGGGTATTGAGTTCAGTGCGTATATCAATTTCTAAGAAGTCTAATAATATATACAAGGGTTTTATTGCTACTTCTTGATATAGTGTTTGAAAACTATCGTTTGTGAATTTAAACTTAGACTGAGAGATGTCTGGTTGAAAGTGGAATGTTAAAATAACACAGAACCCATTCAGGTGAAGTTGTATGGATGTGTCTCCCGGTTTTCATGAAATCAGGACTTTCCCATGGCTCGTAGCGCTTCCTTACCCAGCCTGTGACGCCTCACGCCCTCGTGGGCTGCTCCCCGGCGTGGTCTGGCACAGAGTCGGGAGGGCTTGTGGTTAACTGTGGTTGCATTGCGGCTCTATGGTCTCCTCTTTGTATCCCAGATCTGGTAGATTTGTCATTTTTAGTGTAAAACCTTGTTAGCCACTGTTCCCCATCCAACCAGCCCTGGGGAGGGTGCTTTCTTTCTGCCATTTGGAACCCTTACTCCTTCCCATCAGCACTGAACCTAATCAGCACGGGTAAGCGTTGGGAAATTAGTCTTGTTTATAATTAGGCCTTAGAACAGGTTTCCCCAAACTCCGGTACTAGTCCGCGACCTGTTAGGAACCCGGGCTGCACAGCAGGAGGTGAGCGGCGGGCAAGGGAGCGAAGCTTCACCTGCCGCTCCCCATCGCTCGCGTTACCGCCTGAACCAACCCACCCCGACCCCGTCCGAGGAAAAATTGTCTTCCGTGAAACCGGTCCCTGGTGCCCAAAGGGTTGGGGACCTCTGCCTTAGAAGACAAAAAAGAAAATCACTTTTCCCATTTACATGATATGCTATTTGAATTTAAGGAAGAAAAAGCTACTTTTCCCCTTTCTTTATGATCACGGGAATTCCAGGGCCACTGAGTATGGTGGTGCAGGTTGTGGACTGCACAAAGGTGCCACATCTAAGGGAACACCATTTACATTGTAAACATCATAGGCTTTTATGTTTATGAGGACAGTTTTCTGGAAGATGGCAGTAAAGAGTTTTGCTCTAAGAAAATCAGTATGTTAAGACAATTTTCCAGTAAAAGAAGGAAAACATCTTGAAGAAGTGGTACTTTTTGTAATTTTCCCAGAGGTCCTGTACAGGCCCATTGTTGATTTCAAACACTGTTCCAACAGCTTTTCCCTCAAAGGAAAGCTTTCTCAGAAGACTAACCTGTAAAGCAGGTCAATCAGAGCTGAATGGATGGGGTTAAAGTAAACAGTTTAAAGACAACTGCGTGATTATTCCCGCCTCTTTGTATTATGACACTATTCAGTAGCCACTTTTTCCTTACTTTTTCCCTTAATTTTACTTTTAGTAAGGATAGAGACCACACTAATGGTCATGACCTCCACTGTCTCCCTGACTGACCTCTGCCCGCTTCTTGGGCCTCACCTCACGCCAAGCTCACCGCCCTTCCGGCAGTCCTTCATGATGACCGTACATTTTTCTGCCATAGGACCTTTGCAAATGCTGTTCTCTCTCTCTGGAATCCTCTTTGCCTGACTGACTCCAATTCAGTTTTGTTTTTTGGGTTTTTAAAAAAATTTTATTGCAGTATAGTGGATTTACAGTGTTGTGTTAGTTTCTGCTGTGCAGCAAAATGCATCAGCTATACGTATACGTATAACCCCTCTTTTTTTGGATTTCCTTCCCATTTAAGTCACTACAGAGTGTTGAGTAGAGTTCCCTGTGCTACACAGTAGGTTCTCATTAGTCATCTATTTTATACATGGTATCAATAGTGTATATATGTCAATCCCAATCTCCCAATTCATCCCACCCCACCCTTCCCCCTTGGTGTCCATACATTTGATCTCTCTGTGTCTCCAATTCATCTTTTGGATCCTTTAGTGTTACTTCCTCAGAGAAACTTCCAGAATATATCCAATCTATATTAAATCTCTTAGCTCTCATACCAAGACCATATGGCTTTCCCCTGAACTGCTTGTTACATTTAGATTTGTGATTATTTGATTAAAATCTGTTTCTCTCGTCCAACTGTGAACTCCATGAGATGTGGGAATGCAATGACTGGCTTGAGTTCCCAGTGAATCCCTAGAATGTAGCCAGTACATCTGGTGCTGAGTTATAAATAACTAAATAAATTTAGAAACAAACGACGGGACAAGCATTCATTGAAAACTAATGAAACAATGACAACAAAATCTAACTAGGTTTATCCACCATAAACATTACAGCTACAGCCCTGGCCCATAGCTGACTGTATCGTGGCCGCCTCAGAGGGCTGATGGGGCAGTATGCACATTCCCGCCCCTATAGGAATGACCTACAGAGACGCTCCATGGATAAGCCTGGAACAGGCTGAGCGTCATGTGTCTCTTCTCCCGCTATTGTCCACCCGTCCTTTAAGGCCACGATCTTTCTGAGTCTGCCCACCCTTCCTCCCTGTGCCCTCCCCTGCCCTCGCCGTTCTCTGTTGGTGCAGCAGTCACCCTCTGTACAGAAGGGGAATGAAGCACGTGGCAGTCCAGCCAGCAGACCTCCCATCTCCAGCCTGACTCCGCTATTCCCACCTTTCTAACCAGACGTGGCTCTCCAGCCCGGCTCCAGCCCACAACTTCTCCCCTCACGTGCCCACAGTCTGGAGAGCTCGCCCCTGCTGAACAGATCCCACTGTTCGGCAACTGTGCCCTGCCCAGCTCAGCCAGTTTTCAATGGAGAGCTAAGTAAGCTCAGGATTTAAAGAGAGGAAAACTCTGCCACATACCTGCACCTCCTCTGAGGAAGCCCGGAGCCAGTAATGTGGCACGGGAGTCTGCAGAGAGCTTATAGTCCACATATATTTTTTAATCTCATAATTCATAATAATCTCTTGCAAAAAAAAAATCCAAGGAATTATTTGTCTAGGAATTTTCTTACACTAAATACTGCTCTAATAAATGGGCCATTACATTTATTAAATGTAATAAACATTTATTATTTATTACTATTATTTATTATTACATTTATTACATGTGTTACATGTTTTTATTTAAATTATAATTTAAACTTACTATAGTTTTATAAATTTATCATGTTTTTTATAAATGTATTATAATTTAAATTATAAGTTAAATGAGTTGTTCTGGTTCCGAAAGTAATGTTTCCACTACATAAATGGGTTTTTTGACCCCCAAAAACCCGCAAGAGACAATACAAATCACCCACAATCCTACTGTTCAAAGAGAGCCGTCTTTAACATTTTGCTATGCCTTTCCACTTGACTTTTTTTTCTTAAGCACATATATATTTTTAATTGACCTTATATTAAAATACTTGTGAAACTTGCTATGGTCTTAATGATATGATCCTGAACGTTTCCCCATGTCATTAAAGGGTCTTCTGAAACATGATTTGTAACGGCTAATATTTTATAACATGGATATGCCGTAATTTATTTTACTAATTTTCTACCAGAAATTCCATTTACATCAGTCACATGTATACTTAATTTTTAAAATTATGAAGAATTCTGTACAGAACATGTTTGTCCATGTAGCTCTGTGCACATGTTTCATTTTCTTATTTGCTTCGATATCTTGTAGCAGGAGAAGTGCTTATTTACTAATTTACACTTCCAGCAGTGCCCGGGTCCCATCATCACCGATAACATTATCTTTAAAAAGTTTACCAATTTATCACATATTGTTGTGTATGCTTATTATTGCAATTTTGCCAAAGGAATTTCAGTGCATTCCGTCATCACACACTTCATTTGGGAAATTTTAGGTTGCCTTTAAGGAGAAACAAATGACTCTGAGCAATCGTCCCCCACAAGTACACACGTTTCAGGGCCGTACTTCTGGGTTTCTCCGTCACGTCACCCCCAGCTCTCGTACGCAAATCCCAAATCCACTGTCGTTGGTGGAGAAACCAGCACTCATCCTGCTTTGACAGTTAGTTCTGCCTTCTTTGTGCCCTGGACACCACCTCGCCCCACTTCACCTTCCACTGCACCCCCTCACAAAGCATCACGGAAGAGGGGACACCGGGCTTCCTCCCTGGCTCGTCACCCTTGCCGGAACGCCCACCATCTGTCAGCCATTCTCTTGAGCTCTGGTTTCAAGCCAGATGACCCGGGTGTGAGCCAGAGCCCTGCAGGGCCAGGAAGTGGGCACACGACATTTTCCCGCCTTCACAATCTGCCCAGGGTCTGCCCTGCTGGGCCTTCCAGAGGTGCTGAACTACTGAGAAAAAGAAATGTTTCAGTTCTACGTTTACAATCCAAGACTCTTTGTTTTATAATTTTTAAACACTATCGAACCACTGAAACGAAAGAAACCTGGTACTGTTTTAATCAGCGAAGTCACAAAGCCTTTTACTTCCCAGATGATAATGATTAAACCTGCAGCCGAGTTCCACTCTGACGCTTCCTGCACCTGTAAGTCGTGGACGCTCCAAGCACTTAGGTGGAGCCAAAGTAATACAAACGCTCAGGATCTGCCATGAGCACCCTTGTGAGTTATCTTTTCATGGCTACAGGAAACAGCCATGAGGTTTTCCTTTCGAAAAGCTCGGGCCGTGCTTAGAATAGAAGCATGTGGTGAACATCAAGTGTGAGGCGCAGAGGCAAGAAAAAGGGAGCAAGGATGGGACAGGGAAATCCCACAGGCATGTGCGTGATTGTCATCCATCTCAGGGGGGTCTGGCTTCAGAGGGAGGGCCCTCCCTCCACCTCCCACAGACATCCCCATCTTAAAGACTGCCAGCCTGGTCTCAGAAGTAGCTGAGTCTAGTCCCCTCCCCCATACCGACTGCGGTCCCGATCCGCCCGCTTGGCCATTCTTTCTCAAGGCTTTCTTCTCCACTTTGTCTTCTGCTCTGCAGCGACAATTTTTAAGTGAGAATCTGACCATGTCACTTCGTTTAAAGTCCTTCAGTGGGTCTCAATCACAGTGAAGTTACAATCACAACTCCTTAACGTGGAGCCATTGGCTCCAGCCTGCCTATGCTGCCTTGCCTCTTGTATATGCTCCTGGCAGCCCTAAACACACAGACACAGACACACACACACGCAGACACACACAGACACACACAGACACACACACACACGCCATGCATGTGCGTGCACACAGCCCTCCCTGGCGCTCTCCCAAATCTGCTAATCACTGCTCACCTGGCATTTAGCATCTGCTGTTTTCTATTTATTTGTTGCTACATATCTTTTTGGGAGAAGAAAGAAAATACTTACATTTATAAACTTTTGAAGTCAGGTATACCTCGTTGGACCCCCAGTATCCAATGAAGTACCTTGTATTCAATACATACTCAGTACATATTTCTCAATCATAAATGTATCTGTAGAACAGTGGTTCTCAAAGTTCCCCAGACCAGCAGCGTCAGAATCACCTGGAAATTTGCTAGAAATAAAAATCCTCAGGTCCCACCCCAGACCTGCTAAATCAGAAACTCCGAGGTGGCATCTAAAAAAATTTTTTTAATAAGCCTTCCCGGTGATTTGGACTAAGACTAACATTTGAGAACTTTAGAGCCCTCCAATAAAATGAGTGGCACATGCATTATTATTCGCTATTGAAAAAAGTGAGTATCCTTTCTCAAGTGTAAATAATTATAGTTCATCTTTTTTTATTTTTAAATTAACTATTGAAGTATAGTTGATTTACAATGTGTTAATTTCTGCTGTACAGCAAAGTGACTCAGCTATGCATTTTTTTTTCATATTCTTTTCCATTATGGTTTATCACAGGATATCGAACACAGTTCCCTGTGCTATACAGTAGGACCTTGTTGTTTATCTATCCTATGTATAATAGTTTGCATCTAGTTCATCTTTTTTTTTTTTTTTTTCATCTTTTTTTAAATGAGGTTTTTAAGGAAAAAAAATATATCTGGCCTTCTGAGGGAGTGGCTCTTTTTAAAATGAAGAGAGGAAGAAGAGTTTTAATATAACAGGATGTGGAATGGGTGATACCTCTTAAGTGATTAGGAACCTGTCTTTCCCTTTTTATATATTTAACAAAAACAAAACAAAAATGGAAGTAATGATTGTTGTTGCCAAATCTGCAATTGTCAAAGCTCAGCTGGGAAGATTTTGTTTAGCACATCAATCAGCAGACCTGTATCCGGCTTCCTTTGGCATCAAGGGAATCAGTTCTAACATTTTTGGAATCACTGGTTTGGAAAATCTTGGAGAACATTGGGGTTATTAGGGTTTCAGAAGGAATAAAGGACTTCACCTCTCAAAAGGAGAAAAGAAGAGCCAAACTGGATCTTATGATTCTGTAAGTCTGATGTTGGTGTTTGATTCTTCGTTTGCTGATGGCTTAACCCTGAGGTGTGAGAACCTGAGTCACAGTCTTTTGGAAAAGGCAGCATCCTGGGGGTAGATGTTCGTCTATATGCGGAGAGACAGGAGAGGCTCTCTTGTGTTTTATTTTTTTGTTCTTTTTTTTTTTTCTAATTTTTGGCCATGGTATTCTATTTATTTATTTATTCATTTATTTATTTTTGGCTGTGTTGGATCTTCGTTTCTGTGCGAGGGCTTTCTCTAGTTGTGGCAAGTGGGGGCCACTCTCCATCGCGGTGCGCGGGCCTCTCACTATCGTGGTCTCTCTTGTTGCGGAGCACAGGCTCCAGACGCGCAGGCTCAGTAGTTGTGGCTCACGGGCCTAGTTGCTCCACAACTAGTGGGATCTAGTGGGATCTTCCCAGACCAGGGCTCGAACCCGTGTCCTCTGCATTAGCAGGCAGATTCTCAACCACTGCGCCACCAGGGAAGCCCCTCTCTTGTGTTTTATTTGGATTGAATACGTGATAAAGTGTTGGCTCTTAAGTGCTTCCGAAAGAGCCTGGGCCCTGAGGGCTTGCAGTGCAGTGTCTGAGGGTGCCATTGCTGGTGAAGTCAGAGTGTGGGATTGTCTGTTGTCTGGGGCCTGAGCTAGATTTTTCTGGTGAATCGAACTTAGAGGCTAATGCAAGGAACAGAGAACACCAAGAGTGTAAACTTGCGATTAGTGTTAAAACAGGAAGGTCCTAGTGTCTGACTGAAAAATCAGGTCTTCACAGAGTAAAACTATTAATGCAGAGAGACACTGGTTCAGGACTCCCCGAGCTTTCTGTAAGGGGAGCAAATGTTCTTTACTAAAGCCTCGAGGGGAGGGTGTTAGGACAGGCTGCTCATATGGGCACAGGTGGCTCTGCTGCCGCGTCTCAGGGTCCCTCTGAGCACAGGGCGGGGGCAGCCACTGCTTAGAGACGTCCTGCATCTGCTCCTGGGTCAGGAACAGTCTTTCCTTCTCCCTGGGCTTCCACTTTCTACTTATCTAACTTTAGGACTCACCTCCTCCAGGAAGTCTTCCTGGACACGCATATCCTTCATGCCTGTAATACATGCTGTATTTTCCCTCATGACCCTTAACACAGACTGTAAAGACATATTTACACACATGACTGCTTGCTTAATGTCATCCTCCCCATGAGGAGAGGATCCATGGGGACAGGGCTCCTGTCAGGTCTGCTCACAGTCGGCTCTCAATATGTATTATGGATGGATGGTTGGACAGGTGGGCAGAAAGGTGGACGGTTGATGTTCCCTCTCTCATTCCTTAATGCTCCTGCGTGCCCCTCATCATAAGGCTTAGTTACCTTCCATTGACTTGCCCGTCTTGCCCAGCACACCACGAATTTTAAATAGGCATGGCACATAGTAGGCATTTATTGTTTGTATCTGCCTCTCCCTTTTGGGAGTTTCCATCTGGTATACAAATATCAGTGTATACAAGATCATTTTTCCAAGCATTCCAAGTATAGCACTGGGAGAACAGTGTCCCTTTCCTTAAAACAGGACATTAGTGGAACCACCTCATTAACAAATGAGTAGATTTCTTATTTTCTGTTTGGTTAAGCTTCCAGAGCTGCTAGCAGCTAGAAAGGGAATTTAGAAAAGGGAACTTTTAACAAATCAACCACAACAAAGGATTGACTATCCCCAGGGAGCTGGTGAAGTAGTAGGTGGGATGTCAGTGAAAAGACTAGCCAAGAAGGCCCCAGGGAGGACAGCATGGAACCTCGAGTCTCAAGATGCAGGTTCTGGTACATAGTCATATACAGTGTCAGAGCCACCAGGAACCTTGGGGGGTTGGCTGCTCCATACTTGCTGTTTTATAGGCTGGAAATCCTCGGTGAGAGAGAAGATCGCTGAGCTCTGCTGAGAGCAAACTTGTTCCCCTGGACAAGTCATGTTATAGCCAAGGCAGCAACATGGAAAAAGCAAAAGGGCCTGGAAGGAAAAGGTGAACGCATTTCAAACACGTGAAGGGAAGAGCTGTGTGTAGCAGACGCGTGAATGTACGCAGGTAGCTCCTTGCTCTCGTGTATGTTAAAACGCACAGGGAGGGTGCGGTTTAGGCGGATCATCCGATCCCCAGGTTCCACGCCGGGGAGCCTATTTGGCAGATCTGAGTGGGGTCTAGTTTCAGAAGCTTCCCAGGTGATTCTGATGCTCGCCCAGATTTTAAAAAGCAAACCTTTGAAAGATGGTGGCCACTGTAGAAAGCAGCCAGTTTGACCACACACCTTTGTTAGCCATATGGCAACTTCCAGACGTGACCCAGAGTGGCAGGGCTCCTAAGAGCCTCCTGGCTGGGAGCTGGATGAAGCCCAGGGACCAATCTGCGCATGGCTTTGAGATAAGAGGAGGTTCTAGGCCCCCAACTGCCTTCCTCCTTCCTGCAGTCTGGGGCACGGGGAGGGAAGCTATGGTGGTTGTGCCGCTTGTGGGAAACTTGGAAGCAGAGACCCCCGAGCCCGTTCTGCATCCTTTGTGAACACAGACTTGCTTGCACACCTTGGCTCTCATTGCCTTCGCAGACATCAGTTCCTGGTGTGGTTATTGCACAAGCTGTATTATTGCCACCACCAACCCAAAGCAGGCAGGAACTCGTACTGATCCGTAACTCCCCCGGGTTGTATATTCCTCTCTCCACTGCCCCAAGCTGTGAACTACCCTCTCCCTCCCCTCAGCATCTTAGACTTCCCCAAGTAGACCTCAGTGCATTTAGATGTTCCTTAAGCAACTCTTTAGGTAACTCAGGCCACGTCAGAGAGGCTGCGTGAAGCTCGTGGCGGTACGTGGAACTGCCAGAGCGAGATAAGACAGACAAGTCTGCAGGGATCGTTAGTCTAAGAAAATAAGATTTAAATTCGGGGGTGGTTTTTTGTTTGATTTGGTTTCATACTTAAGGAGATGAAGTGATTATTTAAATAGGTGGGGGGAAAATAAGGTAAGAATAATTATTTGGCCTGGATGCATTGCCCAGAAAACTGCTGAAGTTTGAATTAAGCTTATTCCCCTGGCACATTTTCTGGGGCCTGTTCCAACTCGTTACCTGGCTTTGTGCTGCATTTTCATCCGAGCAGTTTGCAGTTCTCAAGGAAGTAAACAGCTCAAGTGATTTGCATAGGAAAGCAAATATTGTCATCTACAGCCTCACAGCGCGGTGGTCTCCAAAGTAGGGTGAGAACACCCCAGGGCAGGGTTGGGGCGGAGTCAGATAGTCCCTTGCGGTGTGGGCAGAAAGTATTAGAACTTGTATAGATTTTCATCTCATTTTAGATGGTTTTGTGTTTTATGGTGTGTGTGTACATTAGTACAGTAGCATAGAGTTATACATCGTGAATCTGTGTTGGGAGTGCCTGATGGCTGCCCGATCTATAAAGGTTGACATCACAGCGTGGAGCCGTAGGAAATACAGTTTAAAGAAATCCCCTTAGTATGCAGTCAACTTTATTATCATTTTTGGATTTGAAAAATTCCTTCACATTTCAGTGGAAATAAAATATGGACTACGAGGGCACGTAATAAAGTTTCTTTGCCTCCACGTTAACTTCTTTGATGAAACTGACACCATAGTGGTCATGAAGTGACTTTATCACTTCAGGTAAGTTGGTTCCAGTCTTTGGGTATTCCATTACAGTATTACAAGATGCCTTTTAGCCCTGCCCCTTGTTATGAATTTTCCTCTTATAAATATCATCCTTATTAATTTAGTTGTATATGTCCACTGGGAGTTGAAGTCTGTGGTCTGCCCATCGAAATGTAAAGTAGAATATATTAAGATTGAAGGAAGGTGGCAGTGCAGAAATGGAACTGAAATAGACAGAATGATGGCAATTACCCGGGGGAAAAAACAGGATTCTGGGACTCATTTGTGCAGCATGTATCTTAGGTAATATATCTTATTCGTTTATGAGCTTTGCTAAGCCTTTAAGGTAACAGAAATCCTTGAGATGTATGTGTCTTTGGAGACTTTACATGGAGATGGTGCTGATACACAGTCAGAGTCTCACTCTCTTAAGAGAAACAGGATATCTCCACTTAGTTTCAATTCCAGTTATCGTGCTGGGGTTTTGTGTTTTTTTTAGGAAAATCACTTTGACACTGCATAGGTGAATTAGACAAATAGGCAACGTATGCTAGAAAAAAGCACACCTGACTTGAAGACTTCATGAGAAGTGGAAGATTTGAAGGGGTTTTGGTTTGTTTTTTTGTTTGTTTTTTGTTTTTTGTTTTTCACCACATTGTATGCAACATGGTAGTATAGAGCCTGGAAATAAAAACACAGCAAAATATGAGAGATCAGAAGTTCCCTTCTGGAATCCAGGGCAGGAATTTCTCAAAGAAGTAGAGCTATTTAAAATGAATAGAATTCTCCTCACCCACCCCCTATTGTAACTGTGTTTGCTTGCCTAGCTTTTTGTTTGCTTGCTTTTGCTTGCCTAGCTTTTTACATAAGTACTGATTTAGCTCAGTGAAGGATGTTTGCAGAAAAAATAAATCCATGCCTCTCCCTTCTGGTTCTTCCTCTTCTTAACTTCTTAACTTCTTAACTTGGGATATCCTTCCTTCTATTCCTGACTCTCGAAATTCTGAAGCCCCTCATTCCTCAGAGACTTTTCTAATCCCTCCGGCTTTCTGTCATCTCTGCTTTCTCTCATTGCCAATTCCATTTGTCTGTTTCTCACATTTTAGAACCTAGAGTCTGTCATACAGAGTGAAGTAAGTCAGAAAGAGAAAAACAAATACCGTATGCCAACGCATATATATAGAATCTGGAAAAATGGTACTGATGGACCTACTGGCAGAGCAGGAATAAAGAAGCAGACGTAGAGAAGGGACTTGAGGACACGGGAGGCTGGGAGGTAGTGAAAGAGTAGCACTGACATATATACACTACCAAATGTAAAATAGCTAGTGGGAAGCAGCCACATAGCACAGGGAGATCAGCTCGGTGCTTTGTGACCACCTAGAGGGGTGGGATAGGGAGGGTGGGAGGGAGGATCAAGAGGGAGGGGATATGGGGATACACGTATACATATAGCTGATTCACGTTGTTGTACAGCGGAAGCTAACACAACATTGTAAAGCAATTATACTCCAGTAAAGATGTGTAAAAAAAAACCTTAAAAATCAGAAAGACGCCTCCTGATTTATAAAGGAGTAGATGTTTTCAAAAATTTGTTGGTAAAGCTGATATTCAAATTTATTTCCCCTAGAAACAAACATATTTACTTAATAAATATTTGTGGAATTATCTTTTAAACTAGTGGTGGCAAATAGGTAGCCTGCATGGCACCACACACCCCCTCTTCAGCTCCCAAAGCGGACATCTCTAATTCTTCCTAACAGTCATACCACTGACACCAGACACAATCTCAGAAGCTGACAGTGTGGCCTTGCAGGTGTCCACAACCAAGTCGTAGTACCAGCCAACACTGGACTGTAGCCAGCTTTGACATAGCCATCTACATGCTGAGCGCCATGCCCGGTGCTTTGGGGGATTCGAAGAGGTAGCAGTCAGTCTTCCTCTGTTACAGGATTTGTTATATTCCATAATAAATGATAGTTATTTCTATACTTTTTATATTCACCTCTTCCGTATAATAAATCTTTAGGAGCCATATGCTATATTGACCTAGAGGAGGGATGTCTCATTCCATCCAGGGATCAGGGAGGGCTCAGTAGATGGGGTGATGTTTGACTATTCCATAGGATTTCCACAGGAACACCCACAGGAGTGGGTGACACCCTGGAGTGGAAAAATAACACGTACAGTGGTCCACAAATAGGAAATTTTAAGGCTTGTTCAAGGATCAACAAATAGTCAATTAAGTGCAAATGTCCAGCCCATGCTTTTAGTTCCACACTAAAAAACTATGACTTATTTTATAAGCTATATACTCACTGATGATTTTAAAGTTGAGTTACAGGGTCAGAGTTTTTGGTTTTAGGTTCCTCAAGCAGTGAGGTAGAGGAAGAGCTGGGCTGAAGAAAGGCAGATGGAGGTGGAGGTGTTTGCTATAGCTCCACGGAGAAGTCAGCAGAGCCTGGACTGAAGGAGAGGGGCCCAGAGGGTGGAAAGGCAGGAAGCAGTCTGACACGTCAATGGAGGAAGGGAGCAGGGCCAGCCGGCTGCCTGGAGAGCTGGGTTCTGCAAGCAGGGCTCCTTGGTTACCACCCAGGAGTAAGTTTCCTGCTCCCCCAACCCCCGTTTTTTTCTGAAGGCAGGACTGATCCTAAAGCAGTATTTTGAGTGGGACTTTGTTTACCTTTGAACCCTCCAGCCTCTTGTCATCTGCTCCTCCTTACTTGTTGGACGCTCTCTCCCCAGGTTTCCTGGAGCCCAGTATCCTCATACTGTTCTAAACCCCCCACTGAGGCACCCATTCTCTCCCCTCTCCCCTAAGAGGTTGCATCCTCCCCAGAAACCTCTCCTTTCTTCTTCTCCAAGCCATTTTCTCCCCTTTTCCCACCACCACCACCACCACCAACAACAACAAAGACCAAAAAACACACAAAACCCTTTCCATCTCTTCTAAGCAGTAAGTATGTTTGTTAACAAAGCAATGTGATTAAACCAGGGCAAATGGTGGCCAATAACCCTATGACACTTAGCAAAGTATGTGCATTTTTTTTCCATTAATTTATTTATTTTTGGCTGCACTGGGTCTTCGCTGCTGCACACGGGCTTTCTCTAGTTGTGGTGAGCGGAGGCTACTCTTCGTTGCGGTGCGCGGGCTTCTCATTGCGGTGGCTTCTCTTGTTACGGAGCACAGGCTCTAGGTGCACGGGCTTCAGTACTTGTAGCACGCAGGCTCAGTAGTTGTGGCTTGCGGGCTCTAGAGCGCAGGCTCAGTAGTTGTGGTGCACGGGCTTAGTTGCTCTGCAACATGTGGGATCTTCCTGGACCAGGGATCGAACCCATGTCCCCTGCATTGGCAGGCGGATTCTTAACCACTGCGCCACCAGGGAAGCCTTCAAATGAGTTTCTTATCAGGATCATTTTTAAATGAAACCTAAAGATGAAATCACAAAAGCCTGGATGACACAGATGTTTTTAGAGGATATACTGTGGTAGAACAGTAAGCCTTGTCTCCGGTAGTAGCTTCCTTAAAATGTCTCTACTTGTCAGTACTTTCCCTTCAACTCATAAAGTTATGTTTCTTAAAATTCTTCAGCTTGTTCCCAATGATTTTGGATAGGGATGGAGGTGGGGCGATGGATAGAGCTAGGGTATGAGTTATTCCTGTAGATGAGAGGTCGGCAGTTGTAAAAGCCAGATCATAAATATTTCAGGCTTTGCTGGCCAAACAGTCTCCGTTGCAACCATTTACCTCTGCCTTTGCAGTGCAAAAGCAGTCATAGGCAATAAGCAAACTGATAGGCATGACTGTTCCAGTAAAACTTCACAGCGACAGGTATGGGGCCAGATCTGGCCCACAGGCAGCAGTTTTCCGACCCCTGCTGTGCGAGATCATGTATGAGCCTGGGACCACCTCCCCTATTACTACTTCCCCTGTGGGCTCCACAGAACACATCTCAGCTTTCCAGTCCAATTCTTCAAGAAGTACATGCCCTTAGAAACGTATACCAGCAAATCAGTGTGAACTCATCGCCACTCTTGGAAAATAAAGAACTCAGAGTACAGCTTGTGTTGAGCTGGAAAAGGCAGCAGATGGCCTTAGGGTACTGCCTGGAACTTAGCAGCAAACCAAAACTTCACCACGATGTCCTCAACATGACCACCAGTTACTGTTTATCTAAAATCTGCCTAAATGGCATGTCCAGTTAAAACAGTCTTTTTCTATTGCAATAAGCCTTAGTATCATGTAAAACTTCCTTAAAATGTTTGCATAGAAAAAAGGTGCTGGAAAAATCTGACCTGTTTACCATTATTGCTGAATTGGATTTGACTCAGCGGCTGTATTAGGGCACCTCAGATAGTTCATCTCTTATTTTCTTTCCTGCCAATCTTCCTGTTTACTTCTTAGGTCTTTTGCATGCCTTTCTTTTTTTTTTTGATAGCGCTCCCACGTCTACATTTTGTGTGTCTTGCGGTTTTCCTACATATGTACACACAACTTCGATTTTATCATTCTAGAATTTAGGACTAAGCATACCACAGGCCTGCTGCTCCCAGAGATGTGTCCAAGGCGAGCAGACAGCCAGCTCCTGCTGAGAAATGACCCAAGGGTCTGCCTTCACTAGCCAGCCCACAAACCCAAAGAAGAACTCCAAACCCCAGTCTGCTCACTAGGTCATGGGAACATGGCGAGAGTGAGAGCTCCCTGCTTTGTAGAGAATGTCTGGACTTGCCTTGCCCAATTTGAAATTGATACCAAGGAGGGACATACGCAGATTCTCCTTCTTGCCTCTGCGTCTCCTGTTATTTTTGATGAACTGAGAGTCCCTTGAGGATACTGTCCTCTCCTTGGGAGGGTGACACATGCAAGCGCACCACAGGAGGGGCAGATGTGGGCCAATGACTGATTACATTTCTGTACCCTTAAAGGTGATTTCTTTGCCTGACCTTTCTGAAGGGCCAAGGGATCTACTTAATTTGTATGCATAAAAATCATCCAAGTAATCACCAACAAAGTGTATTAAGCCTGTTCACATTGTTTGGGGATGATAAATGGGAGAAAACGGGAAATGGGCTCAGATAGAACAAGGACAGTATTATTTCATTTGCGAAGCCACAGCCTGAGCACCTCAGTTGACATCAGCTGCTGCTTCTCCCCCAGCTGCATCTGACGCTCTGCGTCGACCAGAGCATGCTGCAGGGGGGAGGGGGGGCAGTTTTACTTTTCAGTTTTACTGTTTTCTTCTTCAGTCCTGAGTTAGTCTCTTTGTTGGAAAGCAGTGAGTCTAGCGTAGCAGGAGATTTGTGTTTTAATTTCTGCAGTCAACTCACAGGCTTCTTGCTACTTTAGGCTGATTTATTGTTGTTCCCATTCCCTTTTTCTGAATGGTTATTCATTCCCAGCCCTGGCCTCTGATGGCCATCTGGTTCTCCTTTGGTCACTCGAACATCTGCCCCAGAGATTTGGAAAATGAGCTTCCTCTGGAAGCCTAAAAATAAGCTTAGTGTGACTGAAGCATGATAGAGAAATCACCACCCTCCCCTGTCCTGTAGATACTGACCAGGGGAATGAGCCCACACGGCTTCCTAGGGATTTGGAGCTTGGATGTCTTCTGTCACATCTGCAGATTTTTTTTTTTTTTTCAAGTGTTGGGAACCGTAAAAACATGGCATGAGCTGGGTGCAACCAGTCCTCCTGCAGTTTTCCTTGGGATCAGATGTGCTTGCTCAATGGAAATAGTTGGAGATAAAAGCCATACTTTGCATGGTTTGTTTGTAAGGCTTCAAGAGTTAGCTGAGAAAGACAGATGATGCTTATGAGTTAAGCATTATATTAGTCACAGTGTGTTCAAGGAGATCTCATAAATGCTTTGGACGGCAGTTACAGGACGTTTCTAAGTACTAGAGTTTTAGTTTGGACCCAGGGGGCCTGTCTCATGGGGAATGATGGTTTGCTCCCTGCCTCCAGAGGACTAAAATTTGCCAGAAGCTAAAACTCAATCCCTATGCCGTTTCTCATCCAAAATGATTTCTAGCCACATTGTCCAGTGCAGCTTTTCAGAGGTTCTGCAATGAGATAAAATGTCAACGTAATAATGATATTCAAACAATTAAAATACCAACAAATTCAAATCCCTTTGCAAGTCATAATCCAAAGATGTTAAAATCTAGAACAATTAACATCCAAACTTAAATTTCCTTACCCTTTGAGTTAAAAACCAAAGTACTTAATGGCCTCCTTTGATCATCCCGATTTCTTGTTTTGTTCCGTCTTAGAAAAATGAGGTACTTGATGCTGGGTGCTGGGGAGAGATGGTTCTGTTCACCATCTGCAGACTGGGCTGTTCTCTACTGTAACAAATATGGCTGTTTCAGCTCCAAGAAAGTTGAATTTGTTCAACAGCATGTCTCTTGTGTGCTTTACTTTTTAGTGAAATGTAAATGAACAAAGAGTAAATGGACCCATAATAGTCTCAAGTCGTTGGCGCCACACCCTTGACATGTAAAAAAAGGAACAAATTCCTAGCCCCTGGACAGTTGTCCCAGGCAAAATTTTGTTCCCAGGATCTTATTTAATTTTGCCAAAGACCCCGTCAAGAACTGAAAGAAGTCTGAGGTTTTTACACTACAGTTTCATGGTTGCTGGTAGAAGACATGAGATTCCTGGGTCAGAGACAAATGACTTTATTACTCATGGCACAGCAAGTAACTTTTGGCTTCCTCTAATCCCAGTTTAGGATTCAGTCCCAGTTTAGAGCTTCCTGTTTGCATAATTCCCACTTCCCCCGCCTATGGAAGTGAAGCAGAGGGGCTCAGATAGATGCATACACAGTGGATTTGCTTCACAGCTGGGAACCCTGAACGTAGGCAACCTGAATCTTTTATGATGGGCTAGAAGCAAACTTGATGGCCCTTTGCTCCAGAAAGAGACATGATTATACTGGACAGTGAACAAACCAGGCCCTTCCTTCTGAGACACTGTCTCTAACCTTCCAGGCTGTTCATCCAACATCCTTGAAAAGATAGATAATCCAGAGTAGAAACAGCCTATGCCCCTGTTCACAAGCCACACAGAAATGGGGGAGACCCATGGAGAATGGTCTGCCAAGGCTATAGCACAGACTCAGTAATAGCAAGTAAAAGAGGGTTGATGGTAAAAAATATTCTTGGCTTTTCTTAAAAAGATGCCAGTCAGCCTATAGCAGTTGTTTGGAGTCTGTGACCATGAATTTAAACCCAGTGGCAAGAATCTACCTCCCAGTCTGGGTGGAGGAAAATCAACCTGGTCCTACTTAAAGTGCTTTTCATTTCTATTCAAAAGCTTCTTGATTTGCATCTACACTTTGAGATGAAAGCGTAGGCCTCCCTGATGTACTGCGTTGGGTGTGGACTGAACCTCTGCCAGAGGTTCCACTTCTCAAGAGCAGACATTTTCAGTCCTGGGCCTCCTTTTCCATCTCCACTGCCTCTTGGCATAGACGTGTTTAGCCTGGAGGAAGCTGCATCTCTCCTCCCCAGTTTACTCATCTGGAAAAACACCCTCTGCAGATTCATGAACCAAACCTGCTGTCGAGGATTCTGAAGCTTCTGTCCTAATGAGCTGGTGAAGGCTAATACCTCTGCCACCTGCTCCATGAGATTTGTTTTTCCTCAGGTTTTGAATATTCCAGGGGTCGAGTAGCACTGCTTTCTGCTAGGTTTTGGCGGGGGGTGGGGGGGCAGTAATTGGATCTGCCTCTAGTGGTTCACATCTGCCTCCTTTGGGAAAGACTCACTTACGTTTCTGCTTAACCTTTCTTCTTTCTGTGAAAGACTCCTTTCTTCTTTCATGGCCCTGCTTGCTGAATCAGCGTGCCATTTTTACTTCTCCTTTGCTTTCTGACTCAGATTTTTTTTTTCTAAAATACTCTTCTAGATTCTGTTGTGTGAAAAAAAAAAAGAACAAAATGAAAAGAAATAGATTCTGTTGCATGGGGCCCATCATTGTGAAAGAGATAGAATCAGTGAGGCTTCTGTTTTCTAAAGTATCTATTGTTCTAGTGCATCTTGACCACCACCACCTCTGAGTTGGCTAATTCCACCCAGGAAATATTCTCCCATCAGACCAACATCAAGTTCTGGCTTACTACCATCCTGCCTGGCTCCCCCTTTGGGATGCCTGTTTGCTTCTTTATAGTCCTAATTTCATTTATCTCCCAGGCCACTGTTGTTGGGGGGGGGGAAAAATCTTTGTCCCTTTAAAATTTACCCAGAAATTTTTTTCCTCTTCCTGGTCTTCCTCACCCCTCATCTTTGAATCTGTCCAGACGTTCAGACCCCTCTTGTCACAGCCGTTCCAAGTCCTCTTGCTCAAGCTCTTCATCTGCAGTTTATAAATCACATCTCTCGGGCTTTCCTGGTGGCGCAGTGGTTGAGAATCTGCCTGCCGATGCAGGGGACACGGGTTCGAGCCCTGGTTTGGGAAGATCCCACATGCCACGGAGCAACTAGGCCCGTGAGCCACAACTACTGAGCTTGCGCATCTGGAGCCTCTGCTCCGCAACAAGAGAGGCCGCGACAGTGAGAGGCCCGCGCACCGCGATGAAGAGTGGCCCCCGCTTGCCGCAACTGGAGAAAGCCCTCGCACAGAAACGAAGACCCAACACAGCCAAAAATAAATAAATAAATAAATAAAAATAAATAATAATTTAAAAATATATATATATAAATCACATCTCTCATTGTTTTCTGGGCCTGGGATCCCCATGGGGGAGTCATTGCATTGTGTTCTCTGTGGTTTTGCCTCTCTTCCTCAGTTGGATTTCCTTAGATCCCAGTCACCCCCTCTAAACTAGGAATAACCAGTGTCTCCCACTTTTGTGATGCCCATTTTCAGAGTAGTAGTCAGGAGCCGGCACATCTCTTTTCCTTATACACCGTGCTGCCCTTGACCTCACAATCTCCTCTCCCCTTATGTCTGTCCGGTCTGTCATCTAAGATCTCATCTTTTCTTCTAAGGACTTAGCGCTCTTCCTGCAGCTAACATCGTGTTCATCATGTTCTCTTTATTTTTTTCTCTTCCATTGCTCCTATTCTGATGGTAAGACCAGAGTGTGTTCTCAAATCCTCCTCGGTGTCCTGTGCAAACCTGATTTTTAAAAACTAAGTGTTCCAGGCACGTGCCTTTAAAACTGCCTTCTCAGCTGTTAGGTTTGCAGTAATTTTGGGGAGTTTTCTTCTCATCTTGAATCCAGGAAGGTGGCATATTCTCTTTGGGTGCCCATTTGTTTTGTTTTATTCATTAATTAAATCTGCTACCTTTCTGTAGGTATGAAGTTGAAATGTATATCTCTGCAGTCGAGTGGTATAGTCATAGTCAATGTAATCATCAAAGCTAGAGGCATCCTGAGATCTAGTGGGGAGAAAGCTTGCGGGCTGTTTTTTTTTTCTATTTCAACTAAACCTTCACTATACCCCTATGATACACACATTAGGTACTCTACTAGTACCCTCAAGCACATTCTTATTTAATCCTCATAATAACCCTATAAGATAATTACAAGGGAATTTTAACCCTTTAAAGATAAATAGTATCATTGCTACTTTACAAAATCAAAGAACTGCCTCTGACATCAATGCTCTGTTAATATATTATGGGTACAACACATGTCACAACCTATGGTACATGTAAACTTCATTATACTTTTTTTTTTTAACATCTTTATTGGAGTATAATTGCTTTACAATGGTGTGTTAGTTTCTGCTGTATAACAAAGTGAATCAGCTATACATATACATATATCCCCATATCCCCGCCCTCTTGCGTCTCCCTCCCACCCTCCCTATCCCACCCCTCTAGGTGGTCACAAAGCACCGAGCTGATCTCCCTGTGCTATGCGGCTGCTTCCCACTAGCTATCTGTTTTACATTTGGTAGTGTGTATATGTCCATGCGACTCTCTCACTTCATCCCAGCTTACCCTTACCCCTCCCCGTGTCCTAAAGTCCATTCTCTATGTCTGCATCTTTATTCCTGTCCTGCCCCTAGGTTCTTCAGAACCTTTTTTTTTTTTTTTTGGATTCCATATATATGTCTTAGCATATGGTATTTGTTTTTCTCTTTCTGACTTACTTCACTCTGTATGACAGTCTCCAGGTCCATCCACCTTACTATAAATAATTCAATTTCATTTCTTTTCATGGCTGGGTAATATTCCATTGTATGTATGTGCCACATCTTCTTTATCCATTCATCTGTCGATGGACACTTAGGTTGCTTCCATGTCCTGGCTATTGTAAATAGAGCTGCAGTGAACATTGTGGTACATGACTCTTTTTGAATTACGGTTTTCTCAGGGTATATGCCCAGTAGTGGGATTGCTGGGTCGTATGGTAGTTCTATTTTTAGGTTTTTAAGGAACCTCCATACTGTTCTCCATAGTGGCTGTATCAATTTACATTCCCACCAACAGTGCAAGAGGGTTCCCTTTTCTCCACACCCTCTCCAGCATTTATTGTTTGTAGATTTTTTGATGATGGCCATTCTGACCGGTGTGAGGTGATCCCTCATTGCAGTTTTGATTTGTATTTCTCTAAGGATTAGTGATGTTGAGCATCCTTTCATGTGTTTGTTGGCAATCTGTATATCTTCTTTGGAGAAATGTCTGTTTAGGTTTTCTGCCTATTTTTGGATTGGGTTGTTTGTTTTTTTGATATTGAGCTGCATGAGCTGCTTACAAATTTTGGAGATTAATCCTTTGTCAGTTGCTTCATTTGCAAATACTTTCCCCCATTCTGAGGGTTGTCTTTTCATATTGTTTATGGTTTCCTTTGCTGTGCAAAAGCTTTTAAGTTTCATTAGGTCCCATTTGTTTATTTTTGTTTTTATTTCCATTTCTTTAGGAGGTGGGTCAAAAAGGGTCTTGCTGTGATTTATGTCATAGAGTGTTCTGCCTATGTTTTCCTCTAAGAGTTTTATAGTGTCTGGTCTTACGTTTAGGTCTTTAATCCATTTTGAGTTTATTTTTGTGTATGGTGTTAGGGAGTGTTGTAATTTCATTCTTTTACATGTAGCTGTCCCAGCACCACTTATTGAAGAGGCTGTCTTTTCTCCATCATATATTCTTGCCTCCTTTATCAAAGATAAGGTGACCATATGTGCGTGGGTTTATCTCTGGGCTTTCCGTCCTGTTCCATTGCTCTATGTTTCTGTTTTTGTGCTGTTATACTTTATATACACTTCCTGTGCTTGTAGTTCATACAGAGAGTGGGACGGAGGTTTCTTTCTACAATTGCTAATTAAAATACCTTTATTCTGAATAGAGAGCAGCCTATGATAACAACTCTCCCGTATTCTTTGGCTGATGGGCTACTTTGGTGTAGCTGGGAGCCTCCATTCTCCATCTCTGGAGTAAGGCTGGGAGAGCAGGGAGGAGTGGGGAGATTCCAGCTCAGTCCTGCAGCTCCTTTGGAGGCTGGTTCGGTTTGGAGCAGGGCAGTAGTGAATTACAGAGGCCCATACTCTATTCCACTTGCATAGCCTGGGCTTTTATGAATTCTCTAAAGTTTGTCTAGGTCATTCCTGACTCCTGGGGATCTCCCTCAAAATCATATCCACTCTTACCTGTGTCATCACTTCCAATTCTTTGGGCCATTTCTTACACCACTGCTTCAGCCTTACCTTCATTCCCACTTCCAGAGCTCCTCTGTCTCCTGGGCCTTTGTGGGAGGTCTGTGTGCAAATTGAGTTGCTTTGGGGCTTTGTCCAACTCCCGTTTAGGATTCAGCTTTCCCAAGTGAGATCTGTGACCTCACATTTGCTTACTGGTTTCCAGAATTTTGTTGCTCTTGTCTTCTATTCTCTTTGTGGGATTATGTCTTTCATTTAAAAAGGAAATCTCTTCCCCGTAATTTTACTGTGGTTTCAAGAGGGGAATCTGCCATCTTTAATCAGAAGACTGTATCATTTAATTCTTAATTCAAGCCCTATTTTTCAAATGACAACATTAGAGCTCAAAGAGGTTGACAAACATGCCTAAATTGCTACTAAATGGTGCAACCAGGATTAATGCCCAGGATTCTCAACCACACTCCCCTACCACCTTGCTATAAAACCAGAAGCTAGAGATTCTTCTTCACTGAGAGAGAATCTCATAGGTTATAGGTGTGGGAAACTGTACGAATAGAGAGGCTGTAAACCTGGAAATTGACAAATTATATTAGATTCCATTAATATAATGGCATTGTTATATGACACATGAATTGGAAATTGCTGATGCATAATAGATTATATCAACTGTTTCTCTGAACCAAAGGCCTTCCAGGAGAACTTTCTGCACATTTCATTTTAGAACAACTAAAATGACATCATTTCCAGAACAGTTTGATTTGTTCTTCATGTCTGAAAAAAAAAAAAAAAGTACAGCAAAGGTTCTTTCTTACAGTGTGGACATTTTCAGACAATAGTCATAAAACTGAAGAGAGGTTCATTGTAATCAAACTGCACTTTGTATGTTGCTACTTCCTGAAATAATCTGGAACTAATGTATCTAAGCAACCTACTTCCTGTTCATTGAGTTATAAGCTACCTAAAACCATGACAGACTGGTTTTTTGTTACAAGAGGAAATGGTTCCATTTAAATTCAGAACCTTTTGCTAACGTGGTCAGGAGGTTCTGAAATAAGATTTCACTTCTGCCTCAAGCTCATCAGTGTGCCCTTTGCCACGCTTTGAGATATCTCTGGGTCCATTCTGATTGATTTTAGCTTTTAGCTACAGGCTTTCGGTAGTTAACGTAACATACACCATCTTGAGCGTAAGATTTCTTTGGTATAGTCTTTTGGTATTTTATAGATCATAGAAACCAAATCATGTCATTCTTTGGTGCATTTCAGGATTTAAAAAAAGAAAATATTGTTTCTTAAGGCTGTGGTTCTTTCTTCTAAACCACCTCCCCCAGATTCAAAAAATCAAAGAGTTTACAGCATTCATGTTTGCGTCATAAAGATTTCAGATTCGACATAGAGCATGTAAAGCTCTTGTAAAACTCTACACCGCTCATTTTGTACGCTTGTCACATATAATCTATCCTAGATCCCGGGTATGTGTTGTAAACAAAAGGGTGTTACTTTAGGGTCTCAGTTTATTTCCTCATCTGTCAAATGGAGATAATATTCTTTACCTTGAGACATATTTGCTGTGCAAATTAAATGAAAAAAATCGAGGTGAACAAACTGTTCACCTGTTCATCAGTACAGTACAGTATTGATCATCCAAAGTGTTAACTTAATTGAAAAGCATCTCAGGTTGGAGGTGGGAAATAGCCTGGTAATACCTGAAGCTGGAAATCCGGAGACTGAATGTGAAGTCGCAACCTCGCGTGTAGGAGTTGGGAAGCCTCAGACAGGCCACTTTCCTTCTGTGAGTGCTTCTGTCATCTCCAAAATGTCTCTGACTGTGTGCAAACCTGGGGCTGTGCTGGAAAACTGGAGCGCAGAGTGGAAGGAGGAAACCTCTCAGGTCCAGGAACGGTGGGCTGGGGTTGCTGGGCATATGAGCTTCTCAGTCAGCCTTTCTGATGGTCTGAGACTTGACCGCTGTGTAATAAGCCACCCATGTAATGGGCATCAGAGGAGGTAATGACTAGCAAACTGAGGAATACCTTTCTCTGGGAGCCTGGGTCAGGCGGTGTAACCGGGAAGAACCAGGAATTTTACTCCGTCTCCAGCAATTGCTGTTTACAGTCTGGAGACAGATTCTTTCCATAAAGTTTTTAAGCCAAGCAAAGGAGAGGCCCTGAGGCTTCTCTTTGGATTATTCCTATTTGCATGTCTCCTCCTGTGCCCCCGATCCCTGGCGTGTCTCCAAGAGGCTTCTTTTGTACTGTGTATGAATTAATGCCCCAGTTTGGTGTTGGGAAAGATGTCCCTCTAGAGAATCTCTAAAATCACCCTCAGGATTCCATTCTTGCCTTTACTTCATAATTTAAACCTGGAGACCTGCCAATCCTGGACGTTGTAATAGGAATTCACCAAATTTATCTTTGTTTTATATATCAAGATTAATTTGTTTTCCCAATGCCTCTTCCTCAATTTGCCTACTTCTCCTCATTTCTCAGAATTTTTCTTTTCTTCTTTCTCATCCCAAAAGATACTTGAACTTGAGGAGGATGGGGGAAGCTTCCAGATCTTTTATATTACGTATAAGATTTAGCTATAAACAATTACCTCTTAAAAAGGGGGCTTACCTGGGAGATTACTTTTACTGCTTACTTTATGTTTTCATAAACTGAATTTGATATACAATGTATAATTTTTATTATCTGTTAAAATTCAGGGTTTTTTTTTTTTACATTATAATTACAAGACTTTCCAATGACTGCTAAGTGGTAAAGGATATCATCTATGTCTTTTTAAAGTACATATATGTTCCTTAGTGTGAATCTTATCTATTTTAATTAATATGACTTTTTTTCTCCAGAACCTCAAAGGAAAATAAAATTTCAAATGAGAAGGCTCATTTGTTTGATGTATCTCCTAAGTTTTGCACATATAAATTTACCCCCCAGATATTTGTATAGCCACTCTCAAGCACATAAGTCTCCTCCTCCTCTCTAATAAGCATAGCTCTTCTTAGCATGTTGGGCTTTTCTCAGATGGAGGACCAAGGGGCCTTGGGGTCATCCTTTTTGCATAACCTGTTGGTGTCTGATAATGTAGACATACAACTTAACAGACATGTGGGCTGACTTCATAGATGCCTCTGTGTATCCTGGGTGGTGCTTGATTCTGGAAGGTATTTAATCAGTACTCAGGAGTGTTAAAAAACAAAATTCAGCCGAGTAAATTTGAAGATCTAATTGGCTTTATTCAGCAATTCATGTCTCGGGCAGCATCCCATCTAGAAAGGAGAAAGGCACTCTGAGAAGTTGTACAAAATGGAAGGTTTTATAGGCGGAGAGACGGTGGGACGGAAGTTACAAGACTGGATTCTTTCAGGCAAGTTACCGTCCCTTAAAGAAAAATGGGGTTTCAGGCAGATTACCTCACTGACCAGGAGATTCCTGGCTGACTGGTTTAAATTCTACTCCTGGGAGAGGCTGGAACTGCAGTTCCTTTAGGTATGAAGTCTTGGTGGGGCTTAGCACAAGCAACTCCATTTTGGGGTTGTTGTTTCTTTTTAATGGGAGTGTAACACATGGAATATCTGGTTGACCCAGGGTGTAGTTATTTGGCTGCCACAAAATCAAGGCTTTACTGTATTTTAAGAATTTTAGAATTGAATTTAAAATTTCTGGTTTAATAATTGTTGCAGTTTGTACTGTAGGGAAAAGCACTGGCCCACCAGTCAGGGGACCTGCAATCTACTTGTGGCTTTGTGACCACCTGGGTGACCTTGATCAACACACTTTCTCAAGAAACAAAATGGCCCCATGGGCCCTTTCCAGTTTGAAACCTCCCTGATTCTATGCTGTGCAGTGAAATGCATGCCGAGGAGGAACTTGTCCACGTGAGGCTGTGTGGTTCCAGGTTATCTGAAGGGCTGTGCTTTGATCCCATGAACCTTTTTTCTCATGTGACGCCTGTACTGCTGCTGCTTGAGCCTGAGATAATGTCTCAGAGGAGATGGCGGAAGTGGCCGCAGGCTAGCCTCTCCCATCAGCTCTGTGCTTTTCTGCATTTCAGATGCCTGGGACAGAGGACCCCCAAGATGCGTGCGGCCCCGAGGAATCCAAGGGGCCCTTGGAAAGTCCAAAACAAGGAAACAGTAAAATGAAGCTCAAGAGTCGTCTTTCAGGTATGTGGACTCTTTGCCTGATACGCCTGCCTGAAATGGAGCTTCCAGCCTCAGGAGTTCGGGAAGATAAAGTCATTTGCAGGATGAGCTCTTTTTTTCCTTAAAACCTCCAAATTCTTTTTCCTTTTGATGGTGCATGCCCCGGGCATAACAACCACCTTCAGCCTGGCTGCCCATGTCAGTATTTTTATTTGAGTCATAATGAAATGAATGTCAACATCTCTGTTTGCCTTTGCTTAAACATAAATTTCCTGTAGTGTTTGGTTCATTTACTTCAACAGGATTAAGGTGACCCTTTCACGGTGGAATACTCCTGATGGCCTATCTTTCCAGCAAACATACCTCTTCCTCAAACCCCTGGTCCATGGGAACCTGGGGCAAAGAGCTATTTATTTAGTAACAAATCTGCATCTCAACTAAATGGGGTAGGGAAGGGGGAAATGGGATGGAGGTGTAGTTTTTGTAACAAATAGATTTGACATTTCCTGGGCACATCATAGCAGCTGGCCTAGGCCCTGAGAGAGAAAGTCAGAGGCTGTGTGTGGGGACTTTTGTGGGTCTGAGGCACTTTAGCCTTGACAGGCTCTTTCTATAGAAAAAGAGGGAAAAAACCCGCAAATTATATTTCATGGCTGCACTGGTATAAAGATACAAGCTGGATTCATTATCATCTATTAATTACTATTATGTTCATTTTTTTTCTCCTGAATTTAAAAGAAATCAAAACATTTTTGCGGGCCCCTAGAAGTGGCATGGGCCCTCAGCAATGTGTCTGCTGGTCTCATGGAGAAATCACCCCTGGCTACCCAGCAGTGAAAGACATCTGGTCTAGCAGGAAAAGCAAGAGTTTGGAAGCTTGGTGGAATCAAGTTTACCCCTCAGCTCTTGAGTTACCTTATGACCTCGGGCTGGTTATTTAACCTCCCTGAACCTCCACTCCCTCACCTAAAAAAAGAGATTATCATCCTGACTTTGAAAGGTTGAAACAAACAAAAAACACACATAAAAGCACCTAGTACAAAGCATGGTGTATGCCATCCCCCAGTATGTCAGTTTCATCTTCCTGCTGTCTCTGGCTGCCAACCAAGAGCATCTCCAACCCACATTGCCTGCCCCCTACTATTCTCAGGTAAGGTGGTGGGTTTAGGACCATGAAATACATCCATTAAAAAAAAAAAAACAGTGACAAAATGAATTGCTTTGTATTTGTAACTCAGAATAATTAGGTAGTGTCTATCTGACTGAGTGTTAGGATATCGGTTTGCGACAAAAAGCAATGTGATGACCAGAGGCTGATAAGACTAGAGGGAAAGCTCATGTTGATGGTCCTCACATGGAGAGAACGAGCAGCTCCCCTTCAGCCCCGAGGAACAACTGAGAGAAATACATCTAAATCCTATGTGTGTTTGCGGTGGGGAAGGAGGCCTTAGGTCAGCTGTCTGATCAGCACCTTATAAACAGTTCCCAGGGGAGGGTCATAGAGCTCTGGGGAAATACAGGGACCTTTGAAACCAGTGCAGTCACATTCCTCATTTTATGGATGTGACCAGAGAAGTTAAGGGGATCCCAAAGGTCACTCATTCAGTCTGCCTTCCAGACAGAGTTCTTCCTACCCACCCCTTGGCTTCCTGAGGAACCTGGAGAGAATCCCATTCCCCAGTCTGGGGCTTTACGGATACAGATGTGGGGAGGGGATCCTAGCTGACCACCTTCCAGGTCTATGATTCTCCATGTTCGTACTATTAATTTAGAATGTGCAAGACATTTGGCTGAGTAGTAAATCCAGAACTGGCTACTGTTTGCCACAAATGGATGCCACCCTCTCTTCCTGTGTTTTTCCTAGACATCCAAGACCATAACAAGGAATTATAGTAGAAGAAGCACATGCACAAAGTCAGGAAGAACTGTGTGCAATTCCCAGCTCTGCCATTACTGGCTGTGTGATCTGGGACAGGTGACTTAACTTCTTTGGGTCTCAAATTTTTCACCTGTAACATGAGGGTTATAATTGCAAATCAGTGTGAATGCCTTCTAAATGCTGGGCCTTGTTGAGAGATCCAGTTGAGCGAATGCATATGGTACTGCTACTCTAAACTGTGGCAGCAGTAGGCCCTCACCACATGGTAGCTGCCACTGTTATGACTGTCATCGTTAATACCACGTTCATCATTGTCATTTTCATTATCATTATCATCGTTCTCACTCCCTCTCAAGAGGGGAAGATGCTTGAATGGGTTCAGATAGGAAGACTCTCAAGAACTTGCAGGTCATGATAAGGCACAAACAGGAGGTATGAAGGCTGAAATCTCTCTGAGTTGTGATACTGGGGGAGGCATCCAGAGGATGCAAGATAAAGGATGGGCCGGTACATTGGCGGGGCTTGGTAGAACATAGGAAGAGGAAAACCAGGGTCTAGACTTGGGACAAAATGCGTGAGAAATACTTAGGGACGATGGGGAAAAGAATTGGTTAGAGAAGTTTTTGGCAACTGTTTTTCTGCCTCAGCTATCTGAAAGATCCAATAATCCAACAGTAACAACGACTCAGTCCAGCAGAGAGATTAGAGGGAAGGAGATTCTTGGCATGGGAGGTGATGGTGTGGGCAAAATTGAGTAAAACTTCAAGTGATAGTTATATGCTTCCCAGTTTGGGAAAGGATGTGGGTAGAGGACAAATCCTCTCCTTTGAGGACCAGCAGGCTAGAGCAATGAATTCATGTAGCAGGATAGTGGGAGCTAAGACTAGAAAAGTAATTTGGAGGCACGTTAAAGAGGCTTAAGGAATTGGTTCTCCATTCAGTGCTTTGAAATATGTTCAGTCTAAAGACATTTGAATGCAGGAGATTTTAATGTGATCACCTCCTAATTTCTGTGTCCTGTAAACCTGGATATTTATTTCATATTTTCTTAAGCGAGTCACTCTGGTATTCACATATCAGTATATTATCTACAGACACTACCGTATGTGGTTTCTCTTCTATCAATGGCAAGTGCTTCCCTGTCAGCTCAAAAGGAATTTTCTTCTAATAAATCTTTTTCAGATGAGTAAGCATGCCAAGATAGATTAATCTGGTCATGAATTATTAAGTCATGAATTATTAAGGAGGTTCTGTAAAGAGTTTCCAGCCATTTCCACTAAGATTTTGGCCAGTCTGGCTCCAAAATGACTAAAGCGATTTCATGGAACATTTTTCCTGATATTCTAACCAGAGTTTTCTTTACTTCATACCTCCTTTTTTGCCAGCAGGGTCCCTTTTAACTTTGGTATTTTTGATTTATCCATGTTAATGCCTTAGGTTTGTGAAAATGAAAATTTTTCTTTTGATTGCAAAGGAATTTCAGGTGTTTGAAAACCTGAAATTTGTATCACCAAGTTAATATGTACCTTTTGAAAAACCAGGCCTTTAGTGATGTCCATTATAATATAACTGTATCAGCCCTGTTCTAACTTTTCATCACTATTAAAAACTCATCAATATATTATATATTTTTAAAAGGGTACAGAATCATCTTGTTTTATTCCATGAAAAACTTCCTGAGAAATTTTTAGATAAATTGAAATTTTAAGTCATCAAATGAAATATTACATAGTCTAGGAGAATTTGATATTTCAAAGAATCTATATGTATATATAGTTATATACACAAACACATATATATACATGGCTCTCCGCATATATATAGTATATAATATAAACATCATAATATGATTATAGCTACATTCAATGTAATTGATCCATCATTTAAAATTAAAGTCCCTTAAACCCTCATACACTGTTGGTGGGAATGTAAACTGGTGTAGCCACAATGGAAAACAGTATGGCGGTTTCTCAAAAAACTAAAAATAGAACTACCGTATGACCAACCAATTCCACTCCTGGGTATATATATTTAAAAAAAACTAATACACTAATCCAAAAAGATACACGCACCCCAGTGTTCACAACAGCATTATTTACAATTGCAAGATATGGAAGCAACCTGAATGTTCATCAGCAGATGAATGGGTAAGGAAGATGTGTATATATATATATACAATGGAATATTACTCAGCCATAAAAAAGAACTAAATAATGGCATTTGCAGCAACATGGATGGACTTGGAGGGTATTGTGCTAAGTGAAAGAAGTCAGACAGAGAAAGAGAAGTACTGTATGATACCACTTATATGTAGAAGCTAAAAAATACGACCAACTAGTGCATATAACAAAAAAAGAAGCAGACTCACAGGTATAGAGAACAAACTAGTGGTTACCATTGGGGAGAGGGAAGCGGGGGAGGGGCCATAGGGGTAGGGGATTAAGAGGTACAAACTATTAGGTATAAAATAAGCTACAAGGATATATTGTACAACACAGGGAATATAGTCAATATTTTATAATAACTATGAATGGAATATAACCTTTAAAAACTGTGATTCACTATATTGTACATGTGTAATTTATATTATACATCAACTATACTTCAATAAAAAATAAATTAAAAAATTTTAAAAGATTAAAGTCCCTTAAACTATCTTACTTTAAAATAGTGTATAATATAAACTAAGTATGATAAAGATGTCTTTAAAAATCATTACTATGATGATTTCTTAAACAAGACACGAGTACTAACCATAAAGGGAAAATATATGTTGTTCTACATTAAAATTATGAACTTCTGTTCATCAAAAAATACCATTGAGAGAGTGAAAAGGCAAGTCACAGACATGGAGAAGATATTTGCAATACATAGATCCCACAAAGGACTCATATCCAAAATATATTAACAATAAAAAAAATAAAACTGTAAATCAACAGAGAAAAATCCAATAAAAGAATGAGCAAAGAAAAAAAATAATAAAATTTTCTAGTAGTCCAATTTAAAAAGTTAAAAAAAAAAAAAGGAATGAGCAAAAGACTTGAACAGCCTCTTTACAACCTTAAAAAAGAAAAACAGCCAATGAATACTTGAAAAGAAGCTCAATCTCACTAGTCCTCAGTGAAATGTAAATTATGAACCACAGGGAAATACCATTATATATCCAGCAGAGTGGCTAAAATTAGAAAGACTGACACTGCTAAGTGTGACAAGGAAGTGGAATAACAAGCACTCACACACCCTGGTGATCCTGCGTGGTGAAGGGGAACACATACCTGTAACCCTGCCACGCCTCTCCTAGGTACATCCAACAGGTACGTCACAGAATGTCCAGTAACAGTATATTCTAGATCGGGGTCAGCAAGCTTCTGCCCACAGCTGTATTTGTATGGCCCACAGATAGAAATGCTTTCTACATTTTTAGCGCATTGTAAAAAAAATTTTAAAGAATGTGTGACTGAGACCATTTGTGACTCATGAAGCCTAAAACATTTACTATCTGGCCTTTACAGAAAAAGTTTGCTGACCCTTATCCTAGATCTGAAACTGGAAACAAATCAAATGTCCATCAGCAATAGAATGGATAAATAGATTGTGCTGTGTTTATACAATGAAATAGCATGCAGAAAGGAGATGAACAAACCATTGGAATGCAGCAACATGATGGAATTTCACAAATACTAAGAACGAGGAGCCAGATACCAAAACAAACATATTGTATGTGTTCATTTATATCAAGTTTGAAAATAAGCAAGAGTGATCTGTGGTGTTAGAAGCTGGGATAATGGTTACCCTCAGGTGAGGGGGTTAGTGGCCCAAAAGGGGATTTGGGGATCTGGTAATATTCTGTGTCTTAGTCTGGATGTTGGTTATTGGCATATTCAGTTTGTGAAATTTCATGGAACTGTATGTACACTTAATGATTTCTGCCCATTTCTGTAAGTTGTTATACTTTAACTAAAAGTTTGTTTCAGTAGTCATTGCTATACATGGAAAAAGGCATCCACCAATCATGGAACTGTACCAGCCACAAAGTGATATTCCTCCAGCACTAAGAAGTCATCTGCTGATAGCATTCTCACTATTGTTTATTGCCTTATCAACCACAGCTACATCTTACTTGGATGAAACACATACACTGCCCCTTTTTGAAGCTGTTCACTTCAAAAATGAGCACTTTCTTCAGAGTCTGGCATTATGGCCTCAGCACGCACCAAGCTTACGCAGAGCTTGATGGTAGAGTGCAGTGAGCTGGGTGCTTTGAAAGTATTGAAGTATTGGACACCAGGCCGTCTGAGCAACCATGAATGTGGGTGGAAATCAACAAGTTTATACCTATGCATGCTCTTAGGATTCTCTTCATTCTATATCAAGTCATGTTTTCCCTCTGTTTTTTCAAGGGGGTGTGCACCGTCTAGAGTCTGTTGAAGAATATAATGAGCTGATGCTGAGAAATGGGGACCCCCGGGCCAGGATGTTGGAGGTCTCCCGAGATGGCCGGAAGCACTCTCTCCCCCAGCTCCTGGACTCGACGGGCACAGCACAGGTAGTGCAGCACCGTGGAGCCCCTGGCTTCCTTATCCAGTCACAGCTACTTGGTTAGGGATGGAAGAGCATGTTTCCAGCCCTGGGTCTCCAGGTTTTCTTTTATTCTCTCGGAGACCAGCAGGAGCTTCCGTGTTCTGAAGGCCTGTCCGTCTGTGAGGGCCAGGGGTGTTCAGGACTAGAGATATAGCATAGTCAGTGAGATCTGTCCAGGGAGGCTAGAAGGAAGTAGTCAGCCTAATATTTGAAAATAGAAGAGAAGAAAAAAAACCTTGATCCTCTTTCTACTGTGTGTTTTGGAAACGAGAGCTGCTTTCAACTGCCAGGAGACAATGGCGCCTCACGGTCTGTGGCGAGAACCACCATCTCTTGTTTAGTGGGTGTGTCGTGTTTCAGCATAGCCTGGTGGGTGGGTGGGTGTGGGGACATGTGAGGGAGGGAGGCGGTGGGGTGTGCCTATGCTGTGCCTGGGATCCTACCTGTTATACAGTAATGACTCAAGCAGCCAAGGTCAGAAGAGGCTGCGAGAGGGCTGAGGAAGGTGGGGATGTTAATATTCCAGGGCCCGTCCCCACCAGAGCTCGGGGCTCCATAACCCTGCGCAGGGGCTCCCCCTCAATTCCGTCATCCTCAACCCAGTAGAAACTGGGTAGACGTCTCATAACCCAGTTGGAGGCAGGCTCAGTCTCTGGGGAACTTGTGGAGTGTCTTTGAGTCCTGGCACCATCGGCCAGAGCGCTCAAGAGGAGTCACTGGCATCTTGTCCCCAGGCCTGCAGTGAAGTGGAGAGGGAGGAGGAGGGTGTGGCAGTAGTGACACCTGTAAGTGCGTGGGGACTCAGATAGTTGAGTTCTAAAAGACTTGCCTCAGGGCATCCGGGTTGGGCCCTTGCTTTTTGTGTCTCACCTTTTTTACAGATAGGACAACAGAATCCCAAAGAGGCTTAGTATTTGGCTCCAAGCAATGCACCAGAATCCCTGTGCAGGGAGTTTTGCCTGACCAATAAAATTAAAAAGTGCCCGTGTTTCAGAGGCAGCTGCTGATTAGGCTGTCTTGTGTTGAATCCCCCCAATGGCAACTTGAATTGGGGCACCGAGCAAAAGCAGAGCAAAAAACTTGCATAGGGCCTGGTTAGAACTCCTCCAGACCCGTGTCTGGAGACAAGTCTGTGGCCTGTGCAGAATGATCCAATTGGATCAACAGAGGCAGGGGGGAGATCAAGAAGTCGTAGGAGAGCCGCGTTATCAGACGATTTTAGTTAATGAGGAAGGTGAGAGCGGATCTGCTGCCATCATGGCCAAAGATGTCCAGCATTGAGGTGCTGATTTCCTAACTGACCTGCTGAGGAAACCTGACCGTATTTATAGCCCAGGAATACCTATTGCTTCTAACCAGGCTTCTAGGAACCAGGAAGCACAGGCTAGTGAAGATTTTAAAGAAGAAACTTTTTTTTTTCCTCTTCAAGTTGTACTTTCCCTTGTCTTCTCTTCTTATTTTCTGCCTTTTTTTTTTCCTCCCAGGATTCACCTTCCTTCCTTCCTCCCTCCCTCCCTCCTTTCTTTTCTTTTCTTTCTTTCTTTCTTTCTTTTATCTTTCTTTCTTTCTTCCTCCCTCCCTCCCTCCTTTCTTTTCTTTTTTTCTTTCTCTCTCTTTCTCTCTTTCTTTCCTTCTTTCTTTCTTTCTTTCCTTCTTTCTTTCTTTCTCTTTCTTTCTTTTTCTTTCTTTCTTTCTTCTCTCCCTCCACTAAAAAGTATTGTCTAGAATAGAGCTATCCAGTAAAGCTTTCTGCAGTGATGGAAATGTTTTATGTCTGTACTGCCCAATATGGTAGCCACATGTGTCTTTTAAGCACATGAAAAGTGGCTAGTGAAACTGAGTAGTGCATTTTTAATTTTAATTCATCTTAATTTAAATACAGATAGCCACGGGTGGCTAGTGGCTGCCATATTGGACAACGGAGGTCTAAAAATGCTGTGGGACCCCTGAAACTCTTCAAGAGAACAGTGAAGCATGCTGGCCTCTGGTTGCCAAAGGGGAGATGGAATGAGGTGCTGCTGGAGGTTGGTGATCAGAGAAAGAGTTCCCTTATGAGTCTGCACATGAACCTCTGTATTTGAGAGCTGTGTCTGGCTATTTCCATGATGGTTTTGGTAAAAGGGTGGTAACCTGGCCAAGCCAATGTCATTTTTTTAATGAATCAGAGTCTGGGAGGCCAACATGGCTGACAGATAATTTTGTAAAACAGCAAAATACAATTGTTCTAAGTTGCCAAGAATACGAAAATATCATTAGCAGATATCTCATTTCTAACTTTGAATGTAGAATATGCCAATTAAGGATAAACTATTTTCTAGTGTCTCTTTTCTCATATTAAACATGAAATGATTTTTTTGTTTATGCTAGAATATCTGTGTCATTTAAGCAATTTATTATTCTAAGAAGAATAGCGGGGCTTCCCTGGTGGCGCAGTGGTTAAGAATCCGCCTGCCAATGCAGGGGGCACGGGTTCGAGCCCTGGTCCGGGAAGATCCCACGTGCCGCAGAGCAACTAAGCCCGTGCGCCACAACTACTGAGCCTGCGCTCTAGAGCCCATGAGCCACAACTACTGAACCCACATGCCACAACTACTGAAGCCTGCGTGCCTAGAGCCCATGCTCCTCAACAAGAGAAGCCACCGCAATGAGAAGCCTGTGCACCTCAACGAAGAGTAGCCCCTGCTCGCCACAACTAGAGATAGCCTGCACGCAGTAACGAAGACCCAACACAGCCAAAAATAAATAAATAAAATAAATAAATTTAAAAAAAAAAAGAATAGCAAGGAGCTAGATTGTCGCAATGCTTTAGCAAGAGATTCGTTCAGTCTCTTGTTATAAATAGTGCACCCTGCTTACACACATGGATATGGTGGGTGATGGACAGGAAAAAGAGATCGAGATTTTGAGCTGCTGTGTGCCAGGAAGGGAAAGTGTGGCTTGTGGGAAAGTATTTTATTTTCCAAATGTGAGGGATTAGAACTAAAGCTGCTGCAGTCTCTCAGCGGGATCTTTTATACTAAATAACAGTTGTCTGGGTTTGCGGTTTGGGTTTTATAAGAAACAAGGGCTTGCTGAGTTTTGAGTGAGTGAATTAAGCTTAAAATGGTGAGATACTTTCTAACCATGATTGTGAACTTGGGGTGGGGCGAGGGTGACTTCCAAGGGACAACCCGAGCAGAGGATGGTCATTCTGTATCTCCGAGGCCTCTCGGTTTCCGGTTCCTAACTCCAATCCAGAAGGCGAGAAGTAGGATCTGTGGAGTAGGGTCAAGGAAAGAGCAGCCCCAGGTGGTTGCCAAGCAGTTCTTTATGTGGGGGGAAGAAAGCATGACAGTCAGTGACAGTTGGGGCTGTTCCTTCAATGTTCTTTATAATAAACTTTATTTAAGCCACTGGACCAGATATGGACCAGAGGGCAATGGCTGTCTAACACAAAAGACAACTGAGGTTTTCCAAATCTGAGTATATTTTTATGCCAGAGACCACAGCAGGATGAGTGAGACTACCTCTGACCTCATGTGCCGACTTCTAGGAATACCACATTGTGAAGAAGTCCACTCGCTCGCTAAGCGCTACTCAGGTGGAATCTCCTTGGAGACTCATTCGGCCATCGGTCATCTCTATCATTGGGCTGTACAAAGAAAAAGGCAAGGTGAGCTCCTTTCTGTACATTGTTTTGCTCTCCAGGTAAATGTTAGCATATATTTTTTAAATGGTTACTTTTTAGTGTTGTTTTTATATGAAATAAAAAGTAAAATGTATAAAGAAGAATAGATTAAGTGGTCTTTGGGTGAATTTGATTGGATTCCCTGGCATCCTTTCCTGTGGGCCTCCAAGTGACATCATACCATATTTGCCCTTATGATTTCAGGAGTCACCGCCTGGCAGCTAGGGCACAATCAAGGATGGGGTAAATGCCCCAACTTTTACCACTATTGAAAGAAAGTCAGACCCTGCAGCTTCAGAGACTAATCCCAGTTATCCTTTTGAATGAATTTCATGGCATTGCCATTATTATAAGAGGAATAGTATAAATAATTTGATATTATACAAATATCAAAATATCCATTTTGATATTATACAAAAACAAAAGAATAAAACAAATATGGCACCTGCAGTGTGAAATGACTCTCATGAGCTATTAGTTGAGCCATGTGAAATTGACATCTTTGGCGATCAAAGATTGTCAAATCTAGGCAATTGCATATGTTTACTTAAAACTTTCACCCTTTAATGTAATGCATAGCTAGCGCAATGCAAATGGATCTGAGGAGGGAAATGGTGAAGGGAACACAAATTTGACTTTACAGCTAGTTAGCTTAACTCTGAGCCTGTTTGGGAAGGACACCTCAGTTAAATACTACAATGAGAAGGGTGCCCTCAGTGAAATACTGCAGTGGGAAAGGATGCCCTTAGTTAAATACCACACTGACAACCTGGACCCCTACCTCCTTTGCGTGTAGGGCCTTGGCTTTAGCATTGCTGGAGGTCGAGACTGCATTCGAGGACAGATGGGGATTTTTGTCAAGACCATTTTCCCAAATGGATCAGCTGCAGAGGACGGAAGGCTTAAAGAAGGTAGGAGAAGGCCTCTTGGTGGTCCTCAGTGCAGTGAGCTTTGATCCCAGGAGAATCTGCCTCCGTGCAAGATGTGAAGCAAATGGCACAGCAGCTAAGTCTGTGGGCTTGGTAGTCAGGTAGACCTGGGCTGAATCCAGCACTTACTACATCATGACCTTGGACAATTGATAGAACCTGAGCTTCACTTTCCTCTGCTGTAAACTTGGGATATTAATACCTACCTTGAGGAGTTCTTGTGAGGATTAAATGAGACATTATGTGAGAAGTGGCTTGATATTTTTATTTGGGTCTTTCCCCTGGGTCTTTGATTGTGTTCCTTGCCTTGAATATTCCTGACAGTTTGCAGTGCATTCTTGCTTCGGGGCTGGAGTACAGAAACATCTTTTACATGCTCCGTAGCACCTACCATTTTGCACACATGTAAACATACTAGACAAGCACTTTTTTGCTCCCAGCTTTATTGAGATATAATTGATAAACTGTGTGTATTGAAGGTGTACAACATGATTTGACACACATATATTGCAAAATGATTGCCAGACAAGGTTAGTGAGCACCTCCGTCACCTCACATAATGACCTTTTGTGTGCTCGTGTGGTGAGAACGTTTAACATCTACTCTCTTAGCAATTTTCAAGTATATAACAGTCTTGTTAACTATAGGCCCCATGCTGTACTTCAGATCCCCAGAACTTGTTCATGAATCCTGATTTTTCTCCTCCTTTTTCCATACTTCCTGCATGGAATGATTGAATCACACTATTTCTAGTTACCTTCAAAAATGCTGTGACTGTTCAGTTCAATTGGTCCAAAGATAGGTGCTGTTGTGTTTAACCAGCTTATTTTCTTAAAACTGATTAAGAGTGAATAGGAGCCTCCTTTTTTGTAGGTAGAGCAATCCCAGAAGCCTGTGTGCTAACGATAATCTGTGACCGGGCTTAATTTTTTTTTAATTAATTAATTTATTTTTGGCTGCGTTGGGTCTTTGTTGCTGCTCGTGGGCTTTCTCTAGTTGCGGCGAGCGTGGGCTACTCTTTGTTGGGGTGTGTGGGCTTCTCATTGTGATGGCTTCTCTTGTTGTGGAGCACGGGCTCTAGGCACGGGGCTTCAGTAGTTGTGGCACGTGGGCTCAGTAGTTGTGGCTCAGAGGCTCTAGAGCGCAGGCTCAGTAGTTGTGGTGCACGGGCTTAGTTGCTCCGCGGCATGCGGGATCTTCCTGGACCAGGGCTCGAACCCGTGTCCCCTGCATTGGCAGGCGGATTCTTAACCACTGTGCCACTAGGGAAGCCCAGGCTTAATATTTTGATGGCAGAATATTTATTTCTGTCTCAGAAGAAGGGTTAACTCCCAGGTGGTGTTTGTGTCTAGTTTCACAACAATGTAAAATTATAGCCAAGCATTTTTATAATGGATGTGCCATGTGTTCACTTGATTGAAATTCATCCTGCAATGCCAGTAGAATGGAACAAAGTGGAGGGAAAAAAAAAATCGATAGGAGAGGTTAACAGCACTTGCTTCTCCTAAATACTGTATTTTCATATGTATTCACTTACAATAAATAGAAGTCATCAGAATGGATTTTCAACCTGTTGGATGATCTGTATTTTAAGTAATCTTGCAAAGATTTTTAAGAGCATGAGCCATTATGTTAATGTTTCCACCCTTTTCCCAGGTGGAAACAAACCAAAAACCTCGCCTAGTTGAGTAATTGGTTATACCAGGTGATTTTTAAACAGATTATTTCACTTATTTTACAACTTCTGTAATTGCATTAAAGAGAAGGCACATAACAAATGGGTGGGGTACAGCTACCTTTTTAAACTCATATACAGGATTCCTTTAATGGAATACCCCACGTGCTCCTGGGATTGGCTGTTCATGAGAGGAGAAAATGTGTGTTCTTAGGCTGCTTTGTACATTGTTGTAAGTAAAGGGAGTTCCCCTTCTGTACCATACTGCTGTGCAAGGTTCATCTATTCTTCTCTCTTGCACATCTTTGTAGTGTTTTTGATGAACTGCTATTCCCAAAAACAGACCATGTCACAAGAGTACAAAACCGGAAACTAGCTCTGTTAAGTCAACAGGATGTCCAAGTTCTTTTATGTTCCCAGCAGACACTATCAACAACTTGAAAAATAACCTATGCCTTCTTGGAGTTGAAGATTAGTCCAGGATAGTTTGAGAGAGAAGAGAGAAAGAGAGCGAGAGAGAGAGAGAAAGCAATTTGATATTAGTCTACAGTAATCTCTTAGATAGAAGCGTATAATAACTAGCCAGCTTAATGACTGAGAACCTTGAACACCATCAGTAAGACCAGGCATCTAGACTACGGGGCTGGATGTAGACGTGGGGCTGCCACTCCTAAATAATATCTCACGAGTTTTTTTGTCTCTATCATTTAAACCATTTTTCACATGCCATGTCTTTCTGCAAATATAGGCAAGGCTTCTCACATGTTACGTGTGTTTGTGCTTCACTGCCAGTGGGTTTAAGTTGTAAAACAAAGACTATAAGAAAAGACTAGGAATTCAGTTTTTGTAGTTTGATCTCTAAATGTAGAACATCTATTATCAGACTTGGCAGTGGCTAGAGAATAAGATCTTGATGCTTCCCACAGTTGTTTTAGTTAAAGATGGAAATATAGAATTACTGCAAAAGAATATGCATTGTCATTTATTGTCCCATTTTGTGACATTCCTTGGAGCTAAGCTAATGAAAATAGATTGGAACAATAAAATTCATCTTATGGAGTTGTAAATCAGGGACCATATGGTATCTTATTCTAGTACTGACCAAGCAGATTCCAGTAAACAAAAACTTGATGTTAATGTAATTCTCAAATTTGGTCACTAGGGGATGAAATCCTAGATGTAAATGGAATACCAATCAAGGGCTTGACGTTTCAAGAAGCCATTCATACCTTTAAGGTAATGACATTCTTATTGATCTCCTTTATCTTCTTTGTTTTTCTTTATTTCCTTCTGGTTTGGGTTTGGTGATTTTTTTTTTTCACCCTTTGATAAAAGGACAGCCTGAATGTTTTAGCCCTTCTTTCTTCTTGTTTTTTCAGCAAATCCGGAGTGGATTATTTGTCTTAACAGTACGCACCAAGTTACTGAGCCCGAGCCTCACACCCTGCTCCACGCCCACACACATGAGCAGATCCAGCTCCCCAAACTTCAACGCCAGTGGGGGAACCTCCGCGGTGGGTGCCGATGAAGGCAGTTCTTCGTCCCTGGGACGAAAGGCCCCCGGGCCAAAGGACAGAATTGTCATGGAAGTGACCCTCAACAAAGGTGATACCAGCTCTTCCTCACTTTTGTTACGTTCTCTCAAATAATAATTTGGTATCTGTTCTTAGGTTAATTTTTTATATTTTTTTCCATGAATTGCTCCTTTGGAACACTCTGCTACCAACAACATATGTTATTCTCTAAATGGACAGTGGGAGCAAAAGTAGAGATTTTAGTCATTTTACTAAAGTGAAGGGAAGTTACCAGTAGCACAATTTTTTAAGCTCTCTCCAGATGAATCACGGTGTGTCAGAGACTCATGTGAAAAACATCACTGACTAGCTTAATTCTAGGGCTAATAAAACATTTTAAAGAATGAAGAATATAGTCAAGAATACAGTTAACACCAGTAACTGAAAGTCCTGGGTGACACCAAATGTTATCACTTTTAATCTTTGTCTCCTTTTCCTCCCCACCAGCTATAGAAATATGGTGAGCAATTAAATAACCAAGAGATTAGTTGCTAAAAAGAGAGGCGAAAGAAAACCTAAAGTTGTGTATCCAGAATAGAAAATATTACTTGGACTCTGCCTATTTCCAAAAACAGCTTCGAGGAGGCTCTTTGGACTAAGAAGAGGATGGACCATTGAGTAATTCACAGTCCGTAGTTAGCCCCTGGTTCTGCCATGGACTCATTAACAGAATATGGCCCTATTGACAAAGAAAAGCAAAATTTGTATTCTGAGTCTGGTCCAAAAATAAATGGTTATTGGTCAACATATACATTAATGCCGTTTCAAATCACTTAATACTGCTTTCCAGTTGTTGTTGTTGTTGTTTTTAATTTTGTTTTCTTTCAATGATGCCTCCCACAGAGCCCAGAGTTGGATTAGGCATTGGTGCCTGCTGCCTGGCCCTAGAAAACAGCCCTCCGGGCATCTACATTCACAGCCTTGCCCCAGGATCAGTGGCCAAGATGGAGAGCAATCTGAGGTTGGTTGTAAACCTGAAAGTTTAGAGTTCTGGTGTGTTTGTGAATATGCAAATACATACATATGTAAGATACCTGCCCTATTACATTCCCCTGTGGGATTCTAAATGTTTGTATTATTTGCAGTCATATAGCCAGGATTACAATCAAAAACATCTCCAAAGATGAAAAGATAATATAAATGAAATTTGGTTGAATTCAAGAACTCTGGATCTTGGCTTTCCCTACCAATTTTGTTCTATTTGGACTCAGAAGTTCAGTCTCAGAAACCTGACACAGTACAACTCTATATAGATATCTATGATTATCCAAATATTTTCTTTCACTTTTATATTCATTTATGTAAAATTCATATGAGATACTGGGAACGTCTCAAAACGGTTCAGAATCACTGGATACAAGAGAGTCCTGAAATCATGCCCTTGAACAGGAGGCCTTTATTATTAAGTACAATCTCCTGAACCTTTCCTGTTGTTTTGTTCCATTTTAAGAGGTGATGTCTAGATGCTTACTGTCTGAAATCACCACATGTCTGATTTCTCAGTTCGGCTAGTTGAGTTGTAGATTGGGTATTCTGTTTATACAAGAGAGGTTTAGGTATTCTATTATATAGTAATTACAATGGGTCTGTGCCCACCTAAACTTCACAAGAATGTACACGTATTGCACGAAGCACTCTGTGCAGACAGTATCATCTTTCTCCCCTCTAAGTTTCTAAGTCCTTGAGCAGTTGAGGAATTGTCAAAATGACATTCCTTGAGGTTGCCATTTTGGGGCGCTGTTAATAGATTATATTATGTTTTTAGTTAATCATCAGAGTGAATTTCCATACCAAAAAAAATTTAGCAAATCATCCAAAGTACATTAAAGAAAATATACTTTTAGAACCCAAGGAAAAAAAATCCTCTAATGACATCCCAAGATGATGTTTCTTTCTTGAATGGTTCCATATGTCTGGAGCCTGCCAAATGAACATTCTTCAAACCCCACATAAAGAGTCTTTGTTCTCTCGTACTGAGTTCTCTCCCTATAATTTCAAGTCAAAATGGGCATCTTGTCCCCAATTTCTCATTTGTTCAAATTTGAAACGTTTTTACAAATTCTTGGGTAACCTTTGAGCTTCAGATATTTCCTTCTTAAATTATATTACAATAATCATTTCAAGATGGTAGGGAAAAAGAAACTGATGGTGGTCGAGGGACTGTCACTTGATGATCAAAAGGTAGACAGACCTGAGATCAACAGTGTGTGACATCTGGGTGACCTCTCTGAGCCTGTGGCTTTATCTACATAATGGGAATAATAATATCTATTCAAAGCATTGTTATGTAAATCTCTCTGTATAGTGCCTGGCATATACTATGTGTTCAAGAAATGGTAGCCTTCATTGTTGTCCTTATTATCAATTTTATTTAACTTTACTACTTCTGAAAATGCAGATAGATATGCGTAATGGTCTTTGTCAGTTTAAAACCTAATGTGTTTATGACTGCGTTGCTTTTTTATACGTATGCAAAGATGAAAGGATGTCATTTGCTTTGTTAAAGTATTCAGAAAAGATTTCGTATTATAAACCTCTCCCAGAAGGAAATCTTGTAAAAAGCTAACTGTTACCGCAGAGAGTTGATCATGTTGCCTCCTTAGCCGCGGAGATCAAATCCTGGAAGTGAACTCAGTCAACGTCCGCCATGCTGCTTTGAGCAAAGTCCATGCCATCTTGAGCAAATGCCCCCCAGGACCCGTTCGCCTGGTCATCGGCCGGCACCCTAATCCAAAGGTGAAGTATTTCATACTCTCCTGAGTATGGGAAGACAGCTATTTGTCCAGTAGCAATGACACACATGTTCCTATGCCTACTCTTTGATGAGACAGTTCACCCAGCTGGGGATGGGAATCAGCCTGTGGCCACACAGTGACCAAGGTAAGTGATACACATGGGAAATGAATCATTGATCTGGACTTCTTCATCTCCACACTGAAGAAAATTTTATTAGAAAATGTTGACAATATGATTGGTGAATTTAAAAATTGTGCTGGTTCTGAGTAACTCCCAGCTGATTGTTTGATTCCTGGTGAGATACTTAACCTCTTTGGGTTTCTGCATCCAGAAAATCTGAGCGCAGTAAACTAGGTGATCTGTCCAGGCCATCCTTGACCTGAGCAAAATACTCGTGTAATTAAGGCTTAAGAGCCCACTAATTTTCTTTCAGCATCAATATCACAGAGTTGGCCCATACTAACTTGCAGATAATCATAGCCCCCGTATCGTTGGCCTCTGCTATTTACTTGGTTGTATCTCTTCTACTTATGCGATTGCTTTTAATTTTTTAAGCTAACCACAGGACACTTTAGCAAGTTCAACTCAACCCACTTCGAGCGCTAATTTTTGTTGTTTTTGAGCACTCCAGGTAAAAATCTTTTAAATTAGCCTGTCTCTAACATGGTAATCAGGTTGTATTTTACAAAATTTGACCTTTCAACAACCCAAAATGCTTATTAAGAACATTAGCTCTTCCCATGCCCGTCATGTGGCCACCCCCTTTGTATTATTTGTAGTATTATTTGATTACATCCTAAATGGTCCCAGGCTGCTGTACTGGATGGACTCTTGTGCCATTTTAAGAGTAAGACTTCTGTGCCAGGAGACCTGGTAGGTCCTCCCATGGGCCACATCTGAGATTTCTTTAGTGCATTAACTTTATGGGGTCATTTTCACTGTCTCGGTGGTGTTCATTTGTTGTCCAGTTTCCCCTGTACGAATAAGCGCTGTCCAGCTATGACTCCAGGCCTTGATTTGGGAAGGTGATGTCAACCACAGTGCTTGAATAACGATGGCCGTCAGACTGATTCAAACTCAACCCCACTGCTTTCTCTCCCCCAGATCGTTTTCTCTTGTCTACAAGTATTCTTTAAAATGTCTTACATTAAAAACTGCTTGAATAAATATCATTAATAGAAAATCAAGTCCTGCTTCCTCCACCTTTTTCCATTTTTTCTACTTGGCACTCCCCATTTTTCTCCTTTCTGTTCTGTAGTCCTGACTTTCCCTTAGAATCTGTTCTACTTTATCCGCCTGCTGTCCCCATGGCTCTCTCTGGGTCACTTTTAACACCACTTTGCCTCATAGTCTCAGCTCCTCCCTCCGGGGTCCCCCCTTGGATTCCACTACCCACATGGCCACTCCTCTCACCTTAGGAAGCAGCCCAACAAGCTGTGGCTGACCCAGCACATCCCTTGGCAACATAGAAAATTAAGTTCTCCGTGGTCTGCAGTCGTTGGCTTCCAGGCATGCCCGACTTCAAAATCCATTCCAACCTAACACAGGTCATGATTTGTTCGGAGGTCTGCCTAATGTCAGCCCAAAGCATCTGCCTAATTCGCCAGTACAATCAAACATCAAAATGGCATTCCAGTGCAAAGCATAACAATCCTGGCGGACTGGTGGTCTGTGACCCCGTGGAACGCATGGGTTGACTCATGTTTCTAGCCGCAGTAATATGGTCGTCAGGATGGTGCTGGAGATGTGTCCAGTGAAACCAAATTTCAGTATTTGTTTGACTGGATTTCATGTTTCCTCCTAGGTAAACATGGTGTTCTTAGTTGTAACATCATACTATATTTTCCTTTTGGTCAAGATTCCATTTTACGTTGAATGTATTTTTGTACCACTTATCCCAATATTTTATGCCAGTAGTACATTTTGATACTAAATGTATGTGCTTCCTCAGTTTTCATGTTGTTCCAAGAGAAATACCACAAGGATTTTCTTTTCTTCTGTTTCTCATAATGACTGGAGCAGTGGCTGCCCGATTGGGATATTCAAACCCTCCAGGTCTAGACAAGCTAAGATCTAGACCTGCTCGGGTGGCGGCTTCTAGCTTACGTGAAGTAGAAGAAAGTAACAGAGTCTCACTATTAATTGGTCTTGCGGCTTTCAGCATGATTAGAGTTATCCAGGAAATCTTTCACTTGTTTCAAACCCCCGCCATTTTTTTCCCACTCAGAAAAATAATTGCGAATATTGAAAGTCTAATATCAAGAAAAATTTGCAACCACTGTTTAATGGCTCAATTATACAAAATTACTCTTTGCTTTATGAAGGTATGTTGGCGGCGGGGAGATGTGCCTGTGTGCATGTGTGTGTACATATTTTATTTCCTGTGACAACTACTGGAGAGTGTTACACAAAAGCTATGATGTGATAATGATTTATCTGTTAGGTTAAAGCATCATGCTGAATCCTGTACAGAAATATTTATTTACTTCTTTAGGCAGATTGCAAGCTTATCCAAATATTATTTATGCTAAATGTTATTTTAGTACACAAAATGACCATTCTACATTTAAAATATTCTTTAAAAAAGAAACTGTACAAGTTGCATAGTTGTCTTTTAAAATATCTCATAGTTCAGCATATATCAGGCTTTTTAAAAATCTTCCTACAAATCATTACAGTTACGGATAACAACTGATGGGGGGTGGGGAAATCCATGAGTTTACCATGATACCAATAAATATAGAAGGAAAAGATAGTTATCAAATCACCGTTTTGAAAACTTCATTGCAATTATTGATTCAGCGAGAATAATCAATGATGCTAAAAGCATTAAGTGGAAATATATTGGGAAGCAGGATACAGACGGAGTTTCAGATTGTCTCCTGCCAGATTACTCATTAATGACGACGACAACAGCAACAGATCCTGTGGAGAGATCTGGTGAACTCACCTTAAACAAGGGGTCAAAGTTATCCCCAGTCATGAAGCCCACTGACCCTGAGTGCCTCTGTGATGCACTGAGAAGGGAAAAGTTTTTGTAGTTTGGTAGTTTTTCTGCCCCCAAATGCATAATGTAAATCTAAGCAGGAAGAAACTATCAGACAACTGCTAACTGAGGGTTTGGATTGGCCTGGTTTCTTTCACATTGTCAACACCAGGAAGGACAAAGGCTCAGAACTGTTTGGGGTTAAAGGTTGCTGAATAGACGTGAGACCAGGACCCTGGGTTGCCTGACCCCCGCCCTAGCCCCACTGCACCCTCCCACCACCACCAAAAACATTTTTTTCTCTAAAGCATTGCTAGGCAAGGAAGTTGATGGGTGACAGGCCACTAAAGGTCCACCACAGATAAGGAGCTTGCACCAGCATGTAAATCGGTCACATCACCGTGCACACTGTTTAACTCAGTTGACATTTTTCCCCTCGCAAGACATTGATCAAAGAAGCAGAGTGCTGATTTGCATTCTCGAGGAAAATCCTTATCTCGTCCCAGCCTGGCGTCAAACTTTCGGTGAATTATTTCCAGCCTAAAGACACACTCTGAGTGTCTCTGAGCATTGCTGAAGGATAGTATTAGGAATGTTAAAGGTATATTAGATGGTCGTTTGTATCAACGTTAAATTTCCTGAACATGATAATAGTACCAGGGTTATTTAAGAGAAGGTCCTTGTGTTTAGGAGATACTTGCTAAATTATTTACAGGTGAAGGGTCATGATGTCCGTAACTAACTTCCAAATGGTAAAAAGTTATAGCTGTGTGTGTGTGCGTGTGTGTGTGTGTGTGTGTGTGTAACGATGCAGCATGAGTATAAATGTGGCAGAATGTTAAAAAATAGCGAGTCTAGGTGAAGAGTATACTATTCTTGTGCTACTCTTGAAAGTTTCACCTAAGTTTGAAATTGTTTAAATAAAGTTTAGGAAAAAAGAATTAGAAGTGAGTGTTCTAGAGAGAGGCACATATCAGCCATGTTGTTGGTAACTAGAGCTGAATGCTTTGCTTCGTGAACTTGGGAACCCTTTGAAGTTCTTGTTTTGAATACATTGTTTGAAGCAATCGTTAACCCAGCCATACTACCTTACATGCCCTGATTTATTGCTTCAGGGGGTGGTCATAGTCTTTGGCCCTGCAGTTTTCCTCTTTATCTGCACTCCGGCCTCTGACTCTGGTCCTAGCTACTTTTATTGGGGAAAAATAAATAAATAAAATCGTCTAATTTGTGCTTTCTGCTGACAATCAGGTTTCCGAGCAGGAAATGGATGAAGTGATAGCACGCAGCACTTATCAGGAGAGCAAAGAGGCCAATTCCTCTCCTGGCTTAGGTACTGTAATTGCACATCTTCATTCAACATTCAGAAGAGTTTCTCATTGAGTTCCCCCCAGGGGCACTCCCCTGCCCAGTATTATTGGAGTCTTGGTAATTATCACATTTGGCAGAAGTAGCTGTCAGAGAGATTCCATGCTTTCTCTTTGCTGCTGCTGCTGCTTTTGATTTCTGCAGTTATTTAATATGCTGTATTAAAGTTCCACCGATGCATGCTTCTTATACTGCTTTAAGATAATTTGCAAAAATGAGTTAGCAGCATTTCAGGTGTTTATGTACAATTCATTTGAAATGTTCTAGGTGGAAATGAAGTGCTACCAAAATACCAGCTGTTTTGGTAGACGCAGGGTACAATCCATCCAAAAACCTGGGATTTCTTTATATGAATTAAAGGTTTCAACTCAAGGGTAACAGAGGCTGCAAAAATCATGATTTCCCCCTTCTTAGGTGGAAAGTTCAACCAGGGAAGGATTGAGGTAGTAAGAATTTTATATGAATTTAAAATATGAAACTTTGCATCAAGTTTGAAAAGTAATGTTTCCTGTAGAGTGGAAACCTAAAGGGGCTCTGCAGACATGTCTGAACTCAAGATGTTACTGATATTAAGATTGATGTCGGGAGGAAACTGAGGCATGAGTTACGGGTTGTCAGAGGCAAAGGAAGGCATACAGTTTTTTGGCAACCATGAAATACCCTAATTATTTACATCCATAATTAATCTATTGAAAGTAGGCATAGCCATAATGGGCTCTTTATTCAGCTAACTCATTCTCCTGACCTGCCTGAAGGCTGTCCTCTCATAATCCCAACATATCCACTCAGTCAGTTATAAAAGATTTTATTAAGCCATGATCCTCAAGCCCAAGATCTTTTTGCTCATGGAATATAAAGTCTCAATGCTGAGTCTTTTTGTCCTTCAACTAAAAACTAAAATAGATATTCAGCCCTCTCCCTCATTCTTCCATGAGTTTTTTGGGTGGTGTTCCTTTGTTCATTCATCCTTCAATGCATTTATCAAATATCACTGAGCACTTCCTAGATCCTAGTGCTAAGCCCTGCAGGGCCAGATCACTGACACGTAAATAGTCGAGGAAGGAGATGAGATGCATCCACTTGTAATTAAATTATATTGTGCATATGGAAATTGGTATATGGGTAGTATAAAACATTTTTGAAATTCAGAAGAAGTTTCTTCCAACTGGGATCATCATGGAGTTAGCAGCAGCTGAGGGCTTGAAGCATGAGCAGAATTTTGGGAGGTGGGACAGGATGGGGATCAGGTACCTAGGTAGACTGCATGCATGTCCATACCCACGCACATGGCCCCTCTGTGCCAGTCAAGCGAAGGAAGTTTTGTTTAATATGCTTGGCTCCTTCTTTTCCAGTTAAGGAAGTGAGCCTGTTTGTAAGGATTTGAGCTTCAGTGACAATATGGTGAATTTCTTCCCCAACAGGTACCCCCTTGAAGAGTCCTTCTCTTGCAAAAAAGGTGAGTCAAGACACACTGCTGCCTCGCTCAGCTGGCCCACGAACCAATTCCTGAAGCCCATAAGTCAAACTACAGACCCCAGCCCATATTTCTGTCCATGAGACATTTTGGCCACTTTACACAGGAAATGGCAGCAATGTTCATTTGAGAACAAGTATACAAATGTGTGTTTCTTTTATTAAATATTCATCCAGGAAAAGAACAGAACAACAAAATAAAAGAACTAAGCTACACTTTGAAAAATAGCTGCTTCATAATAAAGGGGGACCCTGGTCAGTTTGCGGGAGGGTACCTGCAACTTTAAGGAGAGTGTGGAATCTTTCTCAGGTGGCCGTTCCCAAATCCCAGTGGATCAGAGAACAGGAGTCAAACTCTCCTATTTTGTTGTTTCATCAATAGGCTGAACCAGTGGCTTGGAATTCCATTCTACTTCCTACCTCTTCCTCCAGTGTTTTTCCTGGGATGGTTGATGTTTTGCTGCTGTGGCTTTTCTGATCACAGCCAAAAAAATATTTCTTAAAAACATTGTCTGGCAGCCATTGCCTTTTAATGCATTGTTTAATTTAGCCGTCCTAAAGTAAATAGAAGTAGGTGTTTGCCATCAGAGCTGTTTTGAGTGACCACAGATTAGAACAAAGTGTTTTCGGGAAGATAGGATGCAACTACTGTTTAAAATAATCTGCTTCTGGTGCAAATTCCTCATCCCGCACTGCCTTCTTCAACAGGACTCCCTGATCTCTGAATCTGAACTCTCCCAGTACTTTGCTCACGATGTCCCAGGCCCGCTGTCTGACTTCGTGGTGGCCGGCTCCGAGGATGAGGATCCCCCTGGAAGTGGCTGCAGCAGCTCCGCGGAGCTGCCTGGCGCCTCCCGTAAGCCATGACTTTTCCGATTCCACGATGTGTTGGTTTATATGTCACGGTGCTGGGATACGAAAAGAGAACTGGAAATCACACCTCTGGTTGAGAAGAAGCCACCTTTCTACCCTGGCTAAATTCAGAGTTTGCTCTCGGAAAATGCAGCCCACTATCAGTGACTGGCCCCCCACTTCTGTGGTAAATGGGCTGGGCTGACGTTCTGTACCCGGAGTGCTCAAGGATGCTGAACCGCCCCCCTTTGGATGGTATTTACACAGTGTAGTCTTGGAATTTATGGCATCGAATCGAGGCTGGCAACCTGATGGCCTTATGTTTTAGGGCAATCCTAGCCAAACTCCTTCCCTCACTAGGCCCTACCTTAATTCTTTTGAAGAGGGCAGTGAGTGAAAGATTCAGAACTTAGACATTATCAAATAGGGATTTTTAGAAAAAAACCTCATTGATTATTTTCTCAGTATAATCAGAAATAATGATCTGATGTGAACCGTACTGACTTCTCATTTCTGCCGGTGTGGTTTCCTTTTGCTCATTTCTAATGTTTGCATAAGAAAATCTCTGGTCTCAGGCGAGGCAGATGAGAACCCGTCTAGCTCATTTGGAGCAGTTGATGTGCTTCCTCTGGTCTCTGACAGAAAAGTTTCAAGGCGGAAGCACGTGTAATTTTTCACTACATTTAACGAGAAGCGAAGAGTTTGCAGAGCAGCCCACGCTTTCCTTCCCTTCCCAGGTTGGAGTTTATAAATCATGTGTAATCTCAGGCTTCACTGTGCCCGTTAATCAAGCCCCGCCCCCAACTTTTGCAGATGAAGGAAGGACCTCAGGTGATAAGAAGGCCCAGGTGTGCAGGACCTGTTGGTCCCCGGGCATCCTCCCACAGAGGAACATTTGGCAGCAGCATTTAGGTCGAACCCAGTAATGTGTTAGACATCACGGATGTTGACAAGTTAATACATTTCTGTCTCTAGGCAGCACGCATGTTTAAGTTAAACAATCCAGAGGTTAAGATATTTTTAAAAAGTAAAAAACAAAAAGGGAGACCAGTAGGAAAAGGAGAGAGGGAAGCTCTCCAGTAGCCAGAAGGTGTCCAGTAGCCAGAAGGTGTGTATCTGGCATTTGTGAACATGGAAATGCTCGTGTGTGTAATGAGGGGGGTTAGACTAAAAGACCACGCCAGATGGGAAGATGTTTCATTCAACTTTTCTTTCCCCAACCCCACCAGCTCACAAGGAACCAGGAAAAGCCAGGGCCAACAGCCTTGTGTCTCTAGGAAGTCAGCGGGCCTCCGGGCTCTTCCACAAGCAGGTGACAATTGCCAGGCAAGCCAGTCTTCCCGGGAGCCCACAGGTCCTCCGAAACCCTCTCCTCCGCCAGAGGAGGGTGGGCTGCTACGATGATGACGCCAGCGACGAGGAAGAGTTTGATGGCGAAGGGGACTGCATTTCCCTCCCAGGGACCCTCTCAGGTCCCAGCAGGTCTCTGACAGAGGACGACTCTACATGCGCCTCAGCGGCCTCTTCCAAGGTCATGGGTATCAACCAAGAGGAACATCCCCAGAAAACCCTGGTCAGCAAGGCTTCCTCGGTGCCTCTCCTTGGCAGCTCGCTGGGCTTACAGGAGAGTGTCCCAGGAGGCGTGGGGGACACCCTTTTACGTGCAGCCAACCCGCTGGTCCCTTCAGAGGCCCCCGAGGGTAGCCCTGGCTGCCTGGGGAGGAAGGAACCGTCAGGATCGAGGAGTTCACCCAAGTTGGAGTGCAAAGCCGGATCAGGCACCCAGAGTCTGGCGAGCACGGACGGCCCCAGTTCCCTCCAGCAGAAGAATGACAACCTGGGGTCCAGGCACAAACCAGTGGCCAGGGTCAGCCCACACCACAAGAGGCCCGAGGCTGAGGCCAGGCCCAGGAGCTCAGAAACAGCAAACCTGACCGATGGAGCCAGGGACCCATGTGGTCCGGACTTGAAAGTCCAGGCCACTTCCATCAAAGTGGCTGTGACTGGTCATCAGCCAGGAGGAACTGTGGAGAAGGTAACTGATTTCTCTTAGTTACTTGGGATCTAGTGAGTATTATATGAATGAGTATGGAGCATGCTGTAAAGCATACGTTAATCTGTCTGAAAGAAAGGATAATGATTGGAGAATTATCTTTCAGTAGAGCCATTCATTTCAATACACAAACTGCTTGGGAGCCTGGTAATACTGCATCACCAGGTTGGTGGGGGGAGGTGCCTAGGTACTGAGTCGTGAGATCATTCGGCCAAAAGATGTCATCGCTCTCTTACCTGTACACAGGGCCTGCGGCTGATGATGGAAGGGCAGTGCTAGGCCAGTGAAGGAAAGCCCTGGGTCTGGTACCGGCTTCTCCACTGACTAATTGGTGGTCACTTGGGCAAGTTATTGAATCTTCCTGAACCACAGTTGTCTGGACTGTAAAATAGGGATGGTGCTGTCTGCCCTGATCATCTCCCAGAGTCGGGGTGACCATCAAATATAGGTTAATGGTGATTACGTCTGGCTGTCAATGTTCTGATTGATCCCTATTTTTTCAGACTTTCTACAGTGATGATGTATAGTTATAGCTACTCGTACCCTTGTTGTGAGTATCACATGAAATAAGAGGCATGCGTTCACTTAGAAACATATAATGTACCACATTAAATGCACGTTAATATTATTTATGTTTCTACTTGGTTACCAGTATGTTAGAATGGCCCAGAATTATTAAATGGTACCTTTTTAAAAAAATTTTAACATACCTCCACTTGAGCAAGGGGAGAGTAAGAGAAACAAACATTGTTTACAGTCTCCTCAACATAAATAATTTCATTCTGAGCAAAGAATCTGAGATGACTTACAAGGCTATACAGGTATGCCTCGGAGATAATGCAGGTTCAGTTCCAGACCACTGCAATAAAGTGAATATGGCAATAAAGTAAGTCACATGAATTTTTTGGCTTCCCAGTGCATATGAAAGTTATGTTTACAGTATACTGTAGTCTGTTAATTGTGCAATAGCGTTATGTCTTTAAAAATAATGTACATGTAATAACTTTAAAATACTTTATTGCTAAAAAATGCTAACCATCTGAGCCTTCGGTGAGTCATAATCTTTTTGCAATAGTTTCATCAAAGATCACTGATCACAGATCACCATAACAAATACAATACTAATGAAAAAATTTGAAATATTGTAAGAATTACCAAAATGTGACAGAGACAAATATGACAGAAATGAGCAGATGCTGTTGGAAAAATGGCACCAAGATACTTGCTCGATGCAGGGTTGTCACAAACCTTTAATTTGTAAGAAACACAGTATCTCTGAAGTACAGTTCTTATTCCTATATTTATAAAGATGTGTGTTCAAGTGGTTTGTATAAACATACAAGAGAGCCAGAAAATATAAAGTCATAAAAGCCATTCTAAGCAGAAGGATTTTTGATTTTTTTTTACCTTGTAGAAAAAGTAGAAACTCATATCTTTTCCTCCTCCTAAAAAATTATTACCTCTCAGGAGCACATGTTTTATTTTATTATTATTATTATTTTTTTTAACAAAGCTTTTTGGTCACAGGTTCAGTCATTTTTAAAAATATTTATTTATTTATTTATTCATTCATTCATTTGGTTGTGCCGGGTCTTAGTTGCGGCAGGCAGCCTCCTTAGTTGTGGCAGTCGGGCTCTTTAGTTGTGGCTTGTGAACTCTTAGTTGTGGCATGCATTATGGGATCTAGCTCCCTGACCCCAGGGATCGAACCCGGTCCCCCTGCACTGGGAGCATGGAGTCTTAACCACTGAGCCACCAGGGAAGTCCCAGCACATGTGTTTAAAATGTAATGTTCAGCTAATGGGTAAACACCTTCTTTTTAAAAGTATCACAAGTTTTGAATAACTATATGAAGCCAAATCAGGGGTTTTATTCATAATAATTTATTTCTATTACAATAAGAGCTCTTGTACTTGTGAATTAGTATCCCCAGTAAGAACTTTGAGCAGCATTTTAAACTTTTGTACAAAAGAAGTTCAATTTTTCTCACAAAATTTTTAGCTCCCAAATTTTATTTTATTTATATACGCAAAAGAAAATAGACTACATTGCCATAAGGTATTTACCCTCAAATATTAGAAGCTTAAAAAAAAAACAAAACTTTCTTTTTTGGCAAATGGATTGTCTTCCACTGTTTTTATTGAATACTTTTTAAAATTGAGATGAAATTCACATAACATAAAATTAAACATTTTAAAGTGTCCAGTTCAGGGCTTCCCTGGTGGCGCAGTGGTTAAGAATCCACCTGCCAATGCAGGGGACACGGGTTCAATCCCTGCTTCGGGAAGATCCCACATGCCGTGGAGCAACTAAGCCCGTGCACCACAACTACTGAGCCTGCGCTCTAGAGCCCGCGAGCCACAACTGCTGAGCCCACGTGCCACATCTACTGAAGCCTGCGTGCTCTAGAGCCTGTGCTTGGCAACAAGAGAAGCCCGCGCACCGTAACGAAGAGTAGCCCCCGCTTGCCGCAACTAGAGAAAGCCTGCTCACAGCAATGAAGACCCAACACAGCCAAAAATAATAAATAAATAAATAAATAAATAAATTTATTAAAAAGTAAAAAAATAAAATGTCCAGTTCAGTGGCACCTGCTGCATTCAGTGCTGTACAGTCACTACCTCTGTCGAGTTCCAGGCTCTTCTGCTGGTTTTATATTATATTTATGCCTTATTAGTAAACAGAAAATTCACTGAGTTAAACACTGTAGATTTCCCTCAGCAGATAATTGATATTTTACTAAATTTTTTTTTTTTTACAAAAATAGCTAAAAGATACTCCATCTGTTTCACCTCTTTCCTCTGCTGCCACCTTTGGGCCACTTTATGACTCCTTCACTCAGAGGGTAAATTTATAATAAATCTGATTTAACTTTTTAGCAAGTCTATTTAAAAACTTTTTTTTTACAGTAGGTATTAGATAGAAGAAAGGAAGATGAAGTAATTGACACTTGGCTAAAGTGCAATTTTGAAATGTTAATTTTATTTATTCAGCTTAGTCCTCTCCCTAACTCCCAAAATGAGGAGCTGATTTTGGTCTTGGATATCTTTTTTTTATTATTATTATTCCAATTTAACTGGGCATCCTGTGTGGTTTTTTGTTTTTTGTTTTTTGGCTGTGTCGGGTCTTAGTTGTGACACGCAGGATCTTTTGCTGTGGCATGCGGACTGTTCGTTGTGGCACGTGGGCTTCTCTCAAGTTGTGGCGTGTGGGCTCCAGAGCACGTGGGCTCTATAGTTTGCAGCAGGCAGGCTCCCTAGTTGAGGCACGCGTGGGCTCAGTAGTAGTGGCACACAGGCTTAGCTGCCCCGGGGCATGTGGGATCTTAGTTTCCCAACTAGGGATTGAACCCGCGTCCCCTGCATTGGAAGGTGGATTGTTTACCACTGGACCGCCATGGAAGTCCCTGGTCTTGGATATCTTGATGCAACATTATAACAATAATGCCTTACCTCTATATAGCCTTTCGTGGGTTTTTTTCTTCATTTTCTTATTTTTTAAATTAATTTATTGATTTTTATTGATGTATAGTTGATTTACAACGTTGTGTTAGTTTCAGGTGTACAGTAAAGTGATTCAGTTATATATCCATATATACCTATTTTTTTTTCAGATTCTTTTCCCTTATAGGTTATTACAAAATACTGAGTATAGTTCCCTGTGCTATACAGTAGGTCCTTGTTGGTTATCTATTTTATATATAGTAGTGTGTATATGTTAATCCCAAACTCCTAATTTATCCCTCTCCTCCCCACTTTCCCCTTTGGTAACCATAAGTGTGTTTTCCATGTCTGTGGGTCTGTATAGCCTTTTGTATGCTGTGTGTTGTAGCTGTTATCTCATTTAATTATCCTTTATTTAAAACTTATTATCCTTTATTTAAGCAAGTCTTATCATCCCCATCTTTTTTCTAATTTTTTTTATTGTGGTATAATACACATAGTATAAAATTTACCATCTTAACCATTAAAGTGTACAGTTCAGTGATATTAGTATATTTATAAGGTTGTGTAACCATCACCACCATCCATCTCCAGAACTCTTTTTATCTTGCAAAATGGAGACTCTGTACCCATTAAACAACAGCTCCCCGTTTCCCCCTCCCACCAGCCCCTGGAAATCACCATTCTATTTTCTGTCTCTATGATTTTGACTACTCTGTGTACCTCATATAAGTGGAATCATACATTTGTGGTTTTTTTTGTGACTGGTTTATGTCGCTTAGCATAATGTCCTCAAAGCTTATCCACGTTATAGCATGTGTCAGAATTTCCTTCCTTTATAAGGCTGAATAATATTCCATTGTATGTATATAACACATTTTGCATATCCATTCATCTATCGATGGACACTTGGGTTGCCTCCACACTTTAGCTATTGTGAATAACACTGCTATGAACATGGGTGTACACCTATCTCTTTGAGACCCTGCTTTCAATTCTTTTGGGTATACACCCAGGAGTGGGATTACTGGATCATGTGGTAGTTCTGTTTTTATTTTTTTGAGGTATCTCCATACTGTTTTCCATAGTATGGAAATGGCTACACCATTTTACATTCCTAGCAACAGTGCACGAGGTTCTAATTTCTTCACATTCTCACCCAACACTTGTTATTTCTGTATTCTTGATTGTAGCCATCCTAATGGGTGTGAGGTAATATCTCATTGTGGTTTTGATTTGCATTTTCCTAATCACCCACATCTTAAAGTTGAAAACACTGAGGTTTAGGAAGAGCGACAAGACCATAACATTTCTATTGGACCTTAAATCCAGAATCTGGATCTTGTGGCCTCTAGTCCAGGGCTCTTTGAATTTTCCCAAACCAGTTCTCTGTATATGATGTCTTAGGACATAGAAACCCTGAAAGCCACTGACAGTGACTTGTAGTTGTCCTTATGCCAGGACTCTCTGGACAAGCTGACCATTGGGGATGGACGAGTCCCCACCGACTGGGGGCCAGCTGGTACCCTGCCCCACCCAGATGCTGGCCACCCCACAGAGAAGCCGCCTGAAGCTGCACCCGAGCAGGGGCAAGAACCCGCGACAGGTAAGATTATTTTATCACTTGCTAAGCTTCAGGATGGGAGGGCAGAAGTTACCTTAATAAAAGTGTTATCGATATATGCGGAGAATTTTGAGGGGCAGAGAAATCTTACACAGGTTAATGACAGTTAAAGCTGCCTGCATTTAACAACTTTACTAGATCATTGTGCCTGAATTCATAGTTTTAATTCCATGTCAAGTGTGTCTGTCTTCAGCCAGTCCACAGCCTTTACCCATTTCCTGACATGTACCTTAGTGAATGAGGCATGAGATGAAACAGAAGCACCAAGCCCTCCCTGTACTTCTACACCGACGACATCCGTTACAAAGGTGGCTGGGCCTTCTACCCCATGATGTGCCATAACTGAGCCAATGTGCTTCCCATTATTCAGTATCTGGGGGGTTTCCAAGTGAAGGAGTATTTTGAAAGGTGATGTTATGGACTGCCACCATGTAATTTAATCTCCTTCAATAAAACCCTCTTAGGTTACACACTTTGCACAAAAGCCAAATTGCTGAACAAATTGTTCAGCGAGTGAATCACCTGAAAAACAGCCTTACATCCCCTCCTTTTGTCTCATTGCTACTTTTCCCCGAGGTTGGCACCAGCAGAAGCAGGAAAGTCATGCTGAAGGGAGTTCAAAAAGGTTGAGCAGAGAAGGACAGGAGGCCGTGGATGTGAATCTTGTGGTGCCCCCGGCCGTCCTCGGGGACCTGGGGAAGTGGTGTCTGGTCTCCGTGGGTGTCCTGATGAGCCAGCCTTGTTGCTGCCAGGTGCTCTCCCCAGAGGTCAGGGTTTAGGTAACTGTGTGGGCTACGGAGCCAGCCTCCTGGGCTAACCCCTGGCTGTGAACTCTGTGACCCCAGACACATTGCTTAACAACTCTGTGCCTCAGTTCCCCACCGTTCCAGTGCAGATGGTCGCAGTGCTGGGAGGAAAATTAACTGCATGAAAAACTCTTAGCACAGCGCTAAGTCCTAATAATTCGTTCTTAATTATTGACCCCCCCCCCTTCGGAGGGGGTAGGCATATGCAGTTCAGATGATTTGCATGGGAGATGTGGAGTGAATATAACATTTGGGGGAGATAACACTTCTCCAAGCAAGGGCTTTCATTGTGACTGAGGTTTTCACTCCAAGCTCAGACCCAGAGTTCGTAAGAAAATGCAAATCTAATGTTATCATGCCAGTTTCCCCATCTATTGTAAGATGCCACGTGCCAGAGGTGGACAGCTTAGGTCGCGCATATGCAGGCCTTTTGAGGAGGGGCCTCCAGGACAGAGTGGCTGCCCAGAACCCACCTCACGGAATGACTTTACTTCCCACTGTCTCTAGGCAGGTGTCATCTTTCCCTGTGCCTTGGAGATTCCATGCTTTTTCTTGCTTCTCTGCTTTGACTCCCTTTCCTTCCTCACCTTCCTTCTCATCGGTCTCTGGTCAAACTATCCCTCCAGAACCCGACTCAGGTCCGGACCCTCCTGTCACAGCTTCCCGGGATAATCTTACCTCCTAGGTCACCCACGCCCCCGAACCTGGTCAGGACACACTGGAGCTCAGGACAGGCTTCCATCTGTCTGGAGCATTCCATGTGTTTTCCCCAATTAGCCTCCTCTCCTGCACGAAGCAGTAAGGCCCTCAAGTACCCTGCTTGGACTGTTTTACTTTACTCTGTGGCTCACAACCCACGGCATGGGGCTAAACCCCGACGTGATCAGCCAGGGACTGAGAGGTTTGCAGAATCAAACAGAACAACGGCCTGACTCCTGTGGGGTTTGCCATCAGAGGGCAGATGGTGCACAGAAACCCAAGTGAAGGATTTCTGGTGTCCCCCATCTTCATAAACAACCAAAAAGGGCAGAAGCAGAGGTTCCTTCTGCCATCCAGTCTGAGTTATTTTAGAGCCTCTAAAGCTTGGTGGTATTTGTTAGATGTGAGCACTCTGTAATTTTAGAGACAAAAACAAGCCTACATTTAGGCTGTGGGATGTCTTTCTAAAAAAGACCAAAAAATTGAGGCTGTTTACAGTTTTCCATTTTTTTAATTGAGAGGTTTTCTATTTTCTCACCTTCCCCCACCCCCCCCCCCCGCCCCCGTATGTCCCCCGCCACCCACCTTCTGTTTACATTCTCTACACAGGACCCCACGGCTCCCCAGGCCCCCTCCCTTCCCCAGGGCAGAAGGGGGCGGTGCACCCTGACCCCAGCGAGACCTCAGCGCACGCAGGGCCAGTGAGGCCACCCGAGGACCCCGGAGAGACAGAGTCACCCAGGGCGCCTGAGTCTGAGGACAGTGCATCCCCGGGGACGATGGCGACAGCTTATCCTGACCTCAGCGAGACCGGAGCGGCCCCAGAAGAAGCCAGCTCGCCCCGCGCCACCAGGAAGGCCGCTGCCCACAGCGGAGCGGGACCCACGGCCGAGGGGGCATCTCCGGCCACTGCCATGCTGTCACGAGACCTCACGACCCTGGAAAAGAGACAGGGGGTTCCGGGTCACCACAGCGAGGCTCTGCGAACCACGGGAACCCTCGTCCCTGGAAACTGCCGGGGGTCGGCTCTGCCCCCAGGAACAGACTCTGGGTCTGCAAGGGCGCCGCGGGCCAGCCCCTGCCTGCCGTCACCGAGTGACAAGGCCCCCGAGGGGTGTGGCGGTGCCTCGGGGCCCGGCTGCCCTGGGGGGAGCGGGAGCAGCCCCGTGACTGACATCGACAGGCTCCTGGAGGAGCTGGATGCTTCCGGAGCAAGGCTTCCGCCGGCCGGGAAAGGGGGCGGGCTGAGCCGGGAGCGCGCTGCCCCGGGGCCACCGCGGGCCGAGCCGGAGCCGGACTCGGGGAGCCAGGCCCCCGGCCCGAGGAGGCCCGCGGCTGCCGGTCCAACCGCTTCCCCGCAGTGGGCCCACCAGCCTTCGGTTTTGGATTCCATCAACCCCGACAGACATTTTACTGTGAACAAAAGCCTTCTGAGCAGCTACTCTAGAAACCTCAGCAGCCAACACGAAGACAGTACATCGCTGTCGGGCCTGGGCGACAGCACGGAGCCGTCCCTCTCGTCCATGTACGGAGATGCTGAGGACTCATCTTCGGACCCCGAGTCGCTCACTGAAGCCCCCCGAGCTCCCGCCAGGGACAGCTGGTCCCGTCCTCGTCCTTGTCCTCGTCCTCGTGGGGCTTCTCACAAGGGAGACACGACGGAGTCTGAGGAGGAACAGGTTGAAATCTGTTCCGCGAAGGGCGCCCCCGATCCCCCCGCGGCCGCCGCTCTCGCTCCTGCCCAGGGCGCCGCCTGCCCTGCCTTCGCCAGAGCCCTGCCACCGAAGCGCGGAGCCCTAAGCCGGGTGAGCGGGGACACCGCCTCCTCCGCGCCGGGAGCCTTGGGCCCAGCAGCCCCGGGCCCTCCACGGCTGCCTCTTCTCTCGGACGCGAGCTCTCAGGAGCCGGAGACGCCCGAGGATGCACGGGCTGCCGAGGACCCCGGGGAAGCCGCCCAGCCTCCGCCCGTCCCCAGGCCTGTCCCCGGCCCCCCGGGCACCCTCGGCTCTCCTAACATGGTGAATGGTTTGGAGCATGACTGGCTGGAGGACAAGACCCCGCCCGAAGAACAGGAAACAAATCTTCACGCCACTGGAAACCGGGGCGCCTTCAGGGCGTGCCTCCCCGAGAACAGAGACCTGGCTCTGGCAAACCTGCACATCTCCGAAGTTCAAGACCCGGACGACTTGCTGCCGAAGCCGAAACCCATCTCCAGGCGGCCCATCATGGCCTGGTTTAAAGAGATAAGTAAAAGCAACCAAGGGACTCATCCGCAGAGCAAAAGTGAAACGGACCAACCCACGATGCCGGCCAGAAGGCCCGACCCCAAGGATCAGGCGCTGAGCTCCAGCCACAGGAAGGGGGTGGCCGTACCAGATGGCCCCCCTCCCCGGCTGAGTCCTGAGAATAAAGACCTGCCTAAAAAAAGCTCCATGGAAACCCTTCTGAGTACCTGTCAGAAACCCAAAGCTGGCCCTAAGCTGAAGAGACTGAGCATCAAAAGCAAAAGCAAAGTCAACTCCGAGGCCCCAGCCGCTCACCCAGGGAAGGCCGGGGGCACAGAGCACAGGAAAGCCCTTGTTTCACCCCAGACCTCCCACAAAATGCTTTCTAAGGTGGCATCACGCCGGTTCCACACAGGTGACCAGGAGGAACCGGACAGAAGTGCCGCAGCCTCCCCCCAGCCCCCGCAGTGTGTGGAGGGCAAGCTGCCCCAGGGCACCCCAGGCTCCCTGAAGCCCTCGGCATCCGACACCAGCATCAGGATGTTCATTTCGCCCTTGAGCTCCCCCAAGACCCTTCCTGAGCAAGGTGCGTGCAGTAGGCCCCACCCGGCTGTGCACTCAGAACTGGACCGAGGCTGCCCGGCTGCCCCCAGATCTCCAAAGTGTGGTCCAGAGAGCAAGGCTCCCCCTGCGTCCCCTGGGCTGGTGAGTCCCATGGCACCAAGGAGTGGCGTGTCCACAGTGGCCGGCAAGTGGGAGGTCCCCCCTACCGGGCAGGGCGAGCAGCCCCCGTCCAGCCAAATGGACTCAGCAGCAGAAGCCTTCCAGGCCGGAGGGACTGGCGACAAAAGAAGCAAAATAATCGCTGGTGAGCCCCTCGAAAGGACCAACCAGCTGAAAATCATTGAGATCTCTTCTGAAAGGACGCCGAAGAATGCGTATGGTGACAAGCCAGCTGAAAGTGACAGACAGGGAGGGTTCCTGGCCCAGGGCAACTGTCAGGAGAAGAGTGAATTCAGGCTGTGTCACCAGTCAGTGGAGTCATCCCCTAATCATCCATTCTCACGCACGTCTCGGGCCTCCCCGGTGGAGCAGGAAGTGCAGCGGTCTGTCAACAGGGCGAAACAGACTTCCTCCTCCTCCTCCTCCTCCTCCCCGCGGCTGCCGTCTAAAACGGCAGATCCCTGCCAGGGAAAGTCAGACCAGAGGGCAGACTCCCTGGGGATGCCCAGGAACGGCACGACAGTGGGCCCGGCGCTGGGTGACCATCCCTACTTCACGCCAAGGCCAGCAACCAGGACCTACTCCATGCCGGCCCAGTTCTCCAGCCATTTCGGCCGGGAGGGTCATGCCCTACACAGCCCAGGGCGCGCCCCTCGGGACAGCCAGATCCCTGCCACCAGTGGGGGCCTCCTCGAGGCCAAGGCGTCCAGAGGCAGTGTTCTCAGCCTGGTTAATGGACAGGGCGTGTATAGCGTAAAGCCCCTGCTGGAGACTTCGAGGAACCTTCCAACAACAGACGAAGGGGATGTCCTATCAGTGCAGGAAACAAGCTGCCTACTCACAGACAAAATCAAAGTCACCAGGAGATACTACTACTCTGAGCAGAACTGGCCCCATGAATCTACCTCATTTTTCTCTGTGAAGCAGAGGATCAAGTCTTTTGAGAACCTGGCCAATTCTGACCGGCCCACGGCCAAGTCCGGGGCCTCCCCCTTTCTGTCGGTAAGCTCCAAGCCTCCCATTGTGAGGCGGTCTTCAGGCAGCGTGGCGTCCGGGAACCTCGGCCACTCCAGTGACCCAGCAGCGAGGTTGCTGAGACGCAGCCTGAGTTCCTGCAGTGAAAGCCAAGGTGAAGCCAGCACCCTCATTCCCCCGATGACCAAGTCCCCGTCCAGCATGACTCTGACAGCCTCCCGGCAGAGTCCAGTGGAGGCTGGTAACAAGGGCGCTGACTCAGACCCAAAGAGATCACTTGGTCCTTCGGGAATCCCCACCCCCAAGGTGACCCCGGCCTCTCCCGCCAAGAGAAACAAGTCCTCGGTGCGTCACAGCCAGGCTTCACCTTTGTCCCGCTCGAAGCTGCAGGAGCTGAGAGCCCTGAGCATGCCTGACCTCGACAAGCTCTGCAGCGAGGACTTCTCGGCTGGGCCGACTGCCGTGCTCTTCAAAACTGAGCTGGAAATCGTCCCCCGGAGGTCACTTGGCTCCCCTGCTGGAGGCCTCAACGGGTCCACCGCCCTTTCATGGCCCGTGAAGGGGGCGGACAGGGCCTGTCCAGGGGGAAGCAGCCCTAAAGCCACTGAGCCTGGGGCACCCAGTTCAGCCCACGATGTGGGTGAGACCACCCAGGATCTGCCTTCCGGAAAAAGTTGGTCAGTTAAGTAAGTATCCACCCCTGCCCTTTTATGTAATTAAACTTTTTTTTTGATGGACTGGTTTTATGCAAAGATAGTGCAGACTTCCCCTGTACCCATTACCCAGCTGCTTCTGATGTTACCATCTTACGTAACCACGGTCCATTTGTCAAAAGTAAGAAGTTAACATTGGAACAACACTATTAGCTAAACAACAGACTTTATTTAGATTTCCCTGAATAAATTCCACTAACGTCCTTTTTCTATTCCAGCCTCCAATTTTGGTTTTAATATCATTACTGGGAAAATAAAGTGCCTGCAGGGAAAAATGTTTGCCAAAATATTGCTCTAAAGAGAGGCTTCTATAGGCTAGGGCACTTATGCAAAAGTGCCGAGAGCGAGCGAGAGAGATGGTTGGACAGGGAAAGCCGACGCTCAGGGGAGAATCGGGGCCTTTGAGGGTGACTGGAGTCAAACGGGAAATTTCTAATATGTTTTAAAATATTTCACTGGAGCCTATAGAATATTTAATATGTCTGAAATTTTCTGTTAAACTCTGGCATTGGTCTCCTAACAAACATCTTGGAGGGATCCCCAAATCCATAGGAATTCCCACTGCTATCAGCAGTGAATGAAATTCCTGTTCAACATTCAGAATTCTTCAAGCAGTTTGGAGTGGGAGTTACGACCAAAAGAGAGCGTGAAAATCAGAAAATACCTGCAATATGGTAGAAAGGAGATCATTCTAAATGCATCCTAGCAAAATGGAGAAATTGCTTTTTTCTTTAATGTTCTTCAAATATATTTTTATTGTTTAGTTTGCATCAACTCCTGGTCTCAGCGGGGGATCAGCAAAGACTGCAGTCTGTTTTGTCGTCAGTGGAGTCAAAATCTACTGTCCTAGCTCTCATTCAGGAAGCGAAAGCACAATCAGAGGTGAGTGAAATACAGAAAACACAGGAAGAAGGGACCGCTGCCACCTCAGTGCTCAGGCGTGTGCCACGGGCTCAGAGGGCCTGGGAGGGCCCTTCTCCGAGGGCTGTGTAGCGAGTCCTACAGCTCAGCCTGACTTCTGTCTCACTTGCTTGTAGCTTGCTTGTCTTGAATTTTTAGGTGCCAGATTGGTGTTTTAATTCCCCAGCAGCGATGAGTTACCATCTTTCCTACCCACCCCCACCCCCGCACTTGGTTTGCCTGCAGTGAGTCCTCCGAATAGGACGAGGCATCCTGGAACTGTCGGGGAATGGGCACAAGTACCTTTGTCCACCTAACTGGACATAAACTACCTGTCAAGGGAGCCACCTGCTGGGGAAATGAGACTTAATGGCTGTGTAGCCCTACCCCAGCCCTAAGTGTAAGAGTTTCAAAGAAGCTGATTAGTCATTACAAGTAAAGTTTTTCAGTAAATTGGATGTGACAATAAACAATAACAAAAGAAATGGTCCATATCTAACCCTGAAGCACATTAGTTTCTCAGAACTGTTCACTGAGATTTGGACCCTAATATATGAATATTTTCTGTCCAGAGAAGAGAAGCAAACATGAACAGTTTTTCTTGAGTGGTAACGTACCTGGGTCACGGATGTCACCCGAGAACACTGCTCCAGAAATTCTACTATTACCCAGCAGGGCTGTGACATTGGCATCTAATAAGGAATGAGCCCGAATGGAGAGGAGATGGGATGGAATAGAGACCAGTTCCTTTCAGCTTCCACCGCCTTTGGATTCTCGGCCCCTGGTTTGGGTCTGTAAAGTTAGGAAACGCCTTGAGACATACTGCGTTTTTTACTTTCAGGACGAGGGACTATTTCATTCTCTCCCTTCCTCCTTCTGTTACAAAGCATGAAAACCTTACTCTGGGATTTTGAGTCAAGGTGGCTCAGTGGGTGCACACTTTGCCAGGCTCTTTGCTCCAGACATTTTACGGTGTTAGACATGAGGTGAAAACCAAAAAGTCTCAACCAGCCTCACAAGCGAGAGGCACACTGTCAGGGACCACGGACAAAGCAGAGACTTTTTGTGTGAACGGGGCGCTGAGCGCCACCCTGGGGTCATCTTCTGGGCCTCCCTCACCCCCTCAGCCTGGTTCCATATTCACCACCAGCAGGTGTTGAAGATTATTCCTCCTTTGATCAGAATGCAGCTTGCTTTTATCTCTTTTTCTTATTGTCTTCAGTTAATTTCAGAGAGGAGCTGTGAGTAGAGATCTCCTCTCTCTGCCATCTTCAGAAGTTTCCTGCCTTGCTTTTTTCCAGAGTATGGTCTGTAGGTGTTGAAAATGGCCCTGCACACAGTGACTTCCTGTGACCTCTGGAGGTGCTGTGAGAGATTAGAGAGAGTCAGGAAACAGCCCTGGTCTTGTGACTTCAACACGCCCAAACCTTGGAGAGCTCTTGCGGTGCTTCTAGCTTCCCTGATGCTGTGCTAATTAAGTTTCTCAAAGAGGCAACACTTGGCCTGGCAATCAGCCTCTAGACGACTTGTATCCTCAAACACAACTGGAAAAAGAATTTGAATAAATTAGAATTTTGGTGATATGTCCTAGAATGCAGGAGATTCTCATTTTCAAATACTGTCTTTGCTCCAATAAGGCATTTAAATATCTGAGATCATTTCCCAGACCACATGTTCCTGTTTTTGTGAGAAAGTGTAGTCATCATTCTTCTCTCCAGTGAACAGTGTCTGAGCATATATGCACTTGGACTTGCCCATGAAGTCAAAATCCCAGCCCCCCAAAGTTCTGCACGATATTCTAGTGTTAGCACACGGAGCTTTGGTTTGAATGAACTTCTTTAGAGAGGTGTAAAATGCTTGGGATTACTCTTTAGGACTTAATAGGACTAAACACTGTTTATTTTAAATGTTGGTTTCTTTCCCCAGCACAATACAGAGGTGGTTTTCTCTTCCAACATTTTCACTTTCTCTCTCTGTCAAAGCAATCCTGGAGAGTTATTATTAGATTCTTTTTCTATCAATCACCATGTTTGAGAACACCTTGAATTGATGGATTATAAATCACTTCATGGGAAACCTAGCAACGCAGGTCTTTAAAATTATGCTGAATCTTATCTAGCGTGTGTGTGAAGGAAGTCCAAATTCAGAATAATTAGCCCAGCTGTTTTTTTTTTAATTTTAAAATCTTTTTAAGCATTTAGTTAAATGCTTTTATTCCAAGCATCAATCTTTTGATTGATGCTTGGAACACAGGACAGTCTTTTATTACTTGACCCTAGGACCCTACTAAGAATGTTCTAGTCTCAATATGAGTTGACAAGTTGTTTTAATGTACTATTTTTCAGCATACTTTGTGTTTTATGACTACCAGTTCATTAACTGCACCGAAAATCCAATAAGCTGAACATGGTGGAAGGTGGGACGTAAAACTTAACGGCCTCAATGTGCTCTTGTCCTATCTCTTGGCACCTATACTTCTCTCTCCTGCTCACAACATGGGCTTTGCTCAATTGCAGGCTTAGAAAATTGTAAAGAAGTCTCTTCATGACTGAATTATGTGCTATGATCAGATTTGGGAACACACAGTAGTCTGGTGCCGAGAATGACTTCTAAAGTGTCCCGTGTCCCTGCCACTATCCTGGTTCATATGACCTTCTTGGTGGTTCTATAGCTACAGGATGGACCCTCAAAACTCCACATAAGCACCACCCAGGAGGAATGCAGGATATTCAAGATGGCCCCTCTGCTTCCAGTATTGTGTGGAAGTGCCTAAAGAACCACTGGGGCTAGTGGTGACAAGCTCTGCAATACTGCGGGAGGACTGACATCAGAACTTCCTTACTCTGGCACAAGGAATATACTTGTTTCTGTTTCTTTTCACTAGAATAAAGAAGATATTTACTTCATAGTCTTGAATAAAAAAGAAGGCTCAGGTCTGGGATTCAGTGTGGCAGGAGGCACAGATGTGGAGCCAAAATCAATTGTGGTAAGTGACAATGTCGAGATGCTGTCGGAAGAGTCACTCCTGAAGCAGCCTCAGAATTTGATCAGGACAGAATTCATGTCAGTGGGTTCAAAGAATGCTGGTGTCTGTTCCCTGCCACCAAAACAAACAGAAAAGTGGGGAAAGTAGTACATAACGTTATCATTGACAAAGAGACACAGTGTTGTTTTTTTTTTTAACATCTTTATTGGAGTATAATTGCTTTACAATGGTGTGTTAGTTTCTGCTTTATAACAAAGTGAATCAGTTATACATATGTTCCCATATCTCCTCCCTCTTGCCATCTCCCTCCCACCCTCCCTATCCCACCCCTCTTAGGTGGTCACAAAGCACCAAGCTGACCTCCCTGTGCTGTGCAGCTGCTTCCCCCTAGCTAGCTATTTTACATTTGGTAGTATATATATATGTCCATGTCACTATCTCACTTCGTCCCAGCTTACCCTTCCCCCTCCCTGTGTCCTCAAGCCCATTTTCTATGTCTCCATCTTTATTCCTGTCCTGCCCCTAGGTTCTTCAGAACCATTTTTTTTTTTTTTTTTTAGAGTCCATATATATATATGTGTTAGCATACGGTATTTGTTTTTTCTCTTTCTGACTTAATTCACATTGTATGACACACTCTAGGTCCATCCACCTCACTACAAATAACTCAATTTCGTTTCTTTTTATGGCTGGGTAATATTCCACTGTATATATGTGCCACATCTTCTTTATCCATTCATCTGCTGATGGACATTTAGGTTGGTTCCATGTCCTTGCTGTTGTAAATAGAGCTGCAGTGAACATTGTGGTACATGACTCTTTTTGAATTATGGTTTTCTCAGGGTATATGCCCAGTAGTGGGATTGCTGGGTCGTATGGTAGTTCTATTTTTAGTTTTTTAAGGAACCTCCATACTGTTCTCCACAGCGGCCGTATCAATTTACATTCCCACCAACAGTGCAAGAGGGTTCCCTTTTCTCCACACCCTCTCCAGCATTTGTTGTTTGTAGACTTTTTGGTGATGGCCATCCTGACTGGTGTGAGGTGACACCTCGTTGTAGTTTTGATTTGCATTGGGAGACGCACTTTTAACACATAGCGAGTGACCTTTAAGATGCTGATACATATAAGCACAGTTGTCTATATCCTCATATTCACCTAAACATTTTATTGGCTTAAGCATTGGCAGGACATTAGAACTAACGGACCAAAACTTGCATTTGCTTATAAATCATCACTTCTTTCTCAAGATCAAAAACTTAAAATTTTATATCATTCAAAGGCCTCTGACATCTCTAGGGAGGCCACCTTCCTTGGACGAGGCCAGGTCCTGTTCATGTTTCTACTCTTATGGCCCCGTGGAGTGCCAGACACATCTGAGATGCTAGCAAGAATAGGGTAAAAATGCGTTGAGGTGCTGGTACTGACATTTTTAATCCCATTCCTCACACGGAATGTTTGTTTTTGATAAACCAAGTGTTTGTATGATTTGGAAAACTTGCCATTAGATAGTTCCTTTACTACAAATTTGCCCTTTTGCTTTTACTGGAGGTCATAAATGAACTTGGCTTTTGTCCTCTCCTGTCCCAGATCCACAGGGTGTTTTCTCAGGGGGCAGCTTCTCAGGAAGGGACCGTGAGCCGAGGGGATTTCCTTCTGTCCGTCAATGGCGCCTCATTGGCTGGCTTAGCCCACGGGGAGGTCCTGAAGGTTCTGCACCAGGCACAGCTGCACAAAGATGTCCTCGTGGTCATCAAGAAAGGGAGTGATCGGCCCAGGCCCTCCCTCAGGCAGGAGCCTCCCATGGCCAATGGGAAGGGCTTGCTGTCCAGAAAGACCAGCCCCCTGGAGCCTGGAACAGGTAAGGTACCAGTTCAACAACCAGCAGGGGCCTGAGCTATTTGTAATGACTTCGCTGAGAATGGCACTGATTCCACTGAACAAATGAGAACCTCTTCTTGTCCAGATGCCTCCACAGTGTTGGGGGTGTTCTTGGTCTTCCCTCTGCTCAGTTGTCTTGCTCTCATTCTTCTAGAAAGCTAAAGCCCTTCCCAGTACAGGGAAATACCTTATTTATCAGACCTTGTCATGCTCACCTTTGCCCTTGCACTGTCTCAACTGTTTGTTTTTTTCTTCTTCTTCTCTTTTCTTTTTTTTTGGCCACGCGGCTTGTGGGCTCTTAGTTCCCCGACCAGGGATTGAACCCAGGCCCTGGCAGTGAAAGCGCTGAGTCTTAACCACAGGACCGCCAGGGAATTCCCTGTTTGGTGTATTTTCAGTGGGATCCTGGAAACGTACCCGGTCGAAGGAAACCACCGGGCACTTAGTCCTAACAGCTTTCGGAGCTTTTAAGACTCAGGAAGTCAGATATGGAAGACTATCCCGAAATTTATAATCATTAAGTGTTCCTGTGGCACCTTCAAGGCATCTGGCCTTGAACCAACCTCTACAAAGTTATCAAATTGCAAGCACGTTCAGGGCTTAAACTTATTTCTTCGTATTCCTATTCCTTAAGATCCCCCTGCCCGGGGCTCTACCAGATCCTATGCAATCATGCCTTAACATGCACTGAGCAGCCCACTTGGGGCCTGATGCAGTAGGCTTGATGTCAGAGGCACCTGGGAAGCTTTTAAAAAATCCTGATCCCCAGGAGATCCCCCAGCTCAATTAAGTCAAACTCTGAGGGGTGTGGGTGCTGGGATGGGGGACCAGCATCCATGTCTCCCTAAGGTTCCCCAGGTGATTCCAGTATGGGCCCGTTTTCCTGTTTAACTGCAAGTAAAATGACCTACTGAAAAACAGTGCTGCTCCCACTGCTAGTAAGTTTCTTTCAGACCATGTGGAGTGGCCTTCTCTAAACCACAAGAATGGACTGGCCGTTACATTCAAAGGCAGTGATTCTGGCTTGGCCTCAACCCCAAGTGGACAGTTTAATCTGTTTGTTTGTGGTCCTTCCCCTGCCTCCCAAGCAATCAAGTGCCCTTTCCACTCAACTCAGACATCCTTCACTGATACAGCGAGCAAGTAAGGGAAACAAAAGGCAAGTTTTACAATCCCTACTCAGACCCCCAAGATAGACCCCAGCCCAGCCTCTCCACACTAGCCCACAAAGTAGGCACAGGCTCGTTGCTATGAAGCAGGCATCACCAAGGAAACGCTCTCCCCACAGTGGAGCCAGGAGATGGCAATGAAGGCAGCTAGTGTGTGATGCAGACAGACAACCAGAGGCAGGGGTACCCCTCACAGGAGCAGAAGGGGAAGGAAGGAAGCTCCACGTCTCATGTGAGGCCTGGCATTTGGGTGTTGCAGGTTGTCAGTACCAGGCTGTGACGCTCTGCTGCCGTCGGCTGCCAAGGCTGGCAGGAAATCAAATCTGATTCCCCAAGCGTGACTTCACTCTCCACTGAGAGAGATGATGTGCACCGACTATCTGGGGTTGACAAGAGCAGTTTGGCTTCCGGGGATTTCTGCTTGGGCATAAATGCCTTCTCCGTGCTTGCAGAGAGTGCTTAGGGGGGCAAGGGACAGCAGGAACACAGCTCTAGATTTGGGAGAGCAACCCTGAAGTTGGTCTCAGATGTCGTTATCAGCACTTCAAGGTGGACGGGACTCGAGGGTGCCCGGGGAACACACCTGGGGGCACCGGGCAGGAGGGGCTGCGGTTCCCTGTCAGTCATCATCATCTTTACGAACACTGTCGCTGCAGGGAGAAGCACAGGTGCACACGAGGCTCTGTGTGTTGAAGTGCTGAAGACCTCGGCTGGGCTGGGACTGAGTCTGGATGGAGGGAAATCGTCTATGTCTGGAGATGGGCCCCTGTTCATTAAAAGAGTGTACAAAGGTAATGTTCTAGAAACCCCAGTCTGCTGCCTAGTACCAGTTTTCTGTGTATGTCAGTGCCTTCCATTTGGAAATCAAATTTGTTTTAAAAAACCTGCAGTGTGTTTGTTTAATGCTGTGTGACATACAGGGTTTACGGTGTGTCAGCCCTGTTGTGAGCATTTTACACGTTTTAACTCATGTCATCCACACGACAGTTCTCTAGGATGGGTACTATCATTATCATCCCTGTCTTACAAAAGAAGAAACTGAGCCACAGGGGAGTTATGCAGGCACCTAAGGTCACACAGATTAAGTGGCAGAATCAGGCTTGAACCCAGGCTCCAGGGTCTGTGCCCCCAACCTCAATACTGTACCCCCTAACTCCATGCTCCTGTCTTCGTGTTCTTACTTAACGATTAGCTGTTACGGATGTGAACACAGCAAGCTAAGTAATACCATCAGAATTGCCAGTCAGGGGTACTTAACATTGGTCAAGGTCATATTCACTTAAAATTGCAAATACTGAATTTCAAGAAAGTAATATGGGCGCAGCAGATATCAGTGAAATAGTTGGTAGATATGAGGTCTCTTCATGAACTTAAATAATGCATTTTATGATCTTGGACAGTTCTCAAAATTATCTCTTCAGGTCCCTCCCTGAGCTGAGCAGTTATATTAACAATATAATTATACTAATGATATATTTATATATATACATATATGCTGATTATATATCCTATTATATGTAATATTTTATATACTATAATACTGTTTCATATATTCAATATATATTTATACTGATATTGTTAGTATTAAAACATACACATATATACTGATATTGTTAATATAATTCAGCTGAAGAGATTTTTGGGAACTGTCCAATATCATAAAATGCATTATTCAAGTGTATAAAGAGATTTCGTATCTGCCAACTAGTCCAGGGATATCTACGGCTCCCGTCTACTTTCTTCCAGTCTAGCACACACTCAAACTGTCAATGGGTGGCAGCCAAAAACAGGCTGTTTGCTCACGGTCCCTGGGGCAAGCAGAGGACAGGCATAAATCAGGAGCCAGGCCTCTGCTGTGTGTGACATCTAGACTCACGGTACCAGGGCAAAGGGAAAACCCTACACATGTTAACTGGACAGCAGTAGAACACAGAAAGGCAAGTTAAGGCAAGCATGAAACTGTTTGTTTGACTACAAGAGCACTCTTAAGCAAGAGCTCTAAAACAAAGTGTACAAAGTACATGAGGAAATCGCCAACAGACACAATAAACAAGAAAGTCCATTAAAAAATTAAGGCAGGAATATTAGCCATGAAACAAGGCAAGAGGGTATTCAAGCGAAACAGGCAGATAGATATGTTAAAACAGACACACACAGGGAAGCCCATTAGCAAAAAGGCAGTCAAGTATATTTTTAAATTAATAAATAGAATTAAAAAGTATACTAAATCCTTACAAAGAGAGAATTTATAAAAATCAAGAAAGAAGAAACCATAAAAACTGCAGCACAAGGGAAAAAAAGAGATAAAAATTACAAAAGGGTGATGAGCGACGAGGAGGAAATATTGAGGAGTGCCAGAAAAAGAAAGAAAAAAAAAAGAACGCGAGAAAGGAAATATTTGGAGAAGTCATGACTATTGAAAAACAATAGGAGTATTCAGGCTGAAAACTCTCATCAAGGGCAAAACAGGATGAATTTTATAGAAACCCAAACCTTGATGTATCACAATAAAGTTTCAAAATATAAAGAACTTAAAAAGCACACAGAGGGCTTCCCTGGTGGCGCAGTGGTTGGTTGAGAATCTGTCTGCCCGCTAATGCAGGGGACACGGGTTTGAGCCCTGGTCTGTGAAGATCCCACATGCCGCGGAGCAACTAGGCCCGTGAGCCACAACTACTGAGCCTGCGCGTCTGGAGCCTGTGCTCCGCAACAAGAGAGGCTGCGATAGTGAGAGGCCCGCACACCGCGAAGAAGAGTGGCCCCTGCTTGCCACAACTAGAGAAAGCTCTCGCACAGAAATGAAGACCCAACACAGCCAAAAATAAATAATAAATAAAAATTAATTCAAAAAAAAAAAAAAAAAAGCACACAGAAAATTTGCAGCTTGCTCACAAAGGCAGTAGTCAGACTGGCAGCATGAATGCCAGAAAACAGACTAACCTTCAGAGGACTGAGCCTAAAACAGCAAGATGGAGGTGTTTAGGACGCACAGTGAAGGGTGCCGGAGTCACCGCCACTGTGATCAGCCACAGGGCACGCAGCCTCCGCAGGCCAAGAAGCTCACAGCTTAGAAAGGATTTTCTGGCCTGTGAGCCAAACAGCCAGAAGCTGAAGGTGGCTAAAGCAGCAGCCCAGGTGGAGACTGGGAGGCCAGGCCCAGGAATCCCATGGAATCTGCAGCGCTGAAGTGGAGAAGCAGCCCCAGGGGAGATGAGCATTCCCCAGATCTCCTTCCAGCAGAGCAAGGACAATGTCCTGGGTGACTTCCTGGCCTCTGTCTCTAGCATCTGGCTAGAAATCCATGAAACTATATAAATGGATAGAGAGGAAGAATTGATACAAAGAAGCACCTGTTCCACGGATGAGCATTTCCAGTGCCCTTGTGTGCAGGCCTGCAGATTTACTCTTGGGAAAAGGCATTCAAGGATTTCTGAATATGATACAGATCCCTCCCCTTCACTCTTTGGAGACTGGTAAATCTAGTTTCTTTGTAGAGGCTTAGAGCTCTGCCCAAAGATTTCATCATCTTACCTTTATTTCATACTTACAAATTTAAGTACAGGTACAGGTTTTCTGTTTATCTTGGTTTCCTGTGCCTTTTAGCTCAAACACCAAAAGCAATATAGCAATCTTCAATTTCTTGCATCAATCTAATACAAAAAAATTCTTTGAGTAATAAGTGAGTTAAAATATCATATTTCCCTAAAGCTCTCTGGAAGGTCAGGGATTTTACTGATGAAAAAAATGCAGTAAACAGTTACTTGTAACCTCTTGTGTGAAGCGGCAGCCATCCAGGTAGAACACTGTCACTACTAATATCTGGGCTGCTTTTTAAAAAAATTTTTAACACTTTAAAAATTTTTTTGTTTTTACTATGTTTGGGCTGCTTTTAAAGATGTTTCTGTATCATTTTACCAAGAATATCAGTTAATACAATAAGATAAGAAAAAGATAAGAGGTATAAAGATTGGAAATATAGGAATACAATTCGTCATTATTGGCAAATTGTATGTTCTTCCTGACTGAAAAAATCTAAGAGAATCAAATGTCAAGCCAATATAAATAGCTCACCAAGATCGCTGAATTCACAATCAACGTACAAAAAAAAAAAAAAAAAATCAATAGAATCTCCTATATATCAGCAATAACCATTATTTTAAAACCCTATAGGGAGGGTTTTATAACACAATACACATCATGAAAGAATATATATATATATATGTAAAATGTTTAACTTCTGTATGGCAAAAAATTTCACAAAAACACATCGTGAAAGAATACATATGTAAAATGTTTAACTTCTATATGGCAAAAAATTATATCATAAACAAAATCTAAGTGACTGACTAGAAGATATTTACAATGTATTTAATCAACAAAAGGCTAATTCCAGAATATATAAAGAACTATAATTCAATAAGAAAAATACATGGGACTTCCCTGGCGGTCCAGTGGTTAGGACTCCACGCTTCCACTGCAGGGGGCACGGGTTCGATCCCTGGTCAGTGAACTAAGATCCCACAAGCCACACAGCGTGGCTGAGAAAAAAAGAAAAATACTAAATAAAGAGAAAATCTGGGTAAAGGAAATGAATAGAAAATAGAAAAAGTTAAAACCTAAATGGTCAAGAAATATAGGGAAGGTCACTCAAACTTGTATTAGTTATTGGGTGAAAATTTTAACTATTGGGAATCATCTTTTTAAAATCAGGTTGGCCATAAATAAGAAATCTCATAATATGATGTGTTGGCAAGATATAGGGAAAGGAGAACACTCATACTTTCTGGCAGAAGTATATACAATGGTTCCTCTCTCTGGGGAAAAATTTGGCAGTGCTTGCTAAAATGGAAGCTATAAAACAGTTTAAATTTCTATCTGTAGCAAAATGATGAGTAAAATATATTACATCCATAGAAAGGAAAACTATATAGCAATTCAAGAAGCAAGTTAGAGCTATATCCATTAACTGGGACCAGCTCAAAAACAGGGCTGAACGGGGGAAAAAAGGCTAATCGCAGATTCAGTACTGTATGATACCAATTCACAGTAACGACCGTAAGGAACCTAAGAGTGTGTTACAGGAAAACTATGCAAGACCTTTTTGGAAAAAAGATAAAAGTGTTCTGCATTTTTCTTAAAACCTCAATAAATGGAGAGAGACATAGCCTGATCAAATTAGTTAGGATTCTCTTTGGCCCCATGTAATAGAAAACCCCAAATAACAATGGTTTAAAGAAAAGTTTATTTCTCTCTCGTGTATAAGAAGTCCAAAAAGTTGGCACTACCTTTGGTCTGAACAGTACTGAGTGGTTCATCAAGGACTTTCATCTGCTTCATCTCATTAGATCCCTGTAATAACCTAGTGAGGGAACGAGACAGGCTAACACCATTTTGCAGATGAGAAAACTGAGGTTTCGGGAAACCTGTAACTTGCTTGAAGTCACAGACTTGAACCCAAGCCAGTCTGACTGCCTGCAGGTATTCAACGTGCTTTCCCCTCACTCACAGCCTCCTGTTTGGGTTGGTTGGAAGCCCACGTCCTCAGACCCAGATGAACACTCAGAAAATTCTTTCGTTTCACATAACCTGCTTGAGGCCTTTAGGTAAAATATTCCTAGATCGGGAAATATGCTAACGGAGTATAATTGGGCATGTCAGACAACAGTGCTTTGGTACTTCCAAAAATGTGTATCTTGAGAAAGCAATGACGGGGACTAAATCAGTCTCTTTGCTCCCACTGTAGGACCGGTAACGGTGAAGGCTCACCTCTTTTCCGATGACAGCATCTGCCTCTGTCATTAACAACATAATATGTTTTTGTCCTTGAGTGGGTTGCATTTGAACTCACTTTCTTCCAGCTATATTTTTTTGTCAATCTGTATAATCAACTATAATTACATGTGTATTGATATCAAATAATATTTAACAGTGATTTTCAGGAATTTAGAACGAAGTAGATTTATCTGCTCAGTGTTTTGAGATCTAATTAAATATTTCTGAGGAAATTATTTTCTCAGAAATTATTTCTGAGGGAATTTTTCTCTTTTAATGTCCTTTCACCTGCACAGCCAGTGTGCATTCCTTCAATACGATTGTTTTAGATGTGCATGTGCAAGAAAGTAAATAGAAAAGCTCATAAACTTGCTCTAACATACCCAGAGCTGTAGTCTAGAAATCTGTTAAATTTTGTGTAAGTAATAATTTAAGTAATCTCCACAGTCATTGCTGAGCCGGTAATCACATTCTCAGCATGTGGGTATATCAGACTATATTTGTTAACGAGTAGAAGTTGAACTTGTTTTATTGGTCATTTGGATTTTTTTGGTGTGTTCTTTATTGATTTGGAGTTCTCTAGCTTGGCTAGGTATTAACCCTAATGTTTCATTTTATTTGTTGACTAAATACAATCAAAATATCTTCCCATAGTCAGTTGCTTATGTTTTGGGGAAAGAGGGGTTACAGATTTGAATTTTTTATGTAGTCAAATTTCTTTTTATGGGTATTTGCTTTGTGTGTCTTGTTTAAGAAAAATTTCCCTCTCTGAAGAATACAGGCACATGGTTTAGAGATATTTCTCACTTAAGTAAGTTTTTCATTTACCTGGAATTTATTCTGGATATTATGAAAGTACCAAACTATTATTCTGTATTTATTCTCTCAGGTGGTGCAGCTGAGCAAGCTGGAACAATAGAAGCTGGAGATGAAGTTCTTGCCATTAATGGGAAATCCCTGGTTGGGCTCATGCACTTCGATGCCTGGAATATTATGAAGTCTGTCCCAGAGGGACCTGTGCAGTTAGTAATTAGAAAGCACAGGAATTCTTCATGCAACAAGCACTGGTAGTGACACTAATTGCGCTTGTTACATTTTTTATTAATCAGAATCTCCTTTTCTCAGTTCCCTTCTTTCTTCAGCAAATCAGAATGACTTCTTTAAACAATGGGTTCCTGAAACAACGCAGAAACACTGGTGTGGCAAGGACGATAAAACAAACAACTCTCCAGTTTTTTACTTACACATGAAGCAGCAGCAATGGAGCTGAACTCAGAAACCTTCTGCCTGGATCACCTAGGCCAGGAGGGTTCATTCTGTTCCAGTGCCTGTCCCGACACCTTCTGTGTTTCCTGATGGGGACACAAGATGCGGCATGCCCTTCTTCACTTGAAACATTTAGTGACACCTCCGTATCCTTCTAGCCACCTCTCCCAACACACTCAATCCTGGCAACTGGGGAGCTAACAAAGTCTGAGGGGCAACACAAGTGTCACAACTAAAAAGGACTATAGTTTTATATAATTTTGTAAGTAAGTAAGTAAATGACAGAATGCTTTTAGGCACATTCAGTGGAAGGAGCTGTAGGGTCTGTATGTTATCCTGAAAAGAAAATGAGACTTGAAAAAAGAAAATCAATTATGACCTAATGGTTAGGCTGAGCTCAGGAATTATCCAAAAATGAAAAAGCAAAATACAGAAAGTGGTATTTTTAGTGAGTGTAATGTGCAATGTATGGCTGCATAGTTTAACTAACTCGGTGGTTACTGATCACCGTGAAGTGTTGATCATGATCTAAAAGCGTACGTCATAAGGCAATTTTACGGGAATGCAGTTCTGATAAACTGTACTAAATAGCTGTGAACTTTGCTGCTTAGAATGAGCAGAAAGTTCCAGCTCTGAAAGCACCTTGCATCTAGTTTGGAACTTGTCTTGAATACATATTTGAATTCAAGACTGGTCAACAAAAGAGCAGGCAAAAATATTGTCACTGAGTTTCCACTTCTATATTTTATAGATCCAACCACTAATTTAAACTAAAGTTTTAGAAATCAATTATCTTTTTAGTGTCCTTGGATTTATAATCCAAATAGAGGAACTTAAAATAATCCTTTTAGGGGACCTTCTTTTGTTTGGCTGATTTTTTTCCCCCTTTCTCTTCTCAACAAGCTTAAGAAATGTAGCATTTCTAAGCACTGGATCTATTTTCCTGACCTGGGTGTAATGGCATAGGTCTGCAGTGACTGAAGTTCTGCTCTTTTTGTTTTCCTGTTTTGCAAATTCTTCCTTTTGCCAAAAATGTTTCCCAGCAGAACACTGCTGTGACTCACGCTTGCTTGTGACACTCGTCCCAGCTGCCCTCCTTCCGAAGCACAAGCTTCTTCGCAGTAACTGTTCCCGTTCCGTGTGCTGTTCCTCGTCACAAAGCTGGCTCTTCTCCCTCGTACTGGACCTTCTTTTCTTAAAACTCAAATCCTCATCAGCTTCATTTACCAAAACATAAGAAGAAGGTGGAAAACGAGGGTGAGTCAGTCTTTCAAGGTAAACGAGCAGAACTGCGTAGTTACAAGCCACTTCCTCGGTGGTGCAGGCCAGCTGAGTCCTGGGAATACGGGTGAGGTTGCATACCTGCGTGCATGGTGACGCTAAGGTTTAATGTCGGCGATTTCTTTAATTAACCTATTTCTGAGTGACTAATCCCAGTAAACCTCTGTGGAGCTGGCCCAGAGAGGTTCTCAGATGGGAGTGAAATATCTGGCTGGTGTGAGCCCAGATTTCTCATTTTTAAACAGGTTATACAAAAGAGAATGTAGTTCAGGAGTTAGCTAGAAAGACCTGATTAATTTAGCTTCTACTTTTCACTACTACAGTTCCAAGTAGGATACTATAGGAAGTCAGTGCAAGGTGCATGCTAGATTGTTTTTAAGTCTCTGGGGTCAGCTTTGTGGCTTCTGCTTTCTTGCCTAAATGATGAGAGACTCTTTGAAGTCAACACTGAAAACGATTTTTTGCCTCCACTCTTCCAGCTGTGCCTACATAGAAATGCACAGTCCTGTGTGACAGGAGTTTCTGAAGCAGCGGAATTGGTCTCCTTCTAAGAGTTCCTAATCCTCTTATCTGAAGAGTGCAAGGGTAGCCCTCTGGTCACTGAACTATATTCAAGTCATCAGCCATTTCCAGTGGACCCTGCCAGAAGGGTTCCCTTGGAATTCGACAATTGGAATTTAAGGGAGGAAGCAAAAGCTAAACTTTGACCCTAAGATAGAAAGCTATTTATTTGTCGTCAGTGTTCAAGGCATGACTAGTACTTCTAATTACTCTAATAAATTCCCAAACTTCCTGACATGAACACTAATGGTATTGTCCTACTAAAACTTCCATTGTTTTGGTTTTTTAACTGGTCCGTCATCCACAATAAGCTATGATGGTAACTGTGTTATAACATGTAAATCGTAGTTGCAAGGATATACCGTGAAGGTTGAAGTAGGCTGGGTTTCATTTCTATCATCCCATACACAGCTCATTTAATTTTAGGGTTGACTTTTAGTTGGCACCACACCTGTTGTATGATATTATACATTATCCTTTATTTATGTAAAATAAAATGCCTTATATATTATTAAAGAGTAAGTGCAATAATATGAAATAGCCTGTACATTTTTAAAATGTTGTCGCCAAGTTATGTAAATCCACGTCTCTATAAACAACCTTTTTTAAGTAATTTTAAAAAAATAAACACTGTTTACTACTTGGTTTTTTGTTTGCTTAGTTCTGCATCTATAGAATAACCTTTTAAACCATCAAGCTAAGAAATGGTGATTACCTGAATGGGTGAGAGGGACAAAGGCAAAAGAAGTCAAGGCAACCACTCTTCTTCCATGGCCACACCCAGGATCTGACACAATCCAAACCCACTCCACCTCTGAGATCTCAAAATCAAACATCTCATGCCTTCTTTACAACCTCCTGACCTTCTGGAGCTTACTCCCCTTCCTCCTGGTTCTGCTGCTTCAATTTCAACAGGCCCTCCAATCCCTAGGCAACTGGCAATTTTCTCCGCTTCAGAATCCCCACCCGTGTTTCCTTCCCTTCTCTGTCTGTTTAGATTAGACCCCACAGTAGAGGACAACAATCGCCCTCCAGCCCATAGGCGCACAGCTCCCTCGCCCCGTCTAATCCAGGATCCTTCCAACCAGCCAGCCTCTTGGTGCCTACATGCTTATTCCTAAAGAAAAATCTCACAACTACACATAGTGATTTGCTATAAATTCACGGCTTCCGACCTCAACTGGACTCTGGATGCTACTTGGCAATTGTTTCCTTGTCAGTTTTTTTCTCTCATTCTTCACAATGAATACATTCTTCATTTTTCCTAAAATCCCTACCCATTCACCACTCCCTCCCCCCAAATACCTGGATGATCTGGGATCTTATTTCACAGAGTGAAATAAAACGTATCTACTTTATTTTAGGCTGTTTTGGTTTTCAGATGCAGACGCCAAACTAGAGTAGCCCAAGGGAAGAAAGCAAGACGGCATCTCACAAAAATCCCAGAACAGAACTCAGCATATGACCAGGCCTCGACGGAACTCGGGGGCTCATGGGTTGTCACTCAGTGCTCCCCACTGGCAGGACTTCACTGCTGTTTGTGGGTCTGTTTCTGCAGACCCGCTTCTCCTCCCTCCACTAGCTGGCAGCCTTATCCCCAATTCCTCACACCTTTTTCTTTACTTAGAAACCAATGAATGCTATTTTGTTATAATTTTAGCCCCACTCTATATCACAGAATTTCTCTGGACATACAGGCTGCTACCTGCCTGATTTTCCATATATCCTCCAAAAGTTAAGATTCTGATTGGCTCAGTCCACTGCTACACTTGGGTAGAACTTTTTCCTGGGGGAGAGTTTTAATACACTATAGAAATAGCCACAGGGACTACCCTGGTGGCACGGTGGTTAAGAACCCGCCTGCCAATGCGGGGGACACGGGTTGGAGCCCTGGTCCGGGAAGATCCCACATGCCGCGGAGCAACTAAATCCGTGCACCACAACTACTGAGCCTGCGCTTTAGAGCCCGTGAGCCACAACTACTGAGCCCACGTGCCTAGAGCCCATGCTCCGCAACAAGAGAAGCCACCGCAATGAGAAGCCCGCGCACCACAACGAAGAGCAGCCCCCGCTCGCCGCAACTAGAGAAAGCCCGCACGCAGCAACGAAGACCCAACACAGCCAAAAATAAATAAATTAAATAAATAAATTTAATTTAAAAAAAAAAAAGCCACAAACCCATTCTATGAATGTTGAAGGCTACATACCATGTATAATAAATAAAACCTGAAACCAGGGGCTTCCCTGGTGGCGCGGTGGTTGAGAGTCTGCCTGCTAATGCAGGCCACACGGGTTCAAGCCCTGGTCTGGGAAGATCCCACATGCCGCAGAGCAACTAGGCCCGTGAGCCACAACTACTGAGCCTGCGCGTCTGGAGCCTGTGCTCTGCAACAAGAGAGGCCACGATAGTGAGAGGTCCGCGCACCGCGATGAAGAGTGGCCCCCACTTGCCACAACTAGAGAAAGCCCTCGCACAGAAACGAAGACCCAACACAGCCAAAAATAAATTAATTAATTAATTAATAAAAAAAAAAAACCTGAAACCAAACTGAAGGAGAACAATGAAATGGGATACAATTCTCTCTGAATGTTAGAAAGCAAAGATAGTATGAAATGAGAGTTCTGAAGAATATCAGAATGTCACCAAAACCCTTAACTTGAAGAAAGGGAATTACAGAAGGTGAGCCCCAGAAAAAGCAGGAAGCCCCCAGAATTAGAGCCATTCCCACTCCTCAGAATGGTAGGGAAGGTGAAGTTAAAGGGGAGGCTCATTCTGATTTTCCCAGGCACCTGGTCAGCCTCAGCAGGTCAGAGGAGTAACAGGGAAGGAATGGTCTGATCTGAGGGGAGCCCCGACCACGTACGTTCCTGCCACGAAAGGCCTCAACTGATCCATTCAGAGATCAGCAGCCTCTGCTCACCCAACCCCGTAAAAGCCACACCAAGCACCGATCACAGCCTTCTTCTCGATCCCCCCAAAGCAGCTGAGTAGATCTGAATAAAGGTTAAAACCATCTGGTATCCAACTTTCCTCTCTCATCCTAAGGGAGGAACTGAACGATGCGTAAACACAGAGCTCTGAAGTATCCATTACTGACCAAATGGCAGGCTTCAGTAGAACCCCACCTCCCCCATTACACAGGCTGAGCAAGGGCCCTTCTCGTGATACCAAGCTGGGAAAGGTGGGGGGAGGGTGCTAAAACATAGTATGCAAAAGGCAGATAAAATAATTTGGACGACTACCTTAGGAATCAAAAGAAAATTATAAACACAAACTGCTTCATATTCTCAATGCACTCAAAGAGAATGTGGCTTCTAAGAAGCACAAGATCAAAGAAGAGATAAGAAAATCAAATGAGATTAATGTGGATCTGGTAGAACTAAACAGAAACTGAGGAGACCACCTTACCAAACCAAAGCCATATAAGCATCAAGTCAAATCAGATTGCAGGATACAAGTCAGTGTCATTGAAGATGAACTTGATGAACTTGAAAAATGCTTAGAATACAATGAAAATGGACAAAACAAATTTATAAATAAAATCCTAATTAAACGTTAGCCAATGAATCCAGTAGTACAATAAAGAAGATACCAAGTCTAAGTGATGTTAACTCCAGGAATGCATGAATGATTTGGAATTAAGAAATCTATAGGGGCTTCCCTGGTGGCGCAGTGGTTGAGAATCTGCCTGCTAATGCAGGCCACACGGGTTCAAGCCCTGGTCTGGGAAGATCCCACATGCCGCGGAGCAACTAGGCCCGTGAGCCACAACTACTGAGCCTGCGCGTCTGGAGCCTGTGCTCCGCAACGAGAGAGGCCAAGATAGTGAGAGGCCCGTGCACCACGATGAAGAGTGGCCCCCGCTTGCCGCAACTAGAGAAAGCCCTCGCACAGAAACGAAGACCCAACACAGCCAAAAATAAATAAATAAATAAAGAGCTCTTTTTTAAAAAAAAGAAATCTATAAATGTAAATGTAGAATGTAGTTCATTATATCAGTAGGACACACACACACAAAAAAAAAATCCTGTGAAAGACATACTTTTTTAAAAGCCTGCTTCAAACTCTTAACGGAAAAACTCCAGAATCATTCCCATTAGATTCAGGAATACACACAAAAAGGATGTTCACTGCTGTTATTGTTGGATAACAATATTCTAGAGGTACAAGCCAATACAATCAGACAAAAATTTTTTAAAAGAGGTATAAATAGAAGAAACAAATGTATCATAGTGTGCACAGATATATCTGGGTACTTGTAAGCACAAACACATCAATTTAAAAACTTCTAAAATATTAGAATTCAGTAAAGTTGGCTATCAGAAATCATCCACCAAAACAAGAGCTTTCTTATTTATAAATAATAACCATTAAAACATATTATAAGAGGAAACACTCACAATAGTAACTAAAAATACATTTAACTTTGGCAAGGACTGGCAAGACCTAAAAGAAGGCTTCCCTGGTAGCACAGTGGTTAAGAATCCACCTGCCAACGCAGGGGACACGGGTTCGAGCCCTGGTCCGGGAAGATCCCACATGCCACGGAGCAACTAAGCCCCTGCGCCACAACTACTGAGCCCGCACGCCTAGAGCCCGTGCTCTGCAACATGAGAAGCCACCACAAGAAGAAGCCCACGCACCGCAACGAAGAGTAGCCCCCGCTCACTGCAACCAGAGAAAGCCCGAGCGCAGCAATGAAGACCCAACGCAGCCAAAAAAAAAATAATTAATTAATTTATTATTTTTAAAAAGACCTAAATGAATTACAAAATTCTATTAAGGGACATAAAACCAATAACTCGAACAAATGGGGAGGTTTAGCTTATTCTGGGATAGGATGACAACACTAAAAATCTCAACTCTCCTCAAACTAGTTTATAAATGTAATAAAATTTGAACAATGATCTCAAAATAATTTTTAACCTGAAAAAAATTATTCTAAAGTCCATTTGGTAGGATAAACATGTAAAAATAACCAGATTTTGAAAAAGCATAATAAGTGGGGGACTAGCCCTATTACAACATCATCAAAAAAGCTACTATAATTAAAAGTGTCTCCTCTTCCATGGACAGCCAAACCACTGGAATAAAGATGACAGATAGATTCTGAATTCAAAGAAAATTCAAAGGGGCATTCTAAGTCAGTTACAGAAAACACAGATTATACAATAGCTGATTTTGGAAAAACTGGCTAAATACTTTAGGGGGGGGTAAAAAAAGCTGGATTCCTTGCAACAAAATCCTTCACAACAAAATAAAATTCCAGAGTCACCATACATATATTTAAAAGCAAGAAAGGAAAATAAAAACCCATCAAAAGAGCTAAATATACTGTTTTAATCATAAAGTGAATATGAGGCTAAATGCAGAAGCTATAAAGCAAAAGACTCATAATTTAATGAGACTACATACAAACTAAAAACCACTGGGGGCTCTCCCAGCAGCAGATTCAGGCAAGATAACACAACAGTGACACAGTTTGTTTGCTTTTCTGGCCGCGCCACACAGCTTGCAGGAATCTCAGTTCCCAGACCAGGGACTGAACCCGGGCCACGGCAGTGAAAGCACAGAATCCTAACCACTAGGCCACCAGGGAACTCCCCAACATAGTTTTTTAATTTCCTCATATAGCACCCATTTCCCCTTCCCCACCACTAACACCACACACATACAACCCAGACCAACTAGTATCGAAAATCCACGGTAAACATCTACAACAAAACTAGGTGTGAAAGTACCCTCACAAACCCCAGAAGGTACAAATGAGCAGGAGTAAACTACTAACAGCAACAAGACCAGTTTGGTATCGGAATCTGTGCCAGGAGGGTGGAGGGAAGCGACAGGGCATCTGATACCCCTAAGACACACACCCACCCCGACACCCTCACCCTCGGCCTCATAATCAACACGGAAGCTCAGAGGACCGACTGGATAACGGCCCCTGAAACCTGAATCATTTTCTCGCTTTCAGAAATGATCAGCCAATGCCCCACACTGAGGAGAAACTACTGGGAACAGAATCAAAATTGAGCAAGATAAGAACAACAGAGATCAAAAAAAAAGAAGGTCCAGATAAAGGTGGCTGAGAGTGGCAGAACCAGATCTCAGAAAGCAAGCTGCCATATTTCTTCACACTCAAAAACAGAAGAAGGGGGTCTAGAGAATAAACACAGTTAGAAAAGCTACCCTGACCTGCATCTCCCTTTGAAAATAGGAAAAGTAATTTCATGTAAACATGGGCAACAGAAGACAATCTAGGTCAAATCCCCTACAAAGTTATCATAAGAAAAAAAGAGCATGAGGAGAAAATAAATCCCTAGAGACAACAAAAGCACACCAGAAAGACATACCTAGGGAACCAACGAAAAATATAATACCCCAAAATGAGTTAAAATACATCAGGAAAATGACACAAAATATGAATGATATCAATAGAAATTAGAAAAATTCAGAAATTGGTTATTAAAACTCAGGAAGAAATTAATTTCAGAAAAGACTAAACTAGAAAGATCATTCACAGTAAATAAACAGGATGTCTTAAGAGGAAGAGAAGATAAAAAGAGTAAAACATTTAAAGATCAATAATAAAGAAAAGAAGCCAAGCAAAAGTGACCCAAAACAACATACATAATAGCAATGCCCAAAGAAGAAAGCCTAAACAAGGGAACAGAACAATTACTAAAACTTTAATTTTCCTGAAATTGAGAATAAAAAAAGATTTGATGCTACCTATTGAAAGAACACACCAGGTACTTGGGAATACTGATCTAGAACAACCAACACCAAAACATACTGCAGTAACATCACTGGCAAAAAATCGGGGGAAAAAAATCCCGTGGGCTCCAGGCAAAAAAGAATAAGGCATTCATGAGGGAAAGAAAATCATGTTATCATCAGTGACAGTGATGTTTTAAGCCAAAAAGAACATACTTAAGATACTAAAAAAAAAAATGTGGCCCAACCATTTTATCCAAACAGACTTTCAAACAAAAGGCTGCAGATAAACTGTTGTCAGCATACGAAAACTCAGGGTATACTAGTCTCACAAGCCCTTCCAGAAGAATCTACTAACAAATGAGCAAGACAAGCAGAATGACTGGATAGATGACACAAGGACTGGTGGAGAGCATTAAGCATGTATTTACTTGAAGAGTTAAGACTAAAGCAAGAGTTAAAAGGGAGAGATTATAGTATATAATGATGATGTCCTTACAAAGCAGATGCAGCACAACTACAAAAAGCAGACGCACTGAACTGTACACTTAAGTATGGTTGAAATGGTGAATTTTATGTTACGTATATTTTACCACAATAAAAAAGGAAGAAATAAAGTACCCTGTAAGTTTACAGCAATACTTCTGATTCGAATTTAGAACTACAAGGGTTTTCTATCTTCTGTCTTAAAGCTATAGCTCTACTTTTCCACATCAAGAATCCTACTTCTCATCAAGGAAAATGATGATGATAAAAGAATGTTAATTTCCACAAGTTCAAGATACTTAAAGAAAATTAATCAGTCACCTTTGGAGAATGCTTTGGAACCAAGTCTATTTTGAAAATTGGTAAATAAAATGTAGAAATTCTCCTACCTTTCCTCTACGAACTGTACTAAAAGGTATTATAGGTAAGGTGAAGTTTCTCTTTATAGAAATATTTTAGCTAATAAACAAAGAAGAAATGATAACAGTTAAAATATCACCACATGCAACCTCAATAAATCACAGGATCTAAGAACTGAACAGCAAGGCTGCTATCACAAACCATCACAAAAAGAGAGACACCATGTGCTTCCTGATGAAAGAACACACCACCACCGATGAAACAAGGGCCTACACAAACCAACCCGAATCTGACGGAGCCTCAGATCTAACGCCCAATTCTCAGGAAGTAGAGGTCAATAAAACACATTAAACTACACTATGTGGATACAATCAGCAAAATCCAAACAACAGGAAAAGGGATCCAATTTTATCAACAAATATTCCGCAAGGAAAAAAATAAGAGAGATGAGGGAAAGAACTTATAGATTGAGAGAAACAAAAAAAGACATATAAAACGAAAAATGAAACACAACAAAATCATTAAAGATGAATACTGGGTTGGGATAGAGACTTAGGGAGGTTGTAAGGGAGGTTGTAATTGGGAGGAAGCCTTGAACGGCTTCTGGACAGCTGGCAAGGTTCTATCTCCTGGCCTGGGTGATGGCTGCAAGCACGTTCGCCTTCAAATAATCCACTAGCCTATACATTCGTTTATGAGATTTTCCATTTGCATTTTAATCATAAAAATTACATGAAACCTTTATATACACATATAATTATACCTATTTTTCATGATTTTTGTATTTGTTATATTTAATCACATACCTCCCCAACTTTTTATGAAATATATATATCCCCAAACCTGAATACCATGCTGATCTCTTTAGTATGATAATTAAGGTCTCCACAGATTCCATGCTTAAGCACTACTGCACCTTACACTTTTCTGAATTGTTAAGAAAAAAAAAAGGAAAAAAGGAAAAAAAATACTTACCATATATACCAACTCCAAAGACTGAGAAAAACAATTGCATCAGACACAGGGTTAATATCCACAATATATGGAAAGTCCTGGTGAATCAATACATAAAAAGATCAATACCCTAAATTAGAAAAATGAATAAAGAACATGATCAGGTAACTCACAGAAAAAAAATACAAATTACCAATAAAGATAGTAAATGATAATCAACCCTTCGATAATTAAAATAATTTGACCATTCTCCTCACTATTACCTTGACAAAGACCAGGACTGATGACACCCTCTACGGTATTAGCTAAGGTGTGGGGAAACCAGCATTCACGTTAATTTGAAGTGGAACTTAACATGAATCTTAGAAAATTTGGCTTTATCTTTTACATTTTCAAGGCATAGTCTTTGAGCAAACTTACTTCTATTAATTCCTCCTATAGAAATCAAATATAAAGATATGTACAAAAATATACATTACAATACTGTTTGTAATAATGGACAACATGAGAAGAACCCAAATGCCCATTAATGGGAGAAATTATACAA